>NW_020171826.1:58595-260648 GCF_003031525.2 Neophocaena asiaeorientalis asiaeorientalis | reverse complement strand
AAAGCAAAAAAAAAAAAAAAAAAAAATTGAAAATACCTGCTCCGAAGAAGAAACATAGAAACATTTATAGGACATCAGGGTGAATGTTATAATTCCAATGACCTTTAGGTCTAAGAATAAAATGAAACTATATTCTTCACACATTCTTCAAATGTTTGGACTAAATTGCATAGAAAGGAAGTGTGTTCAGGATGACCAGCCATGAGCAACAGAGACAGGACTGAATGTCACAAGTAGATCCAAGTATGGAGTTTTTCAAAGAGCATATTCAAATAACATGAGGCCACTGGTGCTGGCAACAAATTGAATCTTTACCAAAAGCTGAAAGAACCATTTCACAGCATTAAAATATTACAGATCCTAATACCGAAAAAAAAAGAGCTGGCCAACTATGTCTAAAATACATTAAACACAAATATTCCCTTCACCTGCAAGGATTCCTGTCCTCCACAATCTGTTCCTAACTTACCTTTCCAGCTTGGCTTCTAAACGCCTTCACACTAACCCTGAATTCAGCTGAACTGAACTATTCTGTTCCCAAATAAGAGATATATTTTCTCCTAGAAAAGAGCAGTCATTGTTTGATTAAGAAGTTGTCCTCAGTACCACCCTACAGGACTCATAACTTTCTCTGCCGTCTTATGCAATTTTGTTTGGTATTTATTTTCTCTTCTTTCTCTCAAATTTTACTGTAAGATACTTACAATAAGAATCTTCCTTTATTCACCCTGGTTTCTACAGTATGAAATGGTCAAACACATGACCTTTAGAATAAAGTGAAATCATTGTAAGATAAACACTTGTCATTAGAAATAATTAAATAATAGGAAGGGTGTACCCTGAGCATGTCCATGGTGTATAAGACAACCCATAATGCTCTTTAATAAAAAAGCAAGAAGGAAGAATTGGTTGAGGTTTTGCTGTTGTTGGTTTAGCTGGTTGGATGGTTATTTTGCTGTTGTTAGTTGGTTGGTTGTTTTGGTTTATATGCAGGGACACAGTGAAACAGAATGATTAAATGACTTTAATGTCATTAAACAGCTCACGAAGTGAAACAGTCAGAACTTGAACCAGTGTCTCTTGATTCCTGGTAAGCCACAATGTTTTTATTTATTTTACATAGTGTAATTCACTCTCAATAAGCCACACGATTATTTCCACCCTCTGCAAATTTCTTAAAAATAATGATAAAGAAATAAGGGGATCTTACCTCCGTTAGTAGAAGAAAGCCCTAAGGGTAGGTAATGCTGTATAAAAGAAAGAGCTCTGCTTTTGGAGGGAAGGCAGCCTTCGAAACCTTATCATGAGTACTGTTAACTGAGACCACTCCCTGGCTTTACATTTCCTAAACTATAAGACGGGTATAATACCTACACCCCATCCGCATCACAGTGTTTTCTGTGAAGTTAATGATAATGTGAGTGAAATCTAGCCCTGCACCTGGCACACAGTCAACTGTTTGTTGACTTTGAAATAAAAAGCTGTATTCAAAGATCTCTGTGTGTGTGTGTGTGTGTGTGTGTGTGTGTGTGTGTGTGTGTGTGTGTGTGTGTATGTGTGTGCGTGCATGCCTTTGGGAAAGAAAATTCATTGCTATCATTTTTTATGTGGACTGTGTAGCAAATAATTTTGATATGGCAGTATTTTTTAAATTCACCATATTATATGTGGTGCCATTCTAACTACCTCCCCAACTTGGAATCACAAGTTCCAAATGTTCATTTCTACTCTAAAGGCAGCTTAAACAATTCAACTTTTTAACATGTCGCCAATGAAACACACCAAAATAGAAATGTGTGACAAGTCAAAGTTTGCTTTTGGGATTCTTGCAAAGGAGCACTTCTTTGAGTTTAGTATTAGAAATGTTTAATTCTATAATAAGCAAAAACAGGAATATTGACTTTTGAGCTTACACTACAGTGATTTGCTTCCCGGGGGGGAAAATCACTGCAATGGGGGGGGTGCACCTTAAGTGAGGGGGCAGGGCGAGTAAAGATACTTCTTATCTAGAAAACACAGAAATATATTACTGAGTGGTTCTTTAACAGCTAGCAAAACCCGTGACCCCTTGGATCTTAATATTTTGTTCTGAATTATTTATCTGCCAGTAGAGTACAAGGGGAATGCATTTAGTAAAAGTAACATGCATCTTGGGAACTGAGGAACTAGTTGAAGTCACAGATATGTTAAGTATTAGCTGTTTAACTTTGGGTAGCTCACTTAGCCACTTTGATCCTAATTTTCTTATCCAAATAAGAAATACCCTGACTGCTCTGTTTTGGGTGTGAGAACTAAATGACACAGAACATGTAAAATTCAAAGAGAATTTTATTTCAGCAAAGGAAGCTTTATTATCACCACTATACCACATTATAATTATATTATCACTATTATAATTATCCAAGCTTTAATTCCTTAAAAGAAAGTAAATGTTGGCTTTTGATTATCTGCTTTTATCACCACTGGAGATGAAATGTTGCTGCCACGTTCCTGAGTGAAGATGGAAGTCACTGTACTGCTATAGAGAGACTATGTTCTCTAGTCAGAATTGTGTGCCTTGAAGCCCAGTTCACTGCACTTGAATGCACCACATAGAAATAAAGCTCTTATGTTGTTATGATTCTTTTTTAAAATTGTGGGCTTTCCTTAAGAGAAGGGTCCACATGGAGGGGTCCAGAGCAACAAGACAAAACTCTTACTAATATCATATGTGTGTACAGAGCTTTAAGGTTTTAAAGCTATTTCTCCTTTGTCCCTCACATCAATCTTGTGGTTCCATTAACATGGGTACCTAAAGCACAAAAAGAGCCTCATGAAAGACCAACCAGTCTACTGTCATCTACCTCGTTGTAAGAGGCATGATGCACGAGAGGTTGGTTGATCCCCCAGTATGTGCATTGATCCCTTTTTCCTCTTATAGCCCAGAGCCAGTTGCCCCTTTTATTTTTGTCAACAACACTTCCTTTTTGTTCCTCTCCCTCCCACTAGGAAGTACATCACTGACACAGACACAATATACCTTTTCATAAGGAAGGCAAATAAACATGGGCCAGATGGGCTGAGGGCATTACAACATGTTTCCTGCTCCCATGGTGACTCAATGGGGTTGGTATGAGAACTTATCTTATTCAAGAAATCAGCTTCCCTGGCAGAATTATGAGTCAGTTCCTGGGTAGAAAGCTCATTTTCCAACAACATTTGAGGGGGTGGGGTGGGGGCCCGTTGGATGGATTACAGTAAAGGTCATTCAGAAAACAACGTGGCCAGGACCAGTAGGGAGGCACCAGCACTAACCATCCACTAACTTCTGAAACTTCATTGACCTCTAACGAGAGTAACAAGGTCATCTCCCCCTTTTCCTTCAAGGTGGGAACGTAAAACCACATTGACGAATTGCTGGCATGAATCCAAACAAGGTCCATTATAAAATTAACCAATTTGGGCAAAAAAGGATGTGAAGGGACACTTTTTTCATCCATTTTACATATATGTGTTTGTAGATATATGTATATATATGTATAAATATAAAAGTTGAGTTCCTACTCTGTGTCTATATGTCAATCCTTACTCCAAGTGTTTGGGTAACAAACAAAATGGACAAGTCCCTGTCCTTAGGGAGCTTAAAAACAGAGAAATAGGGAGGGATGGAGGAAAAGGAGGGAAAGAGAAAGAAAGAAAGGAGAGGAGGATGGGGTTGGGGAGGAAAAAGAAAAAGAAGAAGGTGGAAGGGAAGGAGAAGAAAAGGAGGAGAAAAAAGAAAGAGTTAATATAGCGTCAAGAAATAATGAGTGTTATGAAGACAACTAAAGCAGGATAGAGGAATAGAGAGTGATTGGCCGGGCTATTTTAGTTAAGATGGTTAAGGAAGGCCTCTGTAAGAAGATACCAGTGAAGGATAGAACTAAATCAAATAAGAACAAACAACAATCAGGCGTCATATTCAGCATATTTAAGAATCAGGACATCAGGACACCGGCCAGTCAAATGGGACACTCACTCAAACAGGACAGATGCTGGTCTAAACAGCCAGTAGAGTTGTACACTAGTGCATCCCAGCTGAATATCAGCTCTGCTTATAATATATCCTTTCCTCTGTGAAGCCTCCAAGGGCCAGCAAGGTTAGGAGTTATCGCTCCTTCTCTTGGCTTTGAGCTGTACTCTGTCCTAATTATACCCCTCCTTTAGTGCTATTATTGGTTTCCAATAAAATGCCTTAAGTGGTGTAGCAAAACTGAAACACACCCAGAAAAGATCTTCAGGATGGTAGGAGGGCTCAAATCCATGCCATGTGAAGAACAGTTGAAGGCACGTATTGGACAACATGGTCATGGTTTTATGACCACTGTTTTAACATCTCTGACAGCCTGTCACATAGAAGAGGAAATAAAGCAATGATATTCAAAGTATGGTCCATGGTCTTCAGGGAAATTATACATGGCAAGCTTTTATTTAAATGAAGATACCTTAGTTCCCTGAATTAAAATTAGAGAATCATGGGATTAGGTATTTTCTATTTAAATCCAGTAGTTGAACCAAAGAAATATATAGATATGATGAGACAAATTCCAGTTATATGTACTAAAAAATTTCTAAGAATTTGATCAGTCCAAAGACATAATGGGCTAAAATTCGATGATCACTAGTTAGAGGTACCATAGAATGGTTCTGAGCAGTACCTCTGAAGATGAGACGAGACCTGCAAGGACAGACTTTCAAGTCCCCTGTAACTCTGAGGACATATGATCCAAGTCCATGATAACTGAGTTTGGTTATTTAAACTCAGTAACCGGTTATTTCTTTCCTATATGGAAGCAGTAGACAAAAACCCATGTTTATCTACTTGTTTCTATAAGGTATCAGTGGACTGGTACCACTGAGGCTTTCTCCACCATTGGCTCAAGTTTGGAAAACAGAGTCATACTACCATCACTGTCATTTCTTTTCCCATAGGACCCGAGGTAAGGGGAAGAAATAGGATTCTAGTTGGCTTGGATGTGAAGGTGATGGAAAATTCCTATAATTAGAAAGTGCACTCCCCCCAGTGCACTTTGTCCCATGAAGACGAAAGATATCAGTGGTTCCTCCTGGCACCAAAATTCTATAATTCTGTCAAATATAAGATTCCATGTTACCAAAGAAGTCAGTGGAAATAAACAACGTTATGTTCTCTTAACTCATTTTCAGAAAGACTTGAGACATTACCCTATGTGTGAGTTGCATTTTAATAGATTGTCAAAAGACATTCACTTACCTGAGGCATCACTTTGCAGGATCCCATAGAAGTAGAGACTCATTACACACCACAGAAGTCCCATCCTGTCAATATAAATGCAAAGGTAAGGAGAGTACTTATTACTCTCAAGTGCTTAAATAATATTCGTACATAGGCATGCTGACTATTGACTAGGAACTGTTCTAAGAAGTTTACAATATTAACACACTTAATTGTCAGAACCAACCCGTAAGATAGGCTTTTTTCATCCCCATATTGCAGATAAGAAAACTGAGACACGTGTAAATAACATACCCAAGAACCTGTGGCTAGAAAGTGGTAGAGTAATGATCAAATTCCAGTAGCCTGGCTCTAGAACGGCCTCTTAATCACTGAACTCTAACTGCCTACTAAAAAAATATTTTTTTGGATTTTTTTTATCAGAGTTGAATTTCTGGTAGATGAGTTTGTTCTTATTACCCTTCATCATATTCTCTTGTTTATTCCCAATTGGAAATATTTTATAATCCAGACAGTTTTCCTTCTTAGTGATGAATAGAAAGTCTACAAATACTGGATTCAGACTTGGTTTGCAGTCCACCATACTCTGAATTTATAGTAAGGGGAAATGTATAATCCTCATGCCCTGCTGTGCCTGCTCTTATCTTCTCATTCGCAGAGACGAATGATGAGGCTGAATTCCAATTTCTGTGATCTTTAGCCTTTCTGTTGATAACCAGCTGAAACAGCCAACTAGAAAGAACGATGCCCTTATATTTGGTTGTGTGATCTTTAATGCAGAAGGGCTGGAGATTTAACAACTCTGTGAAATATTTCTTTCCCTACTACTCTAGACATATCTGGCCCCTGATAAAACTGCTGTGGGGTTATAAATACTGAAACCTGAATATTACTGATAAATTCCATACTTAAGACTTCCACTCTCTGTTTTGAACACAACAGCCATACTGGGTGCTTACATTGGTCTTGGTGACTTGTCCAGACCATATTTATAGTAGGTGACAGAGATGAGATTTATATCCACACCTGGAAAACTACAAATCTGTTATCCTAAACATTAGCCTATGTCACAAGTTTCACAACCACAGGAACCCAGTAGTCTAAAAAGCTCAAAGACATATTTAATAAGTAGGGTAACATTAATAGCATTTGAAATGGGACATTTTGAAGAGCACTACACTGAAACAAAAGGCACCTTTTGGACAGTACCAAAAGGTACGGTCCAAAACGGTACAGTCCAAGCAATCCAGAGTGTGTGGTCACTTTAAAGGACAATGCAAGTTTCCAACATCTGTCACCTCTCTTGACCACACATCACCAAAAATCTCTACTGTTCTTCTTTTTAGCATGATTGTACACAAATCACAGGAGAGTATATTGTATCTTAAACAACTATTTTATCTCAGAAATTAAATGTCTCTTTCTTAACGCTACCATTCCCTTCCAGTTCTTATACCATGAACTTAGGGAGTTCTCTCCATTAGTCATTCATTAATTCAATAAAACATGTATTGAACACTTTCTGTTCACAAGTTACTATGATATAATCACAGGGGTCACTGGCAAGCAAGATGCAGGGCCGTTATCCCCAGCAGAGGAGATAAACCACATGCAAACCACTGCAGCAACAGCAACTTTGAATAATACACATGCAGAGGCACTCTAGGATATTCAAAGATTTATCGGAAGTTCTAGCACTAAGCAGACTCTAGCACGGACTTAAAATGTGTACAAGAAATAACTGCAACACAAAGTAATGTGGTAAAAATAGTCAGAGAGGGGCCAATAAGCACTATTGAAGATTAGCCAAAGAAAGAGATTACTCCAGCTAAGGCAGTCAAAGAAGACTAAACCCAAGAGGTAGCTTTGAACTGAGCAAGAACTGGTTGGGAAATTTAGAACTGAGGCAGAAGAAAAATGTGGGGAAAAGAAACTCAGTGGAGAATAATGCTCAAAGAGGAAAGCATGGAACATAAATAGGAAATAGTCTATAAATAATTCAGCTTGACTCAAGCACAGGGTATTAGAAAAAGAACTATAGAAGATTTTGTTGGAAAGCAGGGGGTTTTAGGATCAGAATATTGCAAGGCCTTGAACAGTAGGCTAAGAACTTAGGATTTCATTTAAACAGAAAATAGGGAATCACTGAAAGTTTCTGATTAGAGGAATGATATGATCTTCAAATTATGCCATATGGAGAGCATTCTTCCGGGCACACATTGGATGGATGGCCACTAAATTCTGTCTTATAATCACTGTGGCTCCTGAGTCATCACAATAATTGTTATCCTCATAGTTTTGTGTCATCTAAGAACTTGATCGACATTCCACCTATGTCCTCATCCAAGTCATTAATAAAAGTAATTAATCATTCTGTATAATCCTTGTCAACAGAGAGCAACCGGACATTTAACTGCCGATTCAGGGCAGGGTAATCTCAGTTCCAGTACTCAGCTATGCTAAAGCACTCCAGCCTTCCAAATTGCTTTTGGCTATTAAAAAAAAAAAGACTCACACCTCTAGATTTTCCCAATTTGCCTGTTTATAACCTTCTGAGTTCCTATGGCAAACACTTAGAAGACATTCTAATTAATGTGATTGAGAGTCTTAATTGATAATTCCATGAGTAACTGGACTATTCTTGAGGCAGCAAGGAGTCAGGTCACCAAGATAAAGCTGATCTAACTTGTGTGCAAACACAAATCCAGGGTCAGTCCTGTCCTGTGATGAATTAGAATAAAGCAGACTGAAAAGAAAATGTGATTGTGCAGGCTGGTTTTGACAGACTGAAGGTATCAATGTTAGTGTCTGGTCTGAAACCTCTCTGGGAAGACTGATTCATTTAACCTTTTTTTTTCTTTTTTTGGCTGCACGGCAAAGCACGCAGAACTTCCCCGACCAGGGATAGAAGCCATCGTACCCCCTGCAGTGGAAGCACGGAATCTTAACCACTGGACCACCAGGGAAGTCCAGTAATACACTTTTGATTCTTATTTCTTGTGGGGATGGGGTGCTGGGTATTTTCAGACATGAAGAAACTGTCAGAAAAGCAAGGGAATCTGTCTAATAATGCATGGTTTCTCATGGTCTGAAGTACTACCTAGTTTTAGATTATTGCGATGGGGTTTAACAGCCCCTGCCCTTGCTTCAGATGATTGGACCCTACACATAATAAATTCCCAAGTCAGCCTTCCCTGCATTACCCATTTTATTTACTATATGATCACTTTTGTACTTCCCCTTAGATATTAGTACTTCTCTCATATTTAATGCCGTTGTTTCCTAGTATAATGTCTGTACCATCTAGCAAGAAGTTTCAAACACATAATTAGTTCTATGCAATCAACATAATGTTGGGACTTCCCTGGCGGTCCAGTGGTTAAGACTTTGCCTTCCAATGCAGGGGGTGCGGGTTTGATCCCTGGTCAGGGATCTAAGATCCCACATGCCTTGTGGCCAAAAAATCAAAAAACATAAAAGGGAAGCAATAATTTAATAAATTCAATAAAGACTTTAAAAATGGTCCACATGAAAAAAACTTTTAAAAAAAGCCATGATGTTAATAATGATTGTTATCATATACTTTAACATCTATCCTAGCAAATCAATATTTCTAGTGTCTGCATTCTCTAGGGTTATTAAGCTTCAAGATTTCCTTACCCCTGGGTCAGCCCTGACCACTAGATTTTCTCACTGAGCCAGGAGATAACAGGCTGAAACTAGGTTTGCTACCCCAAGGGTAGTATTACCTCTGAATCACCATTTGCTCAGCCTTCCTTCTGTACAACAGCATTCACAAGGCCACAAGACTGGATTCATCCATCAGTTTCCTAATTCCACATGCAGCTCCACAATCAGATCATAGGCACTCTTTGAATCCCAGCAACCTGGTTGGAGCTTGGCCCTTCAACCTGGTGCTTATGAGTACTCTGTTCCAAGAGCCTGCATTTTTTTCCCCTATAAGGTCCTACTCCAAGCTGGATTAACCTCCTACAACCATGAAGCTTTATCTGCTTCATTCTTGGTTGACAGATACCCTTTGCTTTTACCTGCTCACTGAATACCTGGACATAAACACCAAGGCACAAACCCTAAATGGTCATCCCCAAATTGGCCCTGCAGCCAAATTACTTCCTTGTGTCCTAATTCCATCTAGGTGTTTCCTTTACCTTTCTCTAACTTTCTGATAAAGTTTGAGTGGGTCTTGCTTCTATGCCGACCTAAGATATGACAAGCTTTTGAAGGACACAGGAGAAGTTATTAATTACTCCGTTTTACAGAAAAAGAGATAGAATAAATCAGAGTTATTTTCTTCATCAATCTTTTAACTAATTGATAGCTTTTGAACCGTAAAAGCATTCTTGTGCAGAATATTTCAGAATCTAATATTTATTAATAAACCAAAGTTTCAGCAAAGTGACACAGAATGCTCTGAATCTGGGTAAAATGAAGTAAGCATACGGCACTTTGTCTTTCTTAATGAATGTAACTATAAACCTGGGCAGAGTGCATGGAGCAACTTTTTGAGGCTTCTAAAAAGGAAAAATTAGCACATTCTTTTCAAGTATACATAAGCATTCACCACAATACTATGCACCATAAATAAAACCTTAACAAATGTTAAAGAATTCAAAGTACACTCTCTGAGCATAGAATTAAACTATAAATATACATAAATAAATAAATAACAGGAAAATTCTCCAAACACTTAGAAATTAAGGGATATACTTCTAAATAATCCATGAGACAAAGACATAATCTCAAGGGAGATTAGATAACATTTTGTATTGAACAAAATGGAAAATCCAACATACCAAAATGCATGGGATGCAATTAAAGCAGTGCTTAGAGAAAAATTTGTTGTATTAAAAGCTCACAATATAAAAAGAAGAAAGATCTCAAGAAAATCATCTAATCTTTCACCTTAAGAACCCACAAAAAGAAGAGAAAATTAAATCAAGCAAGCAAAAAGAGGGAAATAATGAAGAGTAGAGATCAAAGATTTTAAAATCAGAAATAATATAAGCATAGAAAAAAATAATAAAACCAAAAGTTGGTTCTTTGAAAAGAACAATAAAATTGCTAAACCTTTAACCAGGAGAATCAACAAGGAAAGAATAACACATATCACTAGTATCAGTAATAAAAGAGGGTACTTCACTACACAGGCATTATAACTGTCATAAGGCAATATTAAAAATTCTAGGCACATAAATTCCACAATTTAGATGAAATGGGCCAACATCTTAAAAACCACAAATTACCAAAATTCACCCAAAATTAAATGGACAATCTAAATGGCCCTATATTATTAGAAGAAATTGTATTTGCAGGTAGAAACCTTCTAAAAAGTAAATATCTAAGCTCCAGATGGTTTCACTGGTGAATTCTACCAAACATTTTAAGGATTAATAATGTCACTTCTACATAATTTCTTCCAGAAAATAAAAGAGGACATAACGGTTCTCAATTTACGTAATGAGATCAATATTGCTCTGATTACAAAACCTACCACAGAGAGCACAAGAAAACAAATTGACAGATATCCCACAACCAAGCAGAGTTTCTCCCAGGAATTCAAGGTTGGTTTCAGTATTTTTAAAGTCTGAAGAAGAAAAACCCCATGATCTTATCAACTGATGCAGGAACAATATCTGACAAAATTCAATATCCATTCATGATAAAAACTCTCAGCAAACTAAGAATAGAAGGGAACTTCCTCAAATAGATAAAAAACATCTACAAAAAACCTACAGCTGGGCTTCCCTGGTGGCGCAGTGGTTGAGAGTCCGCCTGCCGATGCAGGGGACATGGGTTCGTGCCCCGGTCCGGGAGGATCCCACATGCCGCGAAGTGGCTGGGCCTGTGAGCCATGGCCGCTGAGCCTGCGCGTCCGGAGCCTGTGCTCCGCAATGGGAGAGGCCACAACAGTGAGAGGCCCGCGTACCACAAAACAAAAACAAAAACAAAAACCTACAGCTAACGTTACATTTAATATTGAAAGACTGAATGTTTTTCCACTAACATGAGGAGCAAGGCAAGGAAGTCCATTCTCAGGACTATTCAACATGATTCTAGAAGCCTTACCCAGTGCAATAAGGCTATTCACAGATGACATGATTTTCAACATAGAAAACCCTAAGAAATCTATTAAAAAATGGAACTAAATAAGTATGTTTAGCAAAGTCACATCATGTGTAGTCAACACACAAAAATTAAACATATTACTATAGACTAGCAATGAGCAATTGGAAAGAATCTTCTTTTAAAAATACTGGTTACAAGGCTTCCCTGGTGGTGCAGTGGTTGAGAGTCTGCCTGCCTTTGCAGGGGACACGGGTTCGTGCCCCTGTCCGGGAGAATCCCACGTGCCGTGGAGCGGCTGGGCCCGTGAGCCATGGCCGCTGAGCCTGCGCGTCCGGAGCCTGTGCTCCGCAATGGGAGAGGCTGCAGCAGTGAGAGGCCCGCGTCCAGCAAAAAAAAAAAAAAAAAAAAAAAAAATACTGGTTACAATAACTCAAAGAAAATATAAAATGCTTAGCTAAAAAGCCTAACCAAACATGTGCAAAATCGGTTGAAATTTACAAAATGTTGATGAAAGAACCTAAATAAATGGAAATATGTGGTTGGCAGGATGGCTCCCAATGCTAACCATGTCCTAATCCCTGGAAACTGTTATGTTACCTTACTTGGCAAAATAACTTTAATTAAGGTTATGGACCTTAAAATAGGGAGATTATACTGGATTATTCACATGGGCTTAATTTAACCACTATGAGCCTTTAAAAGCAGAGAACTTTCTCTGGCTAAAGTCAGAGAGATGCAGCAGAAGGATGAGCCAAAGAAATGGGAAGCTATAGGCTTTTGATGTTAAAAGATAAATGTAGCAACATATTTTGATGTTAAAAGATAAATGTACAACGTATCATGGAATGTCGGTGACCTTAGAGAACTGAGAGAATTCTCCAACGAACAACCAGTAAGGAAACAGGAACCTCAGGCCTATAGCCACAGGGCATAAATTCTGTCCACAGCTTTGGAAGTGTGTTCTTCCCCAGAGCCTCCAGAAAGGAACACAACCTTGCTGACAATTTGATCACTTTGACTTTAGCCTTGTAAGGCCCTAAGCAGAGAACCAGCTAAACTACACTGTACCTGGACATGTGATTCGCAGAAACTCTGATGTAATAAATGGATGTTGCTTTAAGCCACTAAGTGTCTGGTATTTATTACATTGGTAATAGAAAATAATACAAGAGACATACCAGCCTCATGGATTGTAAGACTCCACATAGAAAACATGTCAACTCTCCCCCAAATTACTTGACAGACTTAATGAAATTCCAGTCAAAAATCCTAGCAAGATCTGTTTATAGATATAGACAATTTGATTCTAAAATTTGTATGGAAAGAGAAATGCCTTAAATATTGAAAACCATTTTGACAAAGAAGAATAAAGTTGTAGGAATCATACTACAAACAACCCAATTTTAAAATGTCAAAAGTCTTAAAGAGACACTTTACCAAAAAAGGATATTTAGAAGGCAAATTAATACAAGAAAGGATGTTCAACATTATTAATACCACTAAACGCCTTTCAGCATAACTAAAGTAAGAAATATTGACAATACCAAGTGCTGAAGGGAATACAGAACAACTGGAACTCTCCTACTGCTGAGACTACAAAATGGTACAGCCTCTCTGGAAAACAATTTGTCAGTTTCTTATTAAGTTAAGCACACACATACCATAGGATCTAGCAATCCCATTCCTAGCTATTTACTCAAGAGAAAGGGAAACTTATGTTCACACAAAAACCTGTACGTGGATGTTTATAGTAGCTCCATTATTAATTGTCAAAAACTAGAAACAACTCAAATGGCCTTCAAGAGGGAAACGGATAAACAAACCCTGGTACATCCAAAAAATAGTCGCTTGCCAGCAGTACATAGCGATGAGCTGTTGATACCAACTGGGATGAACCTCAAAGGTACTATGCTGAGTGAAAAAAAAGTCAGTTTCAGTAGGTTACCACCATCCAGGTCCGTTTAAATGACATTTCCAAAAAGACAAACCTAAAGTGACAAAGAACAGATCAGGGGCTAGAGGTAGTACAAGGGTGACTGCAAAGGGACAGCACAAGGCATCGTTTGGGAGACAGAACAGTTCTCTGTCCTGATTGGGGCAGTGATTAAATAAATGAGTCTATCCATAAGTTAAAATTCATAGAATGGTACTTCCAGAAAAGTCCATTTTATTTCATGTTAATTAAAGAAAATGTTTAAGTGTCATGATTTTTCTTTTTAAAAACTCCACAAATGATTTGTGAACCCCTTTAGACAGTTTAAATAAATGAAAGCTGTTTTAACCCAAATTTGGCTTCTATTTTCAAAGGTCACTTTGAAAATAACACAGTCCTATTGTTAAGTACGAAATGTTCCAAAAAAGTCTAGCAGTAGAGGAACATGGAGAGATCAATGAAACTGTTCTAACTTTCGGCACATCAAGCCAGTGTTGCTAACCTCCATACGACAGAGGACTCAAAGTTTAGAAAACATGAGCACACTCCTCTTAGATACTGCCTTCCCCTTTCTTATTAAATAGCTTCAAAGTGTTTGGAACTCTGAGAGGACATATGTAACATAATATACCACCTGCCACCTTTAGAAGCTTAGAATAGAATGTGAGCAGGTTGATTTCCTTTTGTCCTTTAATATTTTGAATAGCAACATGCTCAGTGGGGTGAGGGAAGAAATGTCATCATTAAGTCTCACCCTTCACAAGAGGGAACTAGAACTAGGTTTTCAGTGGAAAGTGCAATGAACTTGGAGTTCTAAGTTTCACCGTATGATCTTGGACAGCCTGGCAGAAGAGGAGAGAACTATTCACAGCAACCACTTACAGTTATAACCTGGTTACTGTCTTGATGACTAATTTAAAACTGATGTGCTAAGCATTTGTGGACACTTCTTAGTTAGGGCAGGAAGAGTGTTCCAATGTACCTTCTCCCTAGTAGGTGGACAATTTGATGACTAAGTATTCTGTACTTATGGATACTGAGGCTGGAGTTTGCATGGGGTGAAAGAAACTAATACCTACCTCATCAGTTTGTTAGGAGAAGTGTACTTGATAATTCCTGTAGAGTACTTAGCACTGTCCAGGAACATAAATAGCTCTCAGCAAATTCTGGTTATCATTAACTCTTATTAAACGAGGGCATATATGAGAAACACTTCAGAAACTGCGGAGCTGTAGGCAGATGTGAGCTACCATTAATATCATGTACAAAGAATAGACTAAGTTATTTGGTTCAAGTTGACCATTGACCATTGACCATTGGGCAAAATCTGCCATGTCCTACACTTTGCAGGTACTAGGTCCAAGTTCAGTACTCTGTTCCCAAAATATTTCAGACAAGACAGTCGTGGTTTTAAGTCGGGCCTCTGTACCTTACTTTTAAAAGCCAAGATGGTTATGATACACTCTACAAAAAACTTGAACTTGGAAAAATCATGGTCCAGATGGTCTCACTTCTCTAGTCCTCAAATCCCTCATTTACAAAATGAAGTGAAAACCTCTGCCCTGATATCGCATAGGGCAGCTGTAGAGGATCAAATGACGTGACACATGGAAGAATTTAATTATAAAGTGTTACACTGACATAAAGTGTCATGACATTGGTTTTTATTACGAAATGAGATGGGCTGTTTTGTTTTGTTTAGATTTTAAAGAATTTGAAGAAGTGGGGATCTTAAAGTCAAAAAGAAAATAATGTTACAAATTGCTTAATTCAGATCACAACATGGATTACCTTTGGTGACATTGCCAGGGAGAAGCAAGAATGAGGCTTCTAAGGTCTGGTAATGTTCTATTCCTTAGTCAGGTGATGGTTACATGATGATGCATTTGTAAAAATTCAGCAATCTGTACATGCAATATTTATGTACTTTAGTGTTAATATTCTATGCTTCTGTAAAAAATATAGAAAAACTTTTGCTTGATTGAAGTTAAAAGGGTGGTTTAAAACAACAAGGAGAGGTTAGAGAAAGGTATAGGATAACAGTATAGTTCTTTAAATCAAGAAAGCAGCTTAAAATCCAACACAGAGTGAGAGAGATATCTCAGAGCTCTTCAAAGCTGTGGGGGGAATTTTTAGGATGAACCTCACATTCCTTCTAATTCATTCAGCAAATATTTATTAAGCTGTGGACGCAGTCTGAAGGAGGAAGAAAGGTGGAAACTTCCCCTGTTCTCATGGAGAGCTTGCAGTCCTGAGGCGTATAAACGTCTAGAGTCTAAAGAACGGGGCTGCAGCAGAAGCATTTCACAGCATGTGAGTATAGAGGAGGGAGGGGCTCACTGGGGAAATGTGATGTTATTTGAAGTTAAAGTAGAGAATTAGGAGAAATGTAAACCACCACGGACACAAACCGTCCTATCACCTGAAAGACTAAGATCTAGTCACCTCTTGGTTAGGAAATTCATTACTTTTCTCAACATAGGAAAGCTTCCTAACCATCTGAGGTCTTCTCCCCTTAAATTTAATACAACGACATTGCCACCAATAACCTCTTTAATTCAAACGGATAGTCTGAAGATCACGATCCTGTCTGGGAGGCTGTCTAGAGAGAGACACCATCTACACAGTTAGAGAGGCCACAGGAACAAAACTGTAGCCAAGTTTTCATAGATTTCTCCATAAAGACTGTATGCTCTAGCTTTTGAGTATACAGAATCGAGTTTTGTTCAAATCAAGAAGTATTTATTGAACTCCTATTTCATACACTTTAATAGAAACTGTGCGGTATACAGAAATAAACACACAGCTCTTATAATCATGGATCTCATAGTTTGGGAACAAAGTCAGACATAAACACAAAATAAATAGAAAGAAAGAAAGTAGAGAGAAAAGAACAAGTAAACTATCACATCCCATGGTGAGCATTCTGCCAAAGGACCATGTGACCAAATGATTCTGAAAAGTAATATGTCACAAAGCTCCTTCTTGGAGATTCACAACGTACATTAGTATTTTAAAGGCTCAGGTCATCTACCAAGCAAATATTGTGGTTGACTTCTTTTAACCCAGCATTAAACCAAGTTATCTGGCCGTGAACCCCTTTTTGATGCATTAAGACTCTTAGGGTTCCATTGGAAATACTGAAGTAAATAGTGAAAGCCCTAATTAGGGAAGAAAGAGCCCCAGCCCTAATTCCCAGATCAATCTTCAGTCCATAAGATGCTGACGCTTTTCAAAATCATCCAACTCCACTTGAGACTAAACCAGGGAAAGAAATGAGTCCTAGCTTTCCCACAGCTTCACCTCCCCTCTGCAGCCTTTCCTGGTTCTCTGTTGTCTGGCCACTGGCTGGAAATATACTATGCTTTCTCTGAAAACTCACTTCAGTTATCTGTATCTCCCTTAGAGCCCTGAGAAATTTTTGTCCTAATCTGTTTTATTTAGGTTTTTCTCTTTTTACCTCCCTTTTTGGGCTAGAACTCCAAGTTTGTGCCCACGTTACATAGTCCAATGCCGTTACATAATAAACATATATAATTATAGGGCAACTACTGGGTGGTAGAAAGAACATCTCCCCAGGATACAGTCAACCTCTGTTCTAATTTGGTGTTGGTCACTTTGTAACTTTGCTCCCTTGGATAATTTTCTGAATTCCTGTGGAGCCTGGTATCCTCATCAATAAAATAGACTAACAAATACTTCATAGGCTGTTATAAGGATCCAGTTAGATGATATTTATGAAAAAACTGTATAAATGGTGAAGTATGATGCAAATATGAAGCACTGATGTTTTTATTTTGCACACGTATTCACATGAACCCTAGATTCTTTAGCAAAGCTGAAGGCCATGCAGAGGACGCAGTCTCCTCCAGGAGTGGGTCTTAACAGATGTCACTGTGAGTTCTATGACTCCCATCAAAATCCACTGTGTAAAAAGTGGACCTGTTTTCAGAAATTAGACTTGAATGGGTCTAAGTCATCCTCGGTTGGTCTCACAACACCAAGTCAGTTGTCCTTTCACAAGAGCATTTCCCTGTGCCATCCCCCTGCTTCCATCAGAGAGAAAGAGATTGGTTTGCTAGAGATCATCTATCAGAATGGAACCTCACCTGCTCCCCTGTTTAGGGACCTGGAAGTTTCAGTAGCTTCAGCTATTCAAACAGACCCTGCAGGGGCTTCCCTGGTGGCGCAGTGGTTGAGAGTCCGCCTGCCGATGCAGGGCACACGGGTTCGTGCCCCAGTCCGGGAAGATCCCACATGTCGCGGAGCGGCTGGGCCCGTGAGCCATGGCCGCTGAGCCTGCGCGTCCGGAGCCTGCGCTCCGCAACGGGAGAGGCCACAACAGTGAGAGGCCCGCGTACCGCAAAAAAAAAAAAAAAAACAAAAACAAAACAGACCCTGCAGCACTCAGGGGCTCCTCATTCTCACTTACACAGAGAAACAGGAGGGAAGAGCCCCAGGTCCTAGTCCTGCTTCTTACATGAATTAGTTGTGTGACTTTGCCTATGCACTTTACTGTCCTGGTGCCACAGTTCCCACAACTGGCTTTGTTAAGAAGAGTTCAAATCACGAGTTAAAGCAGAACTTTCACAAAAGACTTCCCATGTACCAGACCGACACTGTGCCGATCGTGAGAAAGCACAGGGGCTTCAGGACAGCCTCTACCTTGAGGCATTCAGTCTACTGGAGAACACAGCCCGTCGGACTTCCTTCCCATCCCCAACCTTGTCCCTGAAACACAAAGATAACATCCCAAGTCTTCCTGGGAACCCACGTAAGCCAAAACTAGAGAGCGTTAAGGAAAATATTATCTCTCTGTCTCTAAAGTGTTAAAGAAAATCCCCTTATGAACTAACACTGAGGAGGTCTGTGTGAGCCTGTGTCCCTGTTGAGAAAATTCTATGGCCTCTTTCACTGATTTTTGGGCACCGGGATCATCCTGACAGATGGCAATGTGTACCCACCAGTCCAATAGTCTGGGATGTGACCTCAGTCAACCAGATCGCTCTGGATGGAGGGAAGAGGCGGGGGTTCTGGTAGCAATTCTTTACATATGCATCTGACATTCGGTGACTTTGTGGCAAGTAAAGTAAGACCACGAAATCCCCCTTTAATGAGAATGAGAATGAGCTGGAATTTTATAGTGCTGTTATCTACTGATCCATAAACCACTAAAGACTCAAGTGACCCTAATTTCAACAAGTATGCCTTATCTTCACTATACAGCAACTTAGGAAAAAAAACCAAAAAGCCTGTGCCCTCACAGAGGGGTGCTCAAGCAGTGCTTAATATGAGGCTTTAAAATGCTTTGACAAGAAAATTGAGCAGGATGGCAGAACATATACTAAAAACAATATGGACAGAGTACAAGGGGGGGGGGCATTTTGTGGCTGCACCTTACGCTTTTTAGGGGCATTCTTTTCCAATACAAAGCTAATGAATAGTAACTGAGTACCCACTATGTGGACCCTCTGTGCTAAATGCTAAAGGATGAAACAGATTTTAACATGCCGCAGGCACCTAGGACCTCACAACCAAGCAGGGATCTCCAGCATGCACTTTGCTAATGTAACCTTGTAGTTAAAAGCCTATTATTTTAGTTAAATGTTCCAATCCTTGGCTCTGCCACTTAGTACCTGTGGAATATTGGTCAAGTTATTTAATCTATCTGTGACTTAGTTTTCTCAACTGTAAAATGGGGAGAATAACTATCAATTATTTCTTTAACTATACAGAAGTTTAGCTGTGTATACTCATACTATTATGAATCATGTAAGTCCAAGGAACACGCTCTAAGGAAGGAATTACTTATGCTTTAATGGGGGTGGGGGGATGGGTTGGGTGGAGGCAGGGGTGTCGGCGGCTGGACTGGATGGCTTTACAGCTGGATTCTGAAGACAGGTAACACTCTGAAATGCAGCCATGAATACAGAGAAAGGCATTTAGGGCAAAATTCAAATAAAACAAGCCTTACGTTTTACCACTGAGCATAGAACAGGAAGGAAAACTTGTTGAAAGATTCTAATTAGATGAGTACTATCTTGCAGTTATGAAGTCCCTAAAACCACATACTAGGAACAGTGATTCAGAATAGAAATTTTATTCTGCACATCATTTCAACGGCTCCTTGGAGCCACTAATCATATCAACACGTGGTTACCACATTCTGTAGGTAGCAAAACTAATGATTATAGGAGTTAGTCGGACATTACCCAAGCACCGGGGCCACAAAAAGCATGTCCGATTACACCGATACTGCCAGTTCAAGAATGGAAGTCTTTCTCATCAGCACAGAAAATATTTTTAAAACACTTTTCCATTCACAAAGTTTTGTTCACACATATGTATTCATTTAAACCTCTGAAGACTACCTAGAGATTGATATTTAATATCAATCCCATTTTACAGAAGGAGTAGTGATTTCTCCAAAGTTCCACAGATAATAAATGGTGAAGCCAGTATTTAAACTGAGATACCATGACACCAAATCTCATGGTCTTTCCACTACATGCTCCCTCTCTGCTCTTGTCATTACTTTAAAAGTTTGTGTTAGAGACATGGGGCCAAAGAAACATGATTTTTTACTGGAGTCTGAATGTCTACCTTCTGCTTAGCAAACTGACACAGCATTCATCGTGTCCTAAAGAAAATCCCATGTTGCTCACGCCATCGATCTGTAGCTATCTCCGACAAAAGGACCTGAATACCTGCTGTGGCCCTGGGAATTTTAAATAAGAAGTCAATGAGAGATGCTGGTTAAGTGGTTCTGTAATTGTCTAGGAGCGGATAAAACCTTGGTGGAATAATAATCATACCAATATCCTGGCTACATGAATGATCCTGCAGTGAATTACAACAGGGTACTTCAACTCCAAAGCCTAGGATGGTACATCTGCATAACTAATCTTGCCCTGCAATAACCCTGCAGGGTCAGCAACATTGGCATTCTGCAGCCGAAATTAATGTCTTATTATTTTAGTCCCCTTTGGTGTTTCCTTGGATTCAGGAAAATAATATTAGATGCAGCAGCTCTGTTGACACAGACAGGGTTTTAAAGGATCACCAAGTTATAAAACGAAAACCCCTCACATAAATCCTGGTAGGTAGACAGGATGAACTGGACACATAGTCCTAATACACCTACTAAATTCAAGGTTCTTGATACTTTTTATTCTTGGATTAACTTAGACCCTCTGAAGATCACGTATTGATCCATATTGTCCAGCTTAGGCTTCTACAAAGTGATTTCAAGAAACTACACTTTGGTACTGTGCCCTCATTTTGGAGAAACGTTAAGTTGTTAGTATTAGGTGAAGTATCAGGTTAAAAAGTCATCTTTTTCTACATGACTTCTCAGGGTCTTTAGAATGCGTACTGTGAAACTAAAGTCCTTAGGAATCATTAACAGTGCCCCTCCAACTCAATTGACTTCAGCAATCCTTGTTTAAAATATCTCTAAACATTAGGATTCTCGGCACAGTTTAGAAATGCTGACTGAAGTTCTTTCAGGAAAAAAAAAAAAGGGGGTTTCATCTGTATAAGGCATCCCAGCAATAGACGAAGCTTTGAGAAATTCCTGGCAATTCTCTCAGGAGGTGTGTTAGAGAAAACTCTTAAGTGAGGTAAGGGTCATGAATTCTTAACTGGAGAAAAAAGTTGGAAATTCAAATCAATTTTCTAATCTGTGAAGCCATCCCTGTGGCAAAAGCTGATGGAGAAACAGAAGCATAATGACTATAGCTAACGTGAGACATAGGACATGCCGGGCGGCGGGGGGGTGGGGTGGGGGAGGAAAGCATGATAGTGCTATGCTCGGCCAGTACTGCTAATTGGCATTGGTTATGATCTCACTTCTTCTAGCATTTTTGAGGCTGTTGCCAAGTCAGAACATAAGACACCATAGAGAAAGAGTCAGAAAACAGAGGAGAGCTCTTATTTCTCCAATTATAAAAGGAGTCAGCATACATGAGGAGACCCGGAAAATAACCTCTGTGACCTGAATACATGCTAGATACATTAAAAGTGCTATTATTTTTAATTGGTCTGCCTTACTCTGAAAAAGAGAAAGATGTGAAAATGTGTATTCATTAGGCTGACCTAAAAACCAGTGGCTTTTTGCATGTAAATATTCTTTTTATCCACTGATGCTTGGAAAACAGACTGAAATCTTGTTCTCCAAAGCCAAAAGAAGAGATGTTTACCACATCACAAACAAGAAGGCTGTAAAAGCCTTAGTTAAGTTTTGGGTGCCATGAGGACACCTGTAAAGGCTGACTAATGACAAGGACCAAACAAATTTTCCCACACAGCACATCTTAATTCTGTTTCCCTGATGTCCTTCATAGGACATTCTGGTTCCTCCAAGATCTGGCGGCAAACTCCTCTAGACAATGTTTTTCCACATCCCTCTTCATATACCCCAGCCTTTGGCCACAGGTACACACACAGATGGGGTTATAAGTCACCCCCGCTCCTCCCTTCCCTTTTAATCATTCCTTCTGCCTGGAATGTCCTGCATTCCCCTCTTCACATGTACAAACACTGCCCATCCTTCAAGATCTATTTCCAAAAACATTTCCTCAGGAAACGCCCCTGCTTCCTTTAGCCAGATGTAATTTATTCCTTCTCCCCTACAACTTTCCCGTCTAGTTGCAGTAATGAAATCCTTTGCCTTGTACTACAGTTAGGTGTGTATGTCTTCTCTCTTGAGACCCTTGAGAACAGGGTCTACCTCTGATGAATATCTGTCTTGCGGGGCCTCGCAGGAAGCCTGGCCCATGAAAGTGCCCCACACTGTGGACTGAATGATTATGGTCTTCTACACACAGTGATTCTACAAGCTGTTTCTCAGTCCAGGAATCTGCTGTAACTCTTTCATTTGTTTTTCACACCTCTGGCCTCTCAACAGTCATTTCTTTCCCCAGATCATCTTTAGGGAGGTGTTTCCTCACTAAAATCTGTCAGACAGTTTACAAGAATACCCCGGGACTGTCATCTGTCTCATCAGTATAAGACCTGGTTATGCCTTTTAATACATATATTTGCATTTATTCTGTGCATGATTACACGGAGAAAGAGAGACCCAGAGTGAGCTCCTGCCCACCTGTCCACAGAGGGAACTCCTGGGACTAACCTTGGAATATTGTTTAATTCAGATTCACAGTGTCTGATTCAACATTACTGCAGCTTATTATTTTTTGGCCTGGGTGAAATCCCCTGATCGTGCTGATGCTGAGCAGGAAGAAAATCCCCTTCTTCCTAACTGTATATGTTCCGGCAGATGACCGTGTTTCTACCTGCCATTTCTAACACCTCAAAAGCTTTGAGGTAGCATCTAGACTTAGAAAGGAAGAGCTGATGCGAGGATGTAACAGACTTTCCTTGACCTCTTCCTATCACTCCCCAAATCCTGCACTCTGGAATTTTTAAACCTGAAGCATGATTTTGGTCGGGAGAGAGGGGTGTGATCAGAAACCAGAGGAAAGCAGGGAGTAGAGAGGTTATAAGCCGAGCCAGGAGTACCTGTGGAGATAAGGGAGCCCTAGGAAATTTAAATTTGAGAACAGTAACTTTTCATTCATTCAAGAAATATTTTCCAAATCCCTCTATATGTAGGTACCTTATTCCACTGAAATAATTCATGCTTTGACAGTATACACAGTGCTTCTTTCCATGTCTTACTTTATTTGACATTCACAAGCTTTATTGAGAAAGGAATATAATTTTTCTGTTTTACAGATGAACAAATTAGGTGCAAAAAAGTGAAGTGTCGGGATCCCCTGGTGGCGTAGTGGTTGAGAGTCCGCCTGCCGATGCAGGGGACACGGGTTCGTGCCCCGGTCCGGGAAGATCCCACATGCCGCAGAGCAGCTGGGCCCGTGAGCCATGGCCGCTGAGCCTGCGCGTCCGGAGCCTGTGCTCCGCAATGGGAGAGGCCACAACAGTGAGAGGCCCGCGTACCAAAAAAAAAAGTGAAGTGTCTTACTCAAGATACCACAGCAATCAAAGAGCAGAGTTTGGTTTTAAATAAGATCCTCTGATTACAGCAGAGTGTCTCTCCCGATTCTTTTACATTATCCTCCACCCAATGCCCATGGCAGGCTATAAACAAAACATATGAAAGAACTGTTCAATATTTAGTTTGGTATGCTTCACAAAATAACCCAAAAGATCAATTTAAAAAGATAAAGATTCACTGAAGCAAAGGTTGTGAAAAATGTCAATCTACATTAGTAAAATCCTTGAATTATAAGCAAAAAATATTCTCACTGGGAAAATGATTTTTATTACTTTGAAAGTAATGGAGTGGCACAAATGAGACGTTTCTGGGAACTGCACAGACTCCGATTATTTGTAATTAGTGTAGCATCACTTGTATAAATGAGGGCATCACATTCGAAGGTTTTAAACTTGTTTCTGCCAGTCAGTTTCCCAAGGAAACACCTTTGTGTTTCAAATCCTGGGCAAACAGAGCTCCACTTATTGCCCATAGGCAGGATATTGAAATTTCATGGGTAGTTTTTAATAGGTAGGTTAAAATGCTAATGATGATGGTTGCCAGGGGCTGGAGGAGGAGAGAATAGGGGGTCAGTGTTTAAAGGGTACGATCTCTGTTGAGGAAGATGAAAAAGTTCTGGAGATGAATAATGGTGACAGCTGCACAGCAATATGAATGTACTTAATACTACAGCACTGTACACTTTCAAAATGGTTAAAATGGTAAATTTTATGTATATTTTACCACAATATAAAAATGTTTTAAATGCGAATGAATTTTCAAATCAAATTCCATTAGGAAGGGATATAATTTGTTACACAAGGTTAAAGACAAACTTCAGCTGAATCTCTAGTTGATCACAAACTCCAAAAAAAATAAGACTTTAATTCTAAACTGAATTAGCTAAACATACTAAAATATGTCCTAGCCTCTGTAAGACCAAATATAAGTTAAAAATAAGAGGCTTTATTCTCCTTGTTGAAAATAAGGGAAGAGATTTCCTTCCTTTCTTTTCTTAGTTTTTATTTTCTATCGGGGTATAGTTGATTAACAATGTTGTGATAATTTCAGGTGCACAGCAAAGAGACTCAGCCATACATATACATGTACCCATTCTCCTCCCCCAAACTCCCACGTCTTCTTTATCCATTCCTCTGTTGATGGACATTTAGGTTGCGTCCATGTCTTGGCTATTGTAAACAGTGCTGCAGTGAACATTAAGGTGCACGTGACCTTTCAAACCATGGTTTTCTCAGGATATATGCCCAGTAGTGGGATTGTTGGATCATATGGTAGCTCTACTTTTTGTTTTTTAAGGAACCTACATACTGTTCTCCATAGTGGCTGTATCAATTTACATTCCCACCAACAATGTAGGAGGGTTCCATATTCTCCACACCCTCTCCAGCATTTATTGTATGTAGAGTTTTTGATGATGGCCATTCTGACTCCCGTAAGATGATATCTCGTAGTTTTGATTTGCATTTCTCTAATAATTAGCGATGTTGAGCGTCTCTTCATGTGCCTCTTGGCCATCTGTATGTCTTCTTTGGAGAAATGTCTATTTAGGTCTTCTGCCCATTTTTTGATTGGGTTATTTGTTTTTCTGATATTGAGCTGCATGAGCTGTTTGTAGATTTTAGAGATTAATCCTTCGTCGCTTGCATTGTGGCTGCAAAACCACTCCCTGTCAGACCCAGCAATTCCATTTCTGGGTCTTGATCCAAAAAAATTGAAATCAGGATATCTTCACTCCCATATTCACTGCAGCACTATTCACAATAGCCAAGATGTGGAAAAAAACTAAATGTCCATCTACAGATGAATGGATAAAGAAAATTTTTGTATAAACATAAACAATGTAATCCTATTCTTTCTTAGAAAAGAAGAGAATTCTGCAAGGCGACAACTTGGATGAACTTTGAGGACATTATGTCAAGTGACAAATACTGCATGATGGCACTTATGTGGAATGTGGAATGGTGGTTGCCATGGCCTTGGGGGATGGGGAAATGGGAGTTTGTAATCAATGGCCTAGACTTTTAGTTAAGAGAGATGCATCAGCTCTAGAGGTCTGCAGTACAATATTGTACTTATAGTAAACGGACAGTGTACTGTAGGCTTCAAATTTTGCTGAGAGTGTAGATCTTGTGTTAAGTCTTCTTACCACAATAAATTGTAATTAAAAAAATTAAAGATATGAGAAGTTTTTCCTTTGGATAAAGCCAATTAACGAACACAGATGGTCACCTCCATTACCAAATAATGTCAGGATAAACTATGTATGACAAATGATACTATGAAGTCCTCTTACTTGAGAACAAGCTATTGTTTATCTTGAAAACATGTATGCTGTGGGCTGCTTGGCTATATAAAGGTTTGAGATTTCTTTCTGTTTTTACAGTCTCTTAGTGGACAGCCTGTGATTGGCATCACATTCTATTTTAACGCTTACTCAATAATAGAAGTGTTTTATTTCTCTCTTACCTTTGTGAAGAGGATTTCTGGGTTGAGAGGTTTTGTTTTTAATTATATTTCCCCAACATCTCCTAAACCAGTAACATACAATTTTCACCAAAATAAGAAGGAAAAAACCCCTAAAACACAGATGCACAAGAGAAAGGCTAATTTTTATTATTACAAACTGGCAGGAAAACCAGAAGAAAGGGCCAAATTAACTTCTGGAAGAAAAGGCAAAACAAATTTTAAAATGACAAGCGAGTATTGGTATCTATGAAAACAAATCAATGGTTAATTGTACAGCCAAGACAGCCTGTAGACAGGCTCATGAAAAGGGGCTGTAGAATGACTTCTAAAAAGAGAATTCTGTGACTTCGGAGGCTTTCAGCTTCATAACAGACATCATGCAAACACTGGTCCACCAAAGACAAAAAATTGTAAGGACAGAAAGGAAGAAAGGTAAAAAGAGACCTTGAGAAGGAGGAAGAAATGGAGTTGGAAGGAGAAAGGGAGATAGAAAAGAGAGAAAGAGAGAGAGAGAGAGAGAAGGAGAATGAGAGTTACTATGAATAACAGTAATCATAATTCATAGAAACTAGTCCCTCATTAGTCTAAAAAATTTCCTGCCATTTCTGCAAACTGAATACCTCCTGTATTTCTCTAAATAAAACTTCTATGACAATTTTGTTAAACATTTGTTAGTATCTATCCTATTGTACATTGTATTATGGTTATTCCTCAACATTTCTCATCTCTTCTATTTATCGTGAGCACTTTAAAGACTTGAAGGAAAAGCAAATTTTGTTTTGTCTTTTATCATTCATTTTTTCATTCATTACAATGCCACATGGAGAGCACAGACCTAGAAAATATCCCCTAAATAAATTAACGACTATAAGTAGAAAGAAGTATTCAAACAATTTCACCTTAATAATCTAAAAGAAATGGATTTAACAGGCATGACATAGTCAAGATGAGTTTTTAATAACAGGAAAAAAAAGCAAGTCTCCACTGGGCTTGTACTTACTTAAGTCAAAAAGTCTACTGTTTGGTTTTTTATTTTATTTTTACTTTATTTTATTTAATTTACAGTCATATTATTTATATTTACTTTATTTATAACTACATTATCTGTATCTATTTTATTATACTTATTTTACTTATTGCTATTACATATATTTTTTAAACAGGGAAAAGGAGTATTTATTTATTTATTTTTAAATTTATTTATTTAATTTATTTATTTTGGGCTGTGTTGGGTCTTTGTTTCTGTGCGAGGGCTTTCTCTAGTTGTGGCAAGCGGGGGCCACTCCTCACTGCGGTGTGCGGGCCTCTCACTATCGCGGCCTCTCTTGTTGCGGAGCACAAGCTCCAGACGCACAGGCTCAGTAGTTGTGGCTCATGGGCCTGGTTGCTCCGCGGCATGTGGGATCTTCCCAGACCAGGGCTCGAACCCGTGTCCCCTGCATTAGCAGGTGGATTCTCAACCACTGAGCCACCAGGGAAGCCCCGCTATTAGATATTTATTATTTTTAACTGACTTACTTATTTTGTTGTATATGTTTATTTTATTTATTTATATTTATTGTAATTTTACACTCAGCATTTTTGTGAAGGATCAGAGATATCATCAGAGTTATACAATTCAGAAGTTCTGAGTATGGGACTAATGAGTAGAATGAATAAGAAAACTACACAACAAATACGTTGTGACTAGAAGAGAAGACAGAAGGGACAGACAAGAAAAATAATAACTCCAGGCAAAGTGGGAAGGATGGAGATGATGGGAGAAAGAATCTGAAGATAATCTATAACAGGAGATAGAAAAAAGCCCTTTCGAAGTTATGAAGCTTCTCCCTTTTTGAATTTTCAAAAAGCAAATCTAACCAACTAACATTATTTTCCTGAGATCAGATGCACCAAAATCTGATTCTGAACCTTACTCTGACTTGTGATCAGGCTTTCGAATTTTTGAAACAAATACACAATTATGTCAGTTGTACAGATACAACTCTATTAATAAAATACAGATACAAAGTGTTCCTCTGTGCCTTAAATGTAATTCCTTGAACAGTGAATTCAGATGAGCTTCTGAAAGCTCCAATACCCCATGTCAATTGTGGCACTTCTCAAAGAAGTGAGTGGAGGAAACAGATTTGATAATGGGGTAAGCCCCTTTGACCAGGAGCTGTAAAACCCAACCATGGCAATGACAAGAATGAGGCAGTTTAAAAGATATCTCACTGAAAGAATCATGAAAATACCCTGCATTCACATATATATTTCCCTCACATACCCTCCTCATTGAAAGCACAGGCTTTCATTCAGCAACACACACTAAAGGGCCACTACTGCATGCAAAGCCATTCTCGGGGCCCTGCAGGTAAAAGAGGAAGAGGACACAGTCCCTGATCACAAGACACAGTCTATCAGAATCCATTACACGAAAGCAATCAAGTGAAAGGCAAAGCTGGATATCTGTTCTAAGATGCTATTTCGCAAATGTGTATAAAGACGATCTAAAGATTTTGGTAAAATGGAGATTCTTAGTCAGCAAGTTTAGGTTAGGACTCAAGATTCTATCTTTCTAGTCCACCCCCAGAGGCTGCTATTGCTTCTGTTTCACAGACCATAGATTGACAAGCAAGAGCCTAAGGGATAAAGTGTATTTGTAAATAAAGGACTATGGGAATGTAAAGTTAGATGTGATTCCTTCTAGCCCATAGGTTTAGAGAGGTTTCCTAGAGAAGACCCTGTACTGAAACAGGTGGAGATGCAGAGGTAATAGATGTGTATGTCTGTGTAGGTGGTGGGTATCAGAGAGATCGCACAGAGGAGAACGGGGGAGTGAAAAGGAAGGGGGAGAAGGAACGAGGAGGAGGAACTGCAAAAGGGGAAAATAAGTTGAGCCAAGTTCTGAAAGCAAAAAAGTGCATGAGCTATTTAGACCAATGCAAGATATCTGGTAAGACTAGAGTGTAGTCTGCAAGGAGCAGACAAGGGATTATGGGAAATGGGCCTAGAACGACAAGTCAGGGAAAAATGATGGAGATATTATATGGATTTGACCCCTTTTTTATTGGGGGGTGTACATTTGATCCCCAACAAGATAGGCAAATTCTACCTGTTAAAATAAATTATGCAGAATGATACATTCTAGAAATTAGGTCTGATCTAAAGTTATTCATATTCCACAATTTTTTTTTTTTTTTTGCAGTACGCGGGCCTCTCACTGCTGTGGCCTCTCCCGTTGCGGAGCACAGCCTCCGGACGCGCAGGCCCAGCAGCCATGGCTCACGGGCCCAGCCGCTCCACAGCATGTGGGATCCTCCCGTACCGGGGCACGAACCCGCGTCCCCTGCATCAGCAGGCGGACTCCCAACCACTGCACCACCAGGGAAGCCCCATATTCCACAATTTTATATTTATAACTAAGTACCTAAATCATTATTGTTCTTTAACGTAACAGCCTTCTGCAAATCATAGCCCATCCTCAGCTGAATACCCTTTCTTCAAATGAGTTTGCGTAGGACCGAAACAAAATATGGTCTGTCCCAGGCTTCTTACAGTTCAGGCATTCAGAACCCTAAAATCAAGCAGCGGTTCAGTGGAATCACTAATAATTTGTATTTGTTTCTCCAAAACTGATAATTTCCAGAAACATTTCATAATGTAATATACTGGAAAAGGAAGCTAATGAGGCTTGTAGGGTTTGCACAGCTGCCTGCAAGAAAAGGCACGGCATAGAGTCAATGCATGGTAGCAGAGGCCAAGGGAACTCACAGGATGCCTAGGAAATTCAAGCAAGTCGCCAGCCCTAATGGACAAGTTCCTTGACTCCTCTGCCAACATTGTTACTTGTGAAAAAGAAGATAAAAGGTATCTAAGGTAAGGATGTCTAAAAAGCCTCTGTCAGTATTTGTTTCTGGGTCTGTCCAAATCAGTGAAATCTGCGAATATGGCATTATGGTTCTTTGGGATAGGCTATGAATCTCATTTAGTAAGTGGCTCCAGGTCAATTCCTTAAATAAGTCTGAAAATACCGAAAAACATAAATATCACCCATAAATACATAAATGGATACATAAGTAATAAAGCAGGTATCATAGGATATTAATGGTAGAATCTAGGCGGTGGTTATATGGGTGTTTACTGTAACACATTTCCAACGGTACTGTATGCCTTTACAGTTTCATAAAACAATGTTGAGGAGGAAATTATCTATAATCCTACTTCTCCTTTAAAAAAAAATTGTATTAGGTAGGAAGTGAAAACATGTGCCCTTCCCTTTCTTTTCAGCCTTCATTAATCCCACTGCCACCATAATCCTATGTAACTCCTAGATTCAGATTTTTCCATTTTATCATGCATAATTTTTTTCTTTCTTTTTCTTTTTTACAAAAATCAAATCATGTGTAGGTCTACAAATTGCTTTTTTTTAATTTAATAATATATCATTCCCATTTTGCCAGATCAGTTCACAAAATTATACTAATACTTTTTTGAGGGGGGGGGGCGCCTCTCACTGCTGTGGCCTCTCCCGTTGTGGAGCACAGGCTCCGGACGCACAGGCTCAGCGGCCATGGCTCACGGGCCCAGCCGCTCCGCAGCATGTGGGATCTTCCCGGACCAGGGCACGAACCCGTGTCCCCTGCATCGGCAGGCAGACTCTCAACCACTGAGCCACCAGGGAAGCCCCTACTAATACTTTTTAATGGCTAAATACAAGTCCATTAACCAACTATACCATAGTGTATTTAACCATTTCCCTATTGATGCCTTTTTGATTTCTTTTAAAAATTTGCTCTTTTTATACCACACTTAGGCTTATGGTGAATTTAGTATTAATTAAAAAGTCCGTAAGGTCCCTAGCATCTACCCAGAAAACCACAGTAAAACTCTGAAGTGATCCTAGTGGCTAAGAAGCATAACATCTATCAATAAAAGAGGAGGAAAGCAAAACACACAGAATCAAAGGCATATGGTTATACCTCAACAGTTGGTAACTCAATTACTAGATAGTGTCAATCACCAAATCAATACTCAGTAGCCAATAACAGTGCTCTTAACAGCAGCCAGAATGAGTTCTACATCAACCTAAAAACATTAATCAACTTTGCTTACACTGCATTCCTCATACCTCCATTCTAACAACTTGGTTATCTGAGTTTTTATGCCAAAGCACAGAAGAGTAGCAAATTTGGACGTTAGACAAATCTTTTATAAGTAGGCATGTTGATGGCAGTGGGAAAGTTGAGCTATTAAAAGCAAACAAGAGGAATTCCCTGGCAGTCCAGTGGTTAAGACTCGGTGCTTTCACTGCTAAGGGCACGTGGGTTCAATCCCTGATCAGGTTACTAAGATCCTGCAATCCACATGGCGTGGCCAAAAAAAATCAATCAATAAAAAAGTTTCCCCTCAAAGTGTTACCATTAAATTACCAAAGGATTTTAAAAAAAAAAGCCAAACAAGAAAACTAAAAAGCAAGAAGAAGAATAAAAAAACAGCGATATGGAGGTCTGGGGTCACATAGTGTTGGAGTCTTACATATTTCAGTAGGTCCTGGGCACATCATTTTGCACAGTAAAAAGTAATTGATGCTCAAAATAATGGCCTTGAATTATTAATTAAAGATATAATTTCTCAGGATACTCAGTATAAGAAAGCTGTGTGGTATGGAATACACTTTAGAAAGACATACTATTAAAACAGTTACAACAAGATCCTTGATCCTAGAAGACCTGTGGAAGGCCTTGGGTCAACTACCTCACTTAACAGACAGAAAAACAAAAGTACAAAGATAACATGACTGATCCAAGGTCAGCTGGTTGTTAGAAATAATCAGACCTATAATCCAGGATAGGTTGAATCTTATCCCGTGTTTGTGGCTACCCCATGATTACAAAATTGGTAATTAGGAACTAAAACCTTAACTTTTCATAATGCTTTATATCCCAGAAAGAACTGAGTCATTTCAGAGAGCTGAGGTTTTACCGTAAGAAATCCTGTAATCAGAATTGTCAGAGTGAGTGGCCCTGGTAGGGAACTGAGAATGCGTTGTAAGTTTTCCATGGAGAAGAGACCTCCTAAACCTAAGAGAAAGAAAGGTGTTATATGTTGGCCAGAAAGAGAGCTGCACAAAAGGGAACTTATGTCCAAAACATTTACCATGGGGGAAAATAAGTCACATACATAAATCAAATCTTCTTGCTAGCATGTTCTTATAGTCACTAAAATATGGTTTAGATGGCATCAACTTTGAGAATCTGGCCTGATTCTTCCTCTAAAGGCTCATTACTGTTAAATAAACTGAACAGGCGATGCATTAGAAAGAGAACTGCCCAAGAAGGCAGGCGATGAGTTCAAGGCTCTGTGTAACTCTGGGTAAGGGTCTTGGGTTTATTTATGTGTAAAATGAGTGAATTAAACATGATGATTTCTAAGCTTCCTCGTCGCTATGATTCATATTTCTAGTCAGGTCTTAGCAAATAGAAATGACAGGGGAAATCCAAACACCCTGTATTATACAATACAGATGAAGTTTCATATATTTGCAATATAAGCTTGCTGCAACAAAGGCTTCCTCTATTTAAAATAGAGAACATATTTCCTAAGCCTTATCCTACAATTCGTTGTTTTTTTAATTGTCTCCCCGCCCCCTTTATCTATCTTCTTATCAAGATCATCTCTAGAAAATCAGAAAGGGCCTCAGAAGTCAAACAATGTTATTTGGGACACTATTCAGGAAGCAGAAGCCCAGGAAGGAGAGGTGACTTTCATGAGGTCAATAGCTTGCTTGTGAAATGTGAAAAGATGGCTTTTGATTCCCTATTCAAGCTTTTCTCTCGTGAAGCCATGCTGCCTCCCAACTCTGAAAAACTACTAAGAAATATAACTGTCCCATAAAAATAACACACCATTTATATCCCAGGAAAGAGTCATGTCTAAACAGGCAATGGTCCTGTGTCACAGGAGGACGGCTACTTGGGCCCAGGAACAATGAGCCAGCTGCCAGAGGAGCTGAAGCTGTTGTTCTCTTCCCAAGATATTGTGAAGATGTATGGTGTATGCATGAAATCTTGGTCAAACTACCTTCAGGCAGTGTGGAACCAGATCCCTAAAGAAATTCCTGCACCTATGAAGTTTCTCACGTGTTTATTTCCTAAGAACAGTGGGGTTGACCTGACCAGATAGCTGTGAGTTCCTGAAGCATCCCTGTAAGGGACTTCACAGTTTGAGATATCCAAACGTGACAGATTTGAGCAAAGTATACTTAGCTATAGCATTTCATTAAAAAAAAAAGAAGTTGAACTGGCTTGGAGATTGGTAAAGTCTTTATAAATCCTGAAGGGAAAGAGAACCACGTTTAATTGAAAAGCACTGTCCATTCTGACATGCAGTACTGGTCTGAATGACCCACTGCCAGTTTGGGTAACTTTGTATTCTTTCAAATCCAAGATGTTAATCAACTCCTGGACACTTTCTATCATTCTAACACGCCTTCCTTCAAGAACAGAAGTATTGTCTCACTTCTGACATTAAGTCAAAGGATTATCATTTTTGAACAGCACAGCTTTCAGATTAGTAGTAAGCCAATTCAAAATTAAAAAAAAAAAATAAAAGAAAATAGGAAAAGAAAAAAAAACAGGAGCTTTGCACTGCTGACATCCTGGCCCGTAAGCGGCTCTCCTTTGAAATGGCAAGAAGAAACTGGTCTCAAAGGCACTTTCTCATAGGCTGCCAACTGCAGAGGGATTATTTTGCAGGGGATGCTTAACTGGTCTGACTCGGACTTGTTTCAGGGTGTGTCTTCATTCCTCCAAGAGGTCTGCCCTGGGCAAGACTGCATTCATTAGTAATTACAAAACAAAAATCCAGAGCTGGCAGCCAGTGGGAGATTTTTCTACACGGATGTGCACCTCCCACGTGCTCTGGTCACAGACACGACTGGGCTGGTAAGAGGGCCCGACGGATCCGTGCCAGGCGCAGACACAAGTCTTCCATTCTGACACGGAGTTGCTGCCAAGCGGGAAGAAGCCACATCCTTCCTCATCCTGAGTCCCCGTCCTAAATCGAGTGGTTGTTCAGATGGGGGAAGCACAGTGGGGAGGGAGGAGGCGATATCACTAGTTGGTGTTAATTGTAACAAGGGCAAACCTTTATTCCCAAGATAAAGTTTCTAAGTGAATTCAAGACAGAATCTCAAGGCCGGAAAGGCCCTCAAGTGTCACTTTGATTCAAACTTCTTTTTGCGATATTCAGTTCTCCCTGTAAGATCCTTGCCAAGTGGATGTACGGGGCCTCTTTAAATATCTCTAGCGATGGTGAAATCATTACCAGTTTACTTTTCATATGACCCAAACTGTGTAAGTATCTCGTTATGTTGAGCAGGACTCTGACCCCCTGGAATTTCTACCTACTTGTCCTGGTTGAGGTCTCTGGAACAATGTCAGGAACGTGCCTCTCTCTTCTACGGACACCTTTGGACATTTAACCCAGTGGTTCCGGTATTTGAGACATCATTTCCATGTCTTCATAGAGCTTTCTACTCGCCTCTCCAAACCTCATAGTGAGAAAAGCATACTAAGAAAATGAAAATGCCATTAAAATGGGAAGAACTGGCATCTGTTGGTTAATGCAGCTCCTATGCTAGCTAGGCTTAAGAGAAAACTGAAAAAGGAGAATGGAAAGCAATAAGAGGCCAGAAACTCCAATGACCATGGGCTAGCTCACCCAAGCTGGGTTTCTGGGGAACTGTCGGACAGATCAGTGTAGTAACTAAAGATTGTTTACAAGATTCTCATGTGCGTGTAAGCTATGGGATGGGTTCCTGACATAGAGGGGACACCGCAACACAGTGAATCAAAACACATGGCTTCAGCATATGCTTTGGAGTGACACAGACCTAGCCTCGAATCCTCTATAGCTGTGCAAGCTTCTTTACCATGCTGAGTCTCAGTTTCCTTATTCATGGATGGGGTCAGTAAGACATCTTACGGAATTAGAGGTATGAGGATCATGTGAGATAATTTTATAAGGCACCTGGCACGTAGAAAGCACTCCAGTTTCTTGGATATTATTATCTTTTATTACTAGAAGTCTAGCCTTCAATTCTCCTCAACTTTCCCCTACACACCGTAGCAAATTCAGGAAACAGAAAACCCACCTGTTTGGTGGAGAGAAATGAGGGCAGTTCTCACGGGGGAGAACCAAAGCAGGAGAAGCAGCATATTATAGTAGAAAGTACACTGTACTAGAACTTGGAAGGCCAGGTATAGACAGGTTTGACTGACTAAACCAGGGACATCCTCTTCTAGCCTATTTGCAAAGCCAGCAATTTAGTCTTTTCAACCCTACGATTCAGTATTCTCAGAGAACCATTAAAAGTACTCCTTTTTTCCGTCTTACCCCTAGGGTCTTTATGACCTTTTTTTTTTTTTTTACCTTAGTTTCCATATATATGTGTTAGCATACGATATTTGTTTTTCTTTTTCTGACTTACTTCACTCTGTATGACAGACTCGAGGTCCATCCACCTCACTACAAATAACTCAATTTCGTTTCTTTTTATGGCTGAGTAATATTCCATTGTATATATGTGCCACATCTTCTTTATCCACTCATCCAATGATGGACACTTAGGTTGCTTCCATCTCCTGGCTATTGTAAATAGAGCTGTATCTGAGCAGCTCTATTGTAAATAGAGCTGCAATGAATACAGACCTACTAGAGAATGGACTTGAGGATATGGGGAGGGCGAAGGGTAAGTTGGGACGAAGTGAGAGAGGAGTGGCATGGACATATATATACACTACCAAATGTAAAATAGATAGCTAGTGGGAAGCAGCCGCGTAGCACAGGGAGAACAGCTCGGTGCTTTGTGACCACCTAGAGTGGTGGAATAGGGAGGGTGGGAGGGAGACACAAGAGGGAGGAGATATGGGGATATATGTATATGTGTAGCTGATTCACTTTGTTATACAGAAACTAACACACCATTGTAAAGCAATTATACTCCAATAAAGATGTTAAAAGAAAAAAAAAGGTACTCCTTTTAATGGCAACTAGAAAGCTTGATTCCTGTATGCCCCTTCCTGCTCTCCTGTGCCGTGTCTCTACATTAATAACAGCAACAGTTCTAGACGTCCCAAAGTATAGCACCTGAAGTTGTCACCCTAACTTGCTATGCCATAGGGACCCCCTAAGTGGACAAAACACTGCAGGGGTGCACTGAATGGAGGTTATAGCTTTCTTATTCGCTTGCTGTTCACTGTTGAAATCTCAGCGATACAGCACTGGGTATAAGTGTGTTTTGAATAAGTCAAGACAAGTGAATGAGCTGCTGCCTTTTGACAAGTAGAAAGCCAGGAGATATGATTTTCAAACATTCAGGAGTATGTGCTTGGAAGCACTGTCAGGGAAGACTTATGGAATGGTCTAATTCAAAGATTGTGTGGCTCTCCCGGGGATGCTAATGTACCTGCCCAGGTATGCTCTTGTAAAGAAGACTTTCCTCTTTGCCCTGTGTTTGGTGTTCTGCACTTTGAGGGAAGGCAGTAAAAATCCTGCAAGAGGGTGAGGAATCAGACAGCTGGAACTGTAACACCTGGGTTCCAAGGGGCCTGCTCTCTGGGTGGGAACAGACCTTAAAGGTAATGAAGTCCAAAAACTAAGGACAGATTTAGAATAGGGACACAGCAGACCCAGAGATGTGTCCCAAGGAAATTATCAGGCAGTGGTGCATTGAGTGAGATGAAGGGATGAGCGATAGAAAGGTGTCCACTGAATGAATCTATGGAACTGCAGTGAGCGCTCTTGAGTCATCAGGGGCTAAGTGGTCGCTTGATGGCTATCACCTCTGAACTTCAGTTTTCTCACTTATACTAATTCAGACCAAACTGACCTCGCAGAGCTGTTGTCGAATCAAATGCGATAATGGACATGCGAGTAATTTGCAGGTTCTTAGGCACTGGACCGACATATGGGGACACTCCCATTACCACTCAGCAAAACCAAAAAGCATTATTTTACTAAGTGAAACAAGTAATATTTATTTTATAGGATCTTCCTCTCAAAATGATACTGACGTGGTTCATAAGCCAATTTCATTTCAGTCAGTGTTCCAATTACATATACACTTTCTCTTCCTCTTCACGTACCACAGGCAGAAGCATCAGGGGATTTTAAAGAACAGTGATCTAGGTATGCCATAAGGATATCATAGCTGACAATATTAGCCCTAGATCAAATCAGCTTGGCTTGCAATGTACACAGATATTTTTTATTCCCAGGATGGTCCTGAACAACCTCTTACGATGACTCTGAGTCACCTCCCTCGTGAGAATAGCAAAGAGCTCTGGGAATGTGAATTTTCTTCCTTGGACTATTATAATGCTCATTAATTGCCCCACCTATTCCCTTTCGAAGCTCCAATGCTTTGCATTGCCAGACCTGTCTAAAACACAGGTCTGATTACACCCTTCCCTTGCTCAAGAATATTCAGTGCTTCTCCCTGTCTTACAGGACTAAACACAAATTGCTCAACAGAGTACGGAAAGTCCTTAAAATACAGCCTCTGCTCACCTTTTTAAAGTCTGATCTTCAATGACCCCAGTGCTCATATACCATCTCCTGGCCAAACTGGGCTCTGCCCCAGCAAGACACCCGATTCCCTCCTTCCCTTTATGTTTTCACCCTGTTCCCTTTATCTGTCGTATCACTTGTGGTTTTTAACTGTGTCAATTTAGTTCAACTGGAATTATGTTTTCCAGAATCCCCTTCTCTGCATTGTTCTATGTTAGGGTTGACCACAGGGAAATGTGCATGAGATTTGGAGGGAAGAAGTGAAGCGGTAGCAATCGCTTTGGGAGGGTCTGTCTAGGCACCTGGGTGCTATTGCAGCTCATGCCCCTTATTGCTGATCTGATGGCTCACCTCCTAGGTGGGGGCAGCAGCCAGGCCCACGGCTCCTTCAGCTCCTGCTAGATCCCCTCCTTCAACTTCTTCATGCCCAAAGCCAGGTAAGTATGAAGCTCCATGGCTAAGAGCACCGGCTCCTTCTGCAGGCCACCCATACAGTATGGTTAGATCCAGACAGAGATAGTTAAGGGCTGCAGTTTGTCCCCAGGTTGATCTCTTGCATTTCACTTCCAGCATTTCTTTTCTTTTTTTTTTTTTCGGTACGTGGGCCTCTCACTGTTGCGGCCTCTCCCGTTGCGGAGCACACGCTCCGGACACGCAGGCCCAGTGGCCATGGCTCATGGGCCCAGCCGCTCCGCGGCATGTGGGATCTTCCCAGACCGGGGCACGAACCCGTGTCCCCTGCATTGACAGGAGGACTCTTAGCCACTGCGCCACCAGGGAAGCCCCACCACTTCCAGCATTTCTTCCTGACTCCCTGCCTAACACAGGCAGGGGCAACAGACTTCCTCACTGGCTCCTTCTCAGGGTCCTTAGTGACTCCCAACTGCCCCTTTTGGGGTTTTCTTTGCCCACCTTCTCCCACAATTGTAAGACTAATCCCTATGATAAATTCCACATTCCATATCATTCATCCATATCATTTCTGCTTCCCTGGTCGGACCCTAGCTCATACGTCACTCCTCCCCACCAATCTATGTCCAAAACCTGCCTGTCCATCATTTCAAGATTCACTTCAAATACCACTTCCTCATAAACCCCTTCCTGAGTGACACAGTTGCCTCTTCCTTTGAAACGTCAAAATATTTTACCACATATCTTTTAAAAGTTCTGTCATATACTCTTAGACTAATCCAAATATTATATAAGTTGTATTACAACCTCTGATGCATCTTATCTTTCACAATGATCTATAAATTCTTATTCTTCTGGAGTCGTGTTAGTGTGATTGCATTTTAATCTCCAAATCTCACCAGTGTCTTAATTACAGAAGGATCTCAAAAAATGCTTAGTGTCCAAAAGAGTAAATGAATTCTCCATGCAACTACTCCCTTTTTAATAACACAGGTAAGGAAAACCCAATGCTACTGTGTATGGTGTAGCCTCACTTATATGGAGACTATTTCTAGAGCCACTTTACTTTTCCATTCTCTTCCCTTGGAGAAGAGCCTCTCCAATCCGAATCCAATGCTTTTTATTATCTTATACATGGTTCTAATAAAACTCGTTAGCTGGCTCCATAGTCCACAATAAAGCAGAAACAGCTAATTGTATGGAGAATAGATAACTGCTAGAGCAAGACATGCTGAAAGCAAGAAGTAATAGCAGACAATGAAAGAGAAAGCAGACAGAAAATGTATGAAAATCCGATTACACAAATTTAAAGTATACCAGTTTGGGGCCATTTAGTATATAGGTAAATGATCTCATCTTAATAAATTCTAAAGGAATTACAGCCCATTCCAATAAACTGTCCTGAGTCACCAACATTTAGTAATGCTACATATTTTAGAATAATCTCCCTCTGAAACTAATTTTTTAAACAAAAAATTTAAAAGAAAGTTACATATTGAAATTTCACCATTAAAAAATCCCATAGTAGCTCCCATTCTCAGAAAAAAAGAGGATTTTTATTTTTTATTATGCATTTATTCAACAAATAAGTAGTGAGAGTCAACTATGATTAAGGCACTGTTCGAAGTGTGTGTGTGTGTGTGTGTGTGTGTCTGTGTGTGCGTGTGTGTGTGTGTGTACTTTTCCTCCAGGGAAATCATCAAACTTGGGACAAGTGGGACAATAAAAATTACAACTTTTAAATATCTCATAAAGCAAAAAAATAAATAAATAAATAGCAGTCATTGTAAATCAGCACCACATTGGTTTCTTACAAAAAAGCAAGTAAATGCAGCCAGCAAAATAGGACTGAGTTCATAGTTGCCAGCTTCTTCCAGGGCAAAATAAACTGTCAACTAGAATGAAGCTGCTTGCCTTCCCCACACAGCCTTTGCCTCATTTCTCTGCCAAGCATCTCTTCCCGGCAGGGAAGGTCCCCAGAGACTCTACAGGTGTTACAACCCTGTACAGTTTGCTTTGGAAGAAAAATCTGGAGAAAAACACACATAAGAAATACTCGTTTTCATCATCACAGCCCCCAATACACACAAGGAGGCAACTGTGGCACTTTCTAATTTTTCCCCCTGGTTTAATTCACATAGGTTGGAAATAGGATTGAATGAGATAATGAAAATAAAGCACTCAGCACAGCTCCTAGCACACAAGAAGCACTGGATCAATATCAGTGATCATGATTAGAAGGGGTCCTAAACGTCCGGCAAACTGTGTAAATTAGCCTTAAGTGTTATCTGGGACAAAATTTGAGTCTTCGGCCGTTTTCTCTTTGTCACCCAGAATGCTCTGGGGCCACCACCAGAATATAAAATAATTTTTCAGCAAGCCAGCTTTGGCTGGGGAGAAGGATGGGCAGTGCTGCCTGCAGGGATGTTTGGAGTAGAGAAACAGGGTGGTCCTACAGCACCTTTGCCCCCATGCAGTTCCCCAGGAGTGCCATGCGGAGGGCAAGGTACCAGGATGGATCCTGGAACAAAATTAACATCACTGATTATATGATTGGATTTTTGGCTTTGATTTTTAAAGGAAGTGAATAAAACTAGCACAACTGAAAAACTAAGGAGTATGTAAGTGTAAGCATGTTCGGGAGGTTGTTTTAGTTCAAAAAATAAAAATAGCTTAAGTGGACTCACTAACTAAATTGCAGGCACTCTGCTAAGTACTCTATAAACGTATTTTAATCCTAAAACAGTTCTATAGCCTTATGCCAATAACACAAACAAGGAAACAGGTTTAGAGATGTGAAGTAATTTTACTATAGCCCAGGGGTAGTAAGTAGCATTACCCTGCCCAGGTTATCTCAGTCTAAAACCCACACGTTTACTACTATATGCTAATGAAATAATGCAATTTAAAAGGTCACGTATTCATTCACTGATTCAATACATTTATTGAACTATTCCTTCACAGGAGGCACCGTGAAGTGGGACTAGTAGAGAGAAATAAAATATTCAGGGTCACTTCTTACAATCACAGGGCAGTATGGTATAGTGGTTAAGCTTGCCCAAGTTCAAGTACTGACTCTACTGTCAACTAAGTCTGTGAGCTTGGGCTCAGTTTTCTCTTCTGTAAAATGGTGATTATAATAGTACCTGCCTCTCTTAAACTTATTCTGAGATTTTGATAAGCTAATATTTGTAAAGCTTGTATTACTACGAGGCATGTATGAGCCTGCATATGCATGTGTGTCAGTAAAGACTTCATAGAGGAGTTCTACCTCTTGAGAGAAGAGTTAGGCGCCTTTTAGACTTTTAGAGCCAGAAAGAAGAAATTGATCTAATATGGAATTAAATTTGCCTTTCACACACTCACTCTTCAGGACGGCAGATTTCAGAAACTGGTACCTAAAATCTCATAAAGAACTAGCTCTAGGTCCAGTGTTTTGAGGGACTGATTACATAAAACACCTACACAAAAACTGTAAAATTTCCAGCTGAATTGAACTGCTCAACAGCACTCAACATATCCATCTATTACTTAGTGCATTCGGAAAAAATCATGACACCATTTGAGAAAAGGAATCTGATTTTGCCTATTTAGGCTGCTTTTTTCTGTTGTTTTGTTGGACATTCTAATGGGAAAGAAAGGCCACGAATGACAGATCAATGAGACTGAGCTGTCTTCTCATTTGTCCTTAGGAACCTACATGAGGTCAGCACAGTTTACCTCTTCATCTTAGAAATGAATTCTTCCATTCTCCTTCACTCTCTGCTTGAGGTTCCGAATATGTCAGACCTGGTCATCATTCTACTTCAGTCCTTTCAGTGACTTCCTGCTGCATTTTGCATAAAATCCAAACTCCTTACCTTGGCTTGTAAGGTCAGCCTGATCTAGCCCCTGCTTGTCTTAGAACCTCAGTTCCAGCCCTTCTCTCCCTCTTACCAGGCCCTGCCACCTCAACCATGAACAGATCGACCCTGGCTCTTTCTCAGGCTTTTTTCTTCTTAGCTCAGACATCACCTTCTCAGAGGTGTCATCCCTGACTACCCTATTTAAAATTGCCTCTCCTCCACAGCCCTCCAACATTGTTGCTGTTGTCACTGTTTTAATCTCAGCCCCTTATTTCTTACCCTGAAATCACTTGTATGTCTTCTGTTTATTTGTTTGTTGTCTGTTCATATATATATATATTTTTTTTTTTGTATCTCTCCCAAACTATTCTTAGTAATGCTAACGGCAAGGAATTACCTTAACACCTCTGCCTCCCAAGGCAATTTTGGATAACTTCTAAATGTACGTACACACTTACATCTATACACATACATATGCATACACATAAATTTATACTTCAATATTCTAAATATATGGTCAATATTCTAAATATATATGCCCACATATATATGTATATGTGTAAAGTGTATATACATATATATGTGTGTATATATAACACATTTTTTATTTCATTATTATATATCTATATAATTCATTTCCTTATCTATTTTTTCTACTCGTTGAGGATAAATAATACTAACATCTATACTTTTATTTATTCATCATTTACTCATGATGCTATTTGCGTCATTTAGGCAGATACTATTTGCTAAGACACTATTTTAGGCACCCAGGATACAGCAGTGAGAAAAACAAAGGTCCCTGCCCTTGTAGATTTGACATTCTAGTGGGGCTAAACTAAACAGTTGACAGGCTAAACATATTAATTAAATAGTATGTGGAAGCTGATAAGGTGACAACCGCTATGCACAAGAGAAAAAGCTGAGCAGGGTAAGTGAGATCAGGAATGGCAGGAGTGGAGATGGGAATAGATATAGATATAGAGGTCTATCTAACCAGGAGATAGCTAGAGCAGGCTTATTACCATTTTACAGAAAAGGAAACTAAGTCTGGACAGGCTAAGCAAGCAGTACTTAGGATTCAAACCCAACTCTGACTTCAAAGCCAGCCAACTTTTCACCATCCACTTTATCCATTCAACCCCCAAACCCTGCTACTGTCTCACACTGTAATTGGCAAACTGAAGTCTAATCTTCCAGAAAAGAGCCATTGAGTGTGTATTATCGTTCTCAAGTGTCCATGATTTCTTTAAGTGGAAAAACCCCCTATATCTATTTCAATGAGAGTCTAGCTTCTTCCATGGGCACTAAATTAGCTCAAAAGAAGAAAGCAGAAAATATGCACTCATAATGCTACAGTCCAAATTTAAGCTAAATATTTTATCCCTTTACTGCTTTGTAGAAGATTATGGTAATTAATGGTGATAGAGAGCTTGCTTTATATTTTTTTAAAAAAGCTCTCTTTTTATTTCCCAAACAAAAAATGTCAGGTGTCTGTGTACTCCTCCCACACCCAAACCTGGATCCAGAGGGAGAAAACAGTTTGCAGGTTGTGGGAATGTAGCAGAATCACATCCTTAAGGACTCAGAAAGTGTCTTTATGGATGTGACTCCTAACGCAGTGGTCACTTGTGATTCTCATTGAGGCCAAGGAGGCTGCCGGGTACCTGGATTTGATGATGCTCCACATGCCTGACATGTGGATGCCTCTGTGGAACTAAGAGTATGGATCTACTCTTAGCTTTTCATGGTGTCTCCTAAGTCATTACCTTCCAGGCACAGATTCATAGAACAACATGCCTTAGACAGGACCTTGTCCAAGTTCCTCACTCTGGAGGTTAGAAAAAGGACTCTTAGAGAAGGAAAAGCCACTAACCAGTATCAGGGCTGTTGCACTGAATGATTGAGGGGGAAAGAGCATAACCTTGGAGTTAGAAATCTAGGGTGCAAGTCCCAACTCCACTATTTGCTGGCTGTGTGACCTTAGAAAATATTCAGCCTCTCAGACTCGGGATGTAGAATGGTGTTGAGAACAATTACTTTGATTACCTCAGATTATTGTAAAAAAAAAAATACTTGTGTGCATGTGCGTATATAATAACAAGCATTTTGAGGGCTTAAAATTCTATAAAAAAAAAAAACCTGTTAATTTGAATCTAGGTCTTCTACTTTCTAATCCAATATTGATTTGGGCATGCAGTTGAATATCTCTGTAGTTGTTAATCATAATGAAGGTTGAAATCCCCATATGCCAGGCTCTTAACAAATGTTTTGGCACCTGACTGACACCTACCAAAAGCTGGATGAAATGGGTTCTATTAACCCCTTTTTACAGAAAAGTAGGGATAGACGAAATAACTTGTCTAAGGTCAAATCCAGGGAAGGTGGTCTGATGCTAAAGCCCATGATGTTACACAACCACAATTTTAGGTCACCATAGCATCTAACCATAACTGGCGTAAGGAACTATGTTATCTATGAAAAGAACATTTTCAGAAATGACGGGTTCTCTTTTCTGTTGCCTTTAGCACTGATCGGGAAAACAGGAAGCCAGTGTAATCATAAGGACTTATGTGTCAGACAGGAAGAAACTACAGGCATCTCCTACATATAAACTAGACATAAAAGGTCACCTGCCCTCATGTCCAATTATATCAAATAATAGCTGGACTGGTTTGAATTCTTCACTGCTTTTAGAAAGTGAGATCAAAGCTCACTGCAGCTGCCCACTTCCCTGGTAACTTCCTACTTTCTTTCAGGTAATTTATTTAGGACACTTGACACTGGCCTTGCTGTCAGTATATGCAAGCATGAACTTCAGTGCCATCCTTCATTGTGCTTGCTGCAAAATGTCCTGTATTATTGGGATAAAAATGTCTTTTTCCATGATTGAGCCAGTGATGTTCAATCTTATTAGAGTCTGTGACTCCTTATCATTTGTCTGATTTTGTGACCACAAAATTTAAAAAAAATAAAATAAAGTTACCTTATTAGTCTGTAGACATGGCCTTTGAAATAATTAATGATATGATAAAGTATGAGAAAACTAGAAAGCCAATGCTGGGCGTACCTGACACAGCATGAATCCATCATCTATTTAACTCAACCTTTTGAGTACAGGGCACTGTGCTAGGCATGGGGCAGGATAAACCATGCCCTCAGCTGCTTGGGTGCTAATCAGGGACTTGGACAAGAATACAAAGGGACAAATTACTGGCCCACAGTTAAAAAAGAAACTTAAAAAAAATTTTTTTAACTATAATAGAGAGAGAAAGAATATGTTACAAGCATTTAAAGGGTTCTCCAAAACTGGGAAGAATCAAGAAGTGATTTGAGTAGTAGGTTTGGGAAGGAAAGCAGGGGAAAGGAGATGGCACCTGAGGTGGCGTGAGGACACAGGGAGGGGACATTTATGGATCTAGTTATACGAGTCCTCAGCTCTTACGTTGTGGTGTCTAGTAAACATGGGATAGTAGACCGAAGAGCTTTGTGCTCAGGCACGCACATTCTAATTCTCACTAATTGGATAACTGTGGGCAATTCTCTAAGTCTCTCAGAACCTCAGTTCTTTCATCTGTAAAAGGTAGACAATAATATGGACCTGAGAGTTATTTTTATGCTTAAATGAAATGACAGAAATACATGCACCAATGAATGCTGATTTCCCTTGCCCTTCTCTGTTTAACCAGAAAATAGATTTCTTGGCATAATACAATCAGGGTATTTTCTCTTTATTCCCCTTTCAATCTTTAGCCTTGACTTTTACAACGAGATGTGGCAATAGAATTTCAGAGTTGAAAGGAATCTTAAAAAAAAAAAAACAATGTATTGTAGCCGAAGAGCCTTAGAGATGAACTAGACCAGCTGTCTCATACTTTAGGCCCAAAGGTAAAGCGACTTCCCAGGCACAGGCAAGATAATACCAGGATCAGAAAGACAGGATGGGGATGGGTGGGTCACGGGTCCTAATTCAGGTCCTCAGTTCTAGTCCAGAGGCTGCACAATTTCAGGTCTTTCCTAGCTCTGAAATGAAATGCAGAGATGAGTCTCAGCATTGGAGCTTGCTTTGTGCTATGCGATAAGGTCCTGCTACTTAACCTTTCTGAGTCTCAGGTGCCTCAAAAAATACACAGGATTACTGCCAGGACTGAATGAGATGACAGACATAAAACACTCAGTACAAGCCATGATGGAGTTCACTAAAGGGCGGCTATTAAATTTTGATTTTCACAACTGAACAGACTAATAAACTGAAAGAACTCATGGCAGAAGAAAGAATTCATGTTCATTAAACGCCTCCTATGGAAAAGGCACTGAGAAAGAGACTCAGGCTTCTAGGTAGGCATCAGTGTTCCTATTTCCCAACTGAGGAGACCGAGGCACATCTCAACATAATAACTTGCCTGAGGTACCCTCCAGACGCTAAGACTCCACACTGCCACAGCTGCTAGAGCTAGGCAGAACATGGTCAGGCTAGAAGGAGGTCTCCTAACAACCTCGTCAGTGTAAACCATGCATTCTCACTTTCAAAAAGGAGAAAAAAAAAAAAAAGAGCAAATCAGTAGCTAACCTGATTTAATCCCCCAAAATATAAGATACCAAATGTTCTGTAACCTTCCTGTTCTTTGGGGTTTTTATTTCTCCCACAAATCAATTTCCAAAATGAGCAAAGAGCACAGTAGGTGGCTCTCTTTAATATTTCACGGACAAGACAATAGTGACTCAACAGATCCTACATCTGTGTCACCAGCAAAAGCCTGACCAAGTTGAGCAACAAATGAAACTGTGTGTATATTGGAAATAACCTTTACTTTTTTCTTTTGCTTCATCCTCTGATTTTCTCCAGCTACATTCTGCTTTTCTAACTGTGCCAGGTAAGATGCCGCTGACTGCCTACCTTTTGGCAAAAGCAAACATATGCTTCCAAAGGCCAAACTCAAGGAGCACAGCGTTTCTCCCCAAACTGCCTTTGCAAACCTGTCTGCTTGCTGCAAAGCAAAGAAACCTAAAGGCCTGTGGGAAGTCTCAACTGATAAATGGCCCCATTGCCTGGGCCAGAAACAGATCTGTTCATTTTCCTACATAAGCCTGCAGCCGTCAGTTTCCACAGGGAGGACTGAAACTCCAGACCAATGATCAGCATCACCAGCCAGCAGTGGCCTTTCCTGCGAATGCTGCCTCTGTACACTGTTCACTATATTCCTTCCTTCCGACTTCGGAATTGGCAAAAGAAGAGAAAAACGGTATGGTCACTCATGGTACTCGTTCCTCAGTCTTCTTAACAGCCTGTGTATTAGCACGAGGATGGCAGAAACAAGAAACCACTCAGAACAGGAAGAAAAACATGACACAATTCTAAGCTTTGTGTCTTCATAGTACGCTTACTTCTAGGAATTGAAGGTACATTACTTCAAACACATGTGAGTAGGCAGGCTGCCTTACAGAGCATCACCCTGAAACTTCCTCTCCTGAGAGCTGGCCCCACTATAGTTCTCTTGGCAAGGACATATCCTCTTTGGGACAAAAAGGATACCCTGAAATCACCAAACAAATAAGGTCAACCCAACAACTGAAGTAAATTGTTAAAGATCTCATTGGAGCGACGACAGGGTGTGATGGAAAAGCCCTTAACTAGAAGTCAAAAGCTGTGATCTGTATTCCCAAGGCTGAAACTTATGAACCATGTGACCCTGGGCAACTTCTCATTTCTCTGACTCTTATTCAATTGTTTTCTCAACTGAGAAACAACTAAGAAACTGAGATCAACTAAGAAGAAATATCATTTAATGAGCACTTACTCACTACATGTACTTTACATTATTCTACTTAATTTAATCCTCACACGCATCCTTGGGGTAAGCATTTTTTTTTTCACTTTAGAATTGGATAAAACAGAAACTCTAAATGGTGAAATAAATTGTTTAGTGTTACCCAGCTACATAGGAATTAGAGCTGAAATCTGAATTTGATGACAAAACCAGCTTTTTTCATACTTTATCATATCATTATATTATCCTTCCACTATTAATATGTCTGCCATGTCCTTCTCTCAAGGCTACTGCAAGTAACAAGGAAGATAATATATATGGAATACACTGTGGAAATTTTAAAGTTTTATATATATATATTTGGTAACAAATAATCTCTATAAGGAGAAAGGGTATAACTGAGTATCCTTTCTTTAAAAAACCAGAACTAAAAGGAATTAGCTTTCAATCTCCCATCCCCTTGTTATGACCTTATTTTGAACATTCTCCTTTTCCCTACAAGTCCCCAGTCTCTCAGGCACGCGTTCAGATGTATCCTGGCCAGCTCATCACAATGCATGCACACGGAACAGGCTGACGGAAGCAAGCAATCCAATCCTCTGCAAATGTCTGGTGCGGGAGCTACCTAAGAGGGTACCACCAAACTCTTTCCTTTCCTCAAGGTGTATCACACCCCTGCTCTGCATACATCAATAACACAGGCATATGTGATGGACTGTGGAGCAGGTAGCCAACTATAAATACTGGATGCTCAGTTCAGGGACTTATGGCATAGCCAGGAGATGATAGTAAAAACTATATGAAGTCAATCAGAATAAAATCAATTGTTATGAGCCAGGTGGGGGGTATGTAAAGGACACTATTTCACTTTAAAATACCAATAATGCCAATAATAAAGGAAGCCTGGTGAGGGCACATGTGGATGTTTGTGTTTATATGAGGTAAGTTTGTGTCCAAAAGGGACAGAATTTAGCAGCATCACTGTATAATCCAAAAGAAATACACGGGGATCTTGTTGTTTGCCTATATCAGCTGAGAAATATAAAGCTGCTTGTCTGACCTGACATGGGGGGAATAAAAGGCTTAGAACAGTCTGTGACATAGATGAAACTTGCAACTTCTCCTCTTGTCTTTCTACCTCTCATCAAATTCAAGACCCTCTTTGCCGGTAAAGGATGCCTCAGATCAAAGTTTCACAGACCTGAAGCTTGGCCTAAAAACTAGCAGGGCACTGGCATCACTGGGAAACCTTTTATACACCAAGTCAAGCATCTACGATCAAAGTCACATGTAGAGGGCATTCAGAAAACACTATAAAAGAGCTGTTCAAACTCCAAAGAAGAAAAAAAACACAACTAGATTAAAAAAAAAAAAGTCACTCTATCTGAAAATTCAGCTTCCTAAAAACCCACTGTCTCCAAGGTTACTATGCAGTAACATTTATAATTGTTGCCATCAATGTCAAACTGAACAGGTGCCAAGCCAGGCACTGTGCTAAGCATGTTATTTGAATTATCCCGTTTCATCCTCCCAAGTGCCCGAAGGGCTCATTGTGACCGTGAAAATCTCCATTTTATGGCTGGAAAAAAAACAAAAACAAAAACAAAACTGAGTATCTGAAAGATTGGATAACTTGCCCAAGTTCACACGGCTAATAGGTGGCAGAGCTGGAGTGAAGGCCAGGTAAATCCTTCTCCTCAGCTGGTAGCTAACCTTAGCGGTGTTTCACAATTTCACAACCAGCGAGCGGAGGCAAGACAGACTGGGAACTGGTTCTTAAAGGAAACGGCAGAAGTTTGCTTTTGTGTTTGTGATTTTTCTCTTTAACTCAGCTTCCTTGTTCCCTCCCAGGACTTAGAAGTGACAGGGGCTATGGCTCCGTGAGGTCAGCTATTCCTGTAAGAGAAGCATCCTATTTCCCACAGGACGATCGGCCCCGCTTCCCCTGGGGCTGGAGAGAGCACCGTACCAAAGGAGGTGACAGACGCCCAGACGTCCCTCACCTCTCCACGGACTCTACCAGGAGTCTGACGGACACCCTCGGCGGGGCATCTTTCTGAGAAAACAGGTCAGCGGAAGAGAAAGAGAGGCTGCAAGCAGCCTTTACCCAGGCTGTCACAGGTCCAGGCTGGAAACGACGTGATACCCAGTGGCAACGCTGGGACACACTGCCCCCTTCTATCCTCACTGTTCACAGCAGCACTCCAGAGAAACCAAGGCCGGGGGTATACCGGGGTACATCCCTTAAAGAGCTGGGAGAGGGCTGCAGTGACGCGCAGCACTCACACAACTGCGTTACTTAAATGCCTACAAAGCGAAGACGGGACTCTGGACAGTGGGTTCGAGTCCTGCCCACGGCACTAACTTAGGTGTGATCTATCCCAGCCGCTGCCTTGCTCTGTGCCTCAGTTTGCCCTTCTGTAAAATAGGGTTGAAGGAGACGATGCGTAAGAATCCTTCCACCTTGAGATTCTCTAGATCGGTGATCCCCCGAGCCCTCATCACCGCGCGAGACTCACCTTTCCTGGGAGGCAGAGCGGGAGCAGCGAAGGCGGCGGGGATGGGTGCAGGATCGCCCAGCACCGCGTCTTTCGGTGCGCTTGGCCAAAGCAGAGTCCCGGGGACCCGGATCCGGCCAGTCTTCCAGCAACGAGCCTCTTACTTTCCGCCGCACTTTCTTTTTTCCCCCTTTGGGGCTCCTCCCCTGCCGCTGCGCGATTGGCCGGCGCTGCGCGGCTCCCGCTCCACCCGGCGCCGCGCCAGCCACCAGCGCTTCCCAGAGCGGAGGCCGCGGGGCGGCACCGAGAGCGGCCCCGCCCGCGGCGAGGAGGAGCGGCGCCAGGCCCGCGGACGGCAAGAGGCTGCGCTAGGCCCTTCGGCCACCGCCTGTGCCGGCTGGAGCGCGCAGGAAGGGACAACGTGGGTCCTGCAGCTTGGCACCATGCCAGGCGCTCTGGGGAGATGCGTCCCCGGCTATACACATAGACTCACACTTGCGCTCATTGCAACATCCTGGTCTCACAATCGAGATCGCCTTTTCTTTCCTGCTCTGTGTGTTTAGCTCTCGTGCTGCACCAAGGCCATAAATCAATTCAGGCCGCAGGATTTGAGCCCCCATCGTGTGCCAAGCCCAGAGCGCGACGGGAAGAAACAGACTCAATCTCGGTGGTCTGGCGCTCCGCTCCGCTACAAAAGTGACAGTCATGGGAACAAACTACTGCTCAGGACAGCCAAACGGAACCTGTATTTTCCACTGGGTATACCCAGGGTGCCTAGGAAGGTGCCTGGCACGAAGTAGGCACTCAGTACATGTGCACTGAATGAATGAAATAATCATTATAGAAGCAAACAATCTCAAAAGAATTACTCCCTTTCATGCACTCCCGTTTCTCCAGATTTCTGAGAGAGCCCTCAGCCACCCTCTAACACTCTAGATGGTAGTCTGTATAGTCATCCTGAGAAGCTTTACAGTGACTGTCAACTCCTTTGCTCAAGAACCTTCTCTTGTTCTCTATCGCTAGTCCATCACGATTTCTTCCTGACTGGCAAGGCCCTTCATCACTTTTCCCCATTTCTGGGACTCCCTAACAAAAGCTATCTACCAAGTAGACTTGTCTCTTCACACAGGCTTTACTCCACCACCTCCATGACTTTTCTTCTGCTCTTAGAGTTACCTAACTGAATCGTATTTATTTATTTATCCAAGAAATTGAGATCCAAAGAAAGCAATTAAAGAGACGGGGGAGGGGGGGAGGGAAGGAAAGAAGAAAAGGTCCTCATGAACTAGTAGGTGCAAGTAGGAGGTGCCAGTCTCTAGGTACCAGCTAAAGATGGACAGCAGTGCAAAACTTAACACACTGCCCCTGCCTTCAAAGGGTTTAACTCCCCAAGGGAAAATCGCAGTATAATTGAAGCTGTAGCAATGTTCATGTTGTTTCATTTATTGATATCGCTTATGGAAATTAATCCTGAGAAATTATTTGTCTCTGGTTATCTGGCACACAATACATGCTCACAACATTGTTATTAAGCCAAAAAGGAAACAATATAAAATTTTAAAAGTTTATTGTATGAAGCAGAAGTAAAACTGCTCTTTAGGGCTTCCCTGGTGGCGCAGTGGTTGAGAGTCCGCCTGCCGATGCAGGGGACACGGGTTCGTGCCCCGGTCCGGGAAGATCCCACATGCCGCAGAGCGGCTGGGCCTGTGAGCCGCGTCCAGAGCCCGTGCTCCACAATGGGAGAGGCCACAACAGTGAGAGGCCCGCATAATACAAAAAAAAAAACAAAAAACTACTCTTTGATGTATTATTCACTCATTAAATATATTTCAGGGCATCCAATTTTTTTTCTTATATAATACACTCATTGAACACTCTTATAACATGTGCTTACAAAGTAGCAGGCACTTTGTGTGTATCAGCTAATTCTCACGATAATTTATAAGGTACTATTATTATCTACAATTTATAGATGAGTTATAGAGAAGTTGTATCTTGTCCAAAGCCACAAGCCTACAAGAAGAGAATGCAAAATGAGAACTGAGGCAGTCTCCTTGCTCTTAACTACCCAACTAGACAGTCTCATGTGCTTTCTAGAAGTCCTTACTCTGTGCCAGGCACACGTTGGTGATTCAGAATTGAACCAGATATAGTCTTTCACTTTGAGGAGCTACTCATAGTTTAATGAGGATGATGTCATATAGACAGATCATCACAGTATTAAATATTGTAATTTTAAGACAACATAAGTGACTGGGAATGAAAATGGTTAGAAAACCAATGCTGTATATTCACACAATAAAGTATTTGCTGTCATAATTAACAGATTATGAAACTGTGTCTACAAAGGAAAAGGCTTACAGTATAGTTAGTCAGGTTGTATAAAAGGTATGAAATCATGGACAGTAATTGAAAGAAATGTGGAAAGTGTTAATGTGTCAGAATTATGGGAGTATTTTTCTTTTTTAAATTTGCTTGATGGCAAAATTTTATTGTAACAGTTAATGAATGTTTGAAAACTCACATACTAGGCATTCAATGAACAGTTGTGGCCTGAGCGAATGAATGAATGAGGCTGCAAGCTCATTGGTGTCAGTGCCTAACAGTATTGGGTGCGTAAGAAATGCTCAGAAAAACATTTTGAAAGTGACTCAGTATTTGGAAAAGCATCATTACTCTCTTCTTGCCTCGGCTACTAACCTCTACTTCTTTTTTCAGGTTATCTCTAATCATTTTGCAGTAGTTGTAAGGGGGCCTCAGAATTTTGCTTTTCCCTTGAACCCAGTCCAGTCAGACTTTTGTCCCTAATACTCCATAGTTAAGGTATCTAATGACTTTCACTTTGCCAAATTCAGTGGTCAATTTGTGGTCTTCATCTTACTTGACCTATTTAACAGCACCAGACACAGTTATTCAGTTTCTCCTTCAAACTCCTTTTTATTTGACTCCTTGTTTTCTATCAATTTTTTCTGCTGCTCCTCTTTCATTGGATCCTTTACCTCTTGGTGACCTCTGAGAGTTAGAATGTCCCAGAGCTCAATCCTTGGTGTACTTAGTCCCTCCCTAGGGGATCTCATCTCAAACATCTATGTGATAAAAGCTTGCGAACTTAAATCTACAGTAGGAAACCACTACTATTGTTTCCTTACTATCTCTTCTTAGATGTTTCATACATATTTCAAATTTCACTTGTTCAAAACAAACTCTTTATGTTTACATAAAGCGCCCCAACTTCCCAGTTGCTTCTCCTTTAAGACTGGCTTCCCCTCCCTTAGAATGCTTGTCTTCACAATGATGCTCCTCCAGCACCTCCAGGGGACCGGATATAGTTGAGTGACAGGGTGAGGGACAAAGACATGTTTTCCAAACGACAGCCTGAGTCTTCTTGGCCTATGGCCCAAAGCTCCTGGAGACTGTTAGAAAAGACCTAATTTTCTCTCCTTACTTTTCTCCTTCCAAACAGAAGCTTTGAAGCAAAGGTCAGGATTTTAATAAAGTCTTGGAGGATGGTTATTATGCAATGTTGACACTTCACTACAGCAGGAAATTTCAAGACAAGAACTTTGCACGTAAACAGGAGAAACTTATCTTTATGTTTCTAACTTAGCCTTGTAAGTAGTTAACAACACTTTACCAGCTTCCAGCCTCCAAAAATCTAATCAAAATGGAAGGCATACTCTTCACATAGATACCATAACCTGTATTATCCCGTAAGCCAAACCCCTGCAATATTCTTTTGGGCAGACTCAATCTAAATTGGTCACCATCTGGTGAATAACAGCCAGTCCATTTCAGTTAAAATCATGCTAATATTTGCTTGTTCTTACAGCAATATGAGAGGGTTGTGCCATTCAGCCCTATTTTTTTTTCTGTGCAGCAATAGGAAGCTTGAATGATCCCCTAACAGTCAGGCACTTGTTATATTACTCATCTCCAGAGAGGGATTTTCAACTAGTCATCTGAGATTCAGAGACTGTGTATAGGATTCTTTCTCTGCCACCAGCATTGGGTAATTTGTTTTATCTTTCTTTCATTCATTTATTCAAACATGTGTTGAATATTTGCTCTACATGAGCACTGTGAGCAATGCTGAAATAGGGTCGACGTGGATCTTTCATAATAGAAAAAGACACAATGTCTACATAGATTATACAAAACAAGGTTGAAATAATATCTCCCCTCCAAAGAACAACTGTTATGTGGCATGTCCTTTGAACATGCATTATTTCTAAACTTTACAATAGCCTTCAGAAATAGACATAGTTTTCCCTTCTTTTACTGGTGAGATAAGAGAGTGAGAGAAGCTTACTTACCTAAGAACACACAGCTAGTTAAGGTTGAACCCAATAGCAAACTCCAGGTTTAACAAATTCTCAAGGTCGCATTTTCCCATACTACCCTGAGGTCCCCCAAAAAGTTCAAATAAAGTATTCTTGGAGTATTGAGGAACAAAAATTTCTTCTGTTTGGAGGGGATCAAGGAAAGAAACAGAGAAGGTGTCATAGCAGGGACTGGAAGAAGAGGTGAAATAAAGATGTATGGTGACAAAGGAGGAAGCAGTAAGACACTACAGGACAAAGGAAAAGCATTCATTCATCCATCCAACTATTGCTTGACGTATAAATAAATTCAACGTGACGTGGTAAATGCTTTTGGAAACAGAGTGCAGTCCTCCGTATGAACCCAGAGGAAGGTGTTTGCACGTGGCCCCAAGAGGTGGGAAAGGGGAAGAGTCAGACTCCCCTGACGCTAGCTAGAAAACACGTGGGAGGTAATGGGGAAAAAAAAGTGGAAAAATGTACTTTAATTGGATATTGGAATAAAAATGGGGGAAATATTATTGAAATTGCTCATTACAGAGCAAGAACTGTGACTTATTGGCTTTTATATCACAGAATGGTGCTTGACACAAAAAGTGAACAAATGAATCAGTTACTGACATCTCTTGAGGGCCAGGTGCTCTCTAAGCCTGGTGCTTCTTACAAATATTATATTATCATCACAGCATCTCCATGAGGTAGGTATTTTTTTTATTTAATTTTATTTATTTACTTTTTATACAGCAGGTTCTTATTAGTTATCTGTTTTACACATATTAGTGTATACATGTCAATCCCAGTCTCCCAATTCATCCCACCCACTTTCCCGCCTTGGTGTCCATGTGTTTGTTCTCTATATCTGTGTCTCTATTTCTGCCTTGCAAACCAGTTCACCTGTACCATTTTTCTAGATTCCACATATGTGTGTTAATATACGATATTTGTTTTTCTCTTTCTGAATTACTTCACTTTGTATGACAGTCTCTAAGTCCATCCACGTCTCTGCAAATCACCCAAATTTGTTCATTTTATGGCTGAGTAATATTCCATTGTATATATGCACCACATCTTCTTTATCCATTCGTCTGTCAATGGGCATTTAGGTTGCTTCCATGACCTGGCTATTGTAAATAGTGCTACAATGAACATTGAGGTGCATGTGTCTTTTTGAATTATGGTTTTCATAGGGTATATATGCCCAGTAGTGAGATTGCTGAGTCATATGGTAATTCTACTTTTAGATTTTTAAGGAGCCTCCATACTGTTCTGCATAGTGGCTGTATCAATTTACATTCCCACCAACAGTGCAAGAGGGTTCCCTTTTCTCCACACCCTCTCCAGCATTTGTTGTCTGTACATTTTCTGTTGATGCCCATTCTAACCAGTGTGAGATGCCTCATTGTAGTTTTGATTTGCATTTCTCTAATAATTAGTGATGTTGACCAGCTTTTCATGTGCCTCTTGGCCATCTGTATGTATTCTTTGGAGAAATGTCTATTTAAGTCTGCCCATTTTTTTGATTGGGTTGTTCATTTTTTTTAATATTGAGCTGCATGGGCTGTTTATATATTTTGGAAATTGATCTTTTTTCCGTTGATTCATTTGCAAATATTTTCTCCCATTCTGAAGGCTGTCTTTTCATCTTGTTTATAGTTTCCTTTGCTGTGCAAAAGCTTTGAAGTTTCATTAGGTCCCATTTGTTTATTTTTGTTTTTTATTTCCAATACTCTAGGAGGTGGGTCAGAAAGGATCTTGTTGTGATTTATGTCAAAGAGTGTTCTTCCTATGTTTTCCTCTAAGAGTTTTATAGTGTCTGGTCTTACATTTAGGTCTTTAATCCATTTTGAGCTTATTTTTGTGTGTGGTGTTATGGAGTGTTCTAATGTCATTATTTTACATGTAGCTGTCTAGTTTTCCCAGCACCACTTATTGAAGAGACTGTCTTTTCTCCATTGTATATCCTTGCCTCCTATGTCATAGATTAGTTGACTATACAGGCTTGGGTTTATCTTTGGGCTTTCTATCTTGTTCAGTTGAACTATATCTCTGTTTCTGTGCCAGTATCATATTGTCTTAATTACTGTAGCTTTGTAATATAGCCTGAAGTCAGCAAGTCTGATTCCTCCAGCTCCGTTTTTTTCCATCAAGATTACTTTGGCTATTTGACGTCTTTTCTGTCTCCATACAAAATTTAATTTTTGTTCTAGTTCTGTAAAAATTGTCATTGGTCATTTGATAGGGATTGCATTGAATCTGTAGATTGCTTTGGTAGTATACTCATTTTCACAATATTGATTCTTCCAATCCAAGAACATGGTATATCTCTCCATCTGTTTGTGTCATCTTTGATTTCTTTCATCAGTGTCTTAAAGTTTTCTAAGTACAGGTCTTTTACCTCCTAAGGTAGGTTTATTCCTAGGTATTTTATTCTTTTTGTTGCAATGGTGAATGGGATAGTTTCCTTAATTTCTCTTTCTGACTTTTCGTTGTTAGTGTAAAAGAATGCAAGAGATTTCTGTGCATTAATTTTGTCTCCTGCAACTTTACCAAATTCATTGATCAGCTCTAGTAGTTTTCTGGTGGCATCTCTAGGATTATCTATGTAAAATATCATCTCATCTTCAAACAGTAACAATTTTAATTTTTCTTTTCCAATCTGTATTCCTTTTATTTATTTTTCATCTCTGATTGCCATGACTAGGACTTCCAAAACTATGTTGAATAAGAGTGGCAAGAGTGGACATCCTTGTCTCGTTCCTGATCTTAGAGGAAATGTTTTCAGTTTTTCGCCATTAAGAATAATGCTTGCTGTGGGTTTGTCATACATGGCCTTTATTATGTTGAGGTAGGTTCCCTCTATGCCCACTTTCTGGAGAGTTTTTTATCATAAGTTGGTGTTGAATTTTGTCAAAAGCTTTTCCTCCATATATTGAGATGATCATATGGTTTTTATTCTTCAATTTGTTAATATGATGTATCATATTGATTGATTTGCATATATTGAAGAATCCTTGAATCCCTGGGATAAATCCCACTTGATCATGTTGTATGATCATTTTAATGTGTTGTTGGATTCTGATTGCTAGTATTTTGTTGAGGATTTTGCATCTATATTCAACAGTGTTATTGGTACGTAATTTTCTTTTTTTGTAGTATCTCTGTCTGGTTTTGGTATCAGGGTGATGGCGGCCTTGTAGACTGAATTTGGGAGTGTTCCTTCCTCTGAACTTTTTTGGAAGAGTTTGAGAAGGATGGGTGTTGGCTCTTCTCTAAATGTTTGATGGGAATCACCTGTGAAGTCGTCTGACCCTGGACTTTTGCTTGTTGGAAGATTTTTAATCACACTTCCAATTTCAGTGCTTGTGACTGGTCTGTTCATATTTTCTATTTCTTCCTGGTTCAATCTTGGAAGGTTATACCTCTCTAAGAATTTTTCCATTTCTTCCAGGTTGTCCATATTATTGGCATAGAGTCATTTGTAGTAGTCTCTTAGGATGCTTTGTATTTCTGCAGTGTCCATTGTAATGTCTCCTTTTTCATTTCTAATTTTATTGATTTGAGTCCTCTCTCTCTCTTTCTTGATGAGTATGGCTAAAGGTTTATCAATTTTGTTTTTCTTCTCAAAGAACCAGCTTTTACTTTTATTGATCTCTGCTATCATTTTCTTTGTTTCTATTTCATTTATTTCTGCTCTGATCTTTATGATTTCTTTCATTCTACTAGCTTTGGGTTTTTTTGTTCTTCTTTCTCTGGTTCCTTTAGGTGTAAGGTTAGATTGTCTGTTTGAGATGTTTCTTGTTTCTTAAGGTAGGGTTGTATTGCTATAAACTTCCCTCTTAAAACTGCTTTTATTAACACGACGATCCAAAACCTGTGGGATGCAGCAAAAGCAGTTCTAAGAGGGAAGTTTATAGCAATACAACCCTACCTTAAGAAACAAGAAACATCTCAAACAGACAATCTAACCTTACACCTAAAGGAACCAGAGAAAGAAGAACAAAAAAACCCAAAGCTAATAGAATGAAAGAAATCATAAAGATCAGAGCAGAAATAAATGAAATAGAAACAAAGAAAAAAATAGCAAAGATCAATAAAACTAAAAGCTGGTTCTTTGAGAAGATAAACAAAATTGATAAACCATTAGCCAGACTCATCAAGAAAAAGAGGGAGAGGACTCAAATCAATAAAATTAGAAATGAAAAGGAGAAGTTACAACAGACACCGCAGAAATACAAAACATCCTAAGAGACTACTACAAGCAAATCTATGCCAAAAAAATGGACAATCTGGAAGAAATGAACCAATTCTTAGAAAGGTATAACCTTCCAAGACTGAACCAGGAAGAAACAGAAAATATGAACAGACCAATCACAAGTAATGAAATTGAAACTGTGATTAAAAATCTTCCAACAAACAAAAGTCCAGGACCAGATGGCTTCACAGGTGAATTCTATCAAACATTTAGAGAAGAGATAACACCCATCCTTCTCAAACTCTTCCAAAAAATTGCAGAGGAAGGAACATTCCAAAGCTCATTCTATGAGGCCACCATCACCCTGATACCAAAACCAGACAAAGATACTACAAAAAAAGAAAATTACAGACAAATATCACTGATGAATATAGATGCAAAAACCCTCAACAAAATACTAGCAAACAGAATCCAACAACACATTAAAATGATCATATACCATGATCAAGTGGGATTTATCTCAGGGATGCAAGGATTCTTCAATATGAGCAAATCAATCAATATGATACATCATATTAACAAATTGAAGAATAAAAACCATATGATCATCTCAATATATGGGGGAAAAGCTTTTGACAAAATTCAACACCCATTTATGATAAAAACTCTCCAGAAAGTGGGTATAGAGGGAAACTACCTCAACATAATAAAGACCATATATGACAAACCCATGGCAAACATCATTCTCAATGGTGAAAAACTGAAATCATTTCCTCTAAGATCAGGAACGAGACAAGGATGTCCACTCTCACCACTATTTTCAACATAGTTTTGGAAGTCCTAGCCACGGCAATCAGAGAAGAAAAAGAAATAAAAGGAATACAAATTGGAAAAGAAGAAGTAAGACTGTCCACAAAGACTCAGATGCAAAAATATACAAAATAATTTTCACTGCAAAGTAAAGGAGTTGTTACAGTGGAGGATAACTGGACTGAATGTCAATATTATGACATTGTATGAGTGTGTTTCATGTTTGGTAATTGCAATCATTGTTACTTTTCTTGTGGTCATCCATTTACAATGCTTGGTGACAGTTTATTTATCTCTTGTAAAAATAAAATACAGTGTGTGTGTGTGAAAAAAATAAAAATGGGTAAACAGAAAAATAAATTACAAAAAATCCCACAAAAAACCCTGCTTTTACTGCATTCCATAGGTTTTGGATCATCATGTTTTCATTGTAATTTGTCTCTAGGTATTTTTTTATTTCCTTTTTGATTTCTTCAGTGATCTCTTGGTTCTTTAGTAGTGTATTGTTTAGCCTCCATGTGTTTGTGTTTTTTACATTTTTCCCCTGTAATTGATTTCTAATCTAATAGCATTGTGGTCGGAAAAGATGCTTGATATGATTACAGTTTTCTTAAATTTACCAAGGCTTGATTTGTGATTTGTGACCCAAGATGTGATCTATCCTGGAGAATGTTCCATGTGCACTTGAGAAGAAAGTGTAATCTGCTGTTTTTGGATGGAATGTCCTATAAATATCAACTAAATTGATCTGGTCTATTGTGTCATTTAAAGCTTGTGTTTCCTTATTAATTTTCTGTCTGGATGATCTATCCATTGGTGTAAGTGAGGTGTTAAAGTCCCCCACTATTATTATGTTACTGTTGATTTCCTCTTTTATAGCTATTAGCATTTGCCTTATGTATTGAGGTACTCCTATGTTGGGTGCATATATGTTTATAATTGTTATATCTTCTTCTTGGATTGATCCCTTGATCATTATGTAGTGTCCTTCATTGTCTCTTGTAACATTCTTTATTTTAAAGTCATTTTATCTGATATGAGTATTGTTACTCCAGCTTTCTTTTGATTTCCATTAGCATGGAATATCTTTTTCCATGCCCTCACTTTCAGTCTGTATGCATCCCTAGGTCTGAAGTGGGTCTCTTGTAGACAGCATATATATGGGTCTTGTTTTTGTATCCATTCAGCGGGCCTGTATCTTTTTGTTGGAGCATTTAATCCATTCACGTTTTAGGTAATTATCGATATGTATGTCCTTTTGCCACTTTCTTAACTGTTTTTGGTTTGTTTTTGTAGGTCCTTTTCTTCTTTTGTGTCTCTCACTTAGAGACGCTCCTTTAGCATTTGTGGAGCTGGTCTGGTGGTGCTGAATTCTCTTAGCTTTTGCTTGTCTGTAAAGCTTTTGATTTCTCCATTGAATGTGAATGTGATCCTTGCCAGGTAGAGAAATCTTGGTTGTAGGTTCTTCCCTTTCATCACTTTAAATATGTCATGCCACTCCCTTCTGGCTTGTAGAGTTTCTGCTGAGAAATCAGCTGTTAACCTTATGGGAGTTTCCTTGTATGTTATTTGTCGTTTTTCCCTTGCTGCTTTCAATAATTTTCCTTTGTCTTTAATTTTTGCCAACTTGATTACTATGTGTCTTGACGTGTTTCTCCTTGGGTTTATCCTGTATGGGACTCTCTGTGCTTCCTGGCCTTGGGTGGCCATTTCCTTTCCCATGTTAGGGAAGTTTTCAACTATAATCTCTTCAAATATTTTCTTGGGTTCTCTCTTCTCCTTCTGGGACCCCTATAATGCAAATGTTGTTGTGTTTCATGTTGTCCCAGAGGTCTCTTATGCTGTCTTCATTTCTTTTCATTCTTTTTTCTTCATTCTGTTATGCAGCAGTGAATTCCACCATTCTGTCTTCCAGGTCACTTATCCGTTCTTCTGCCTCAGTTATTCTGCTATTGATTCCTTCTAGTGTAGTTTTCATTTCAGTTATTGTATTGTTCATCTCTGTTTGTTTGTTCTTTAATTCTCCTAGGTCTTTGTTAAACATTTCTTAGATCTTCTTGATTTTTGCCTCCATTCTTTTTCTGAGGCTCTGGATCATCTTCACTATCATTATTCTGAATTTTTTTTCTGGAAGGTTGCCTATCTCCACTCATTTAGTTGTTTTTCTGGGGTTTTATCTTGTTGCTTCATCTGGTACATAGTCCTCTGTCTTTTCATTTTGTCTATCTTTCTGTGAATGTGGTTTTCATTCCACAGGCTGCAGGATTGTCAGTACATATTTATTTCTCTTATTTAAGAGATATGAAAAATTCCAAGGCTCAGGGAGGTAAAGAGTTGCCCAACATCACAGAGCTAGGAAGATATAAAGCTACGTTTTAAAGTTTTACTCTAGAACTTGTAGTTTTTTCTCATTCTTTGCCTTGCTCTAAATGCAAGGCTAGGGCAGTGTTGTTTTGTTAGTATTGTTTTTATTATTTACAATAAACATTTTATGAAGCATAACATCAATGCATAAAATTGCACTAATCATATGTGTAGAGCATGATCAATTTTCACAAAGTAAACACAACCAAGGAAAACACATTATCACAGGTGACAGAGTTTGACTTACTATGGTGTCAATATCTTCATTTCTGTTGGGGTAAAATACTCCCTTTGTAGTTTTATTCACACACACACTCTTCATGAGAACTGAAGCACTACAGAGTTATAACCTACCTGAAGAATGAATTAGTTGGCACATGATAGCTCCCTTTAGGGAGCATGTTTGTTCCATTACATCAGAGGTTATCTCCATTAAACAATAGCCCCAGAGCCATTATCGCACCTGGATAGACCTGGATGGCTCTGAATCCCAAGCAGCAGAAAGAGAGGAGACGGTGAGACTTCTGCATCTAATTTTGAAAATGATCAATGATTAACATGCTGCTATGTTGTATTTCTACAGTTGTAACCTGTAAAATTTAACATTGTCCGAGAGTTATCCTGGATACAGAAAAATCTTGCAAAAGATAAGGAAGAGTGAAGATGTTGGAGAGTAAAGAGGCAAAATAATGCACTTGGCAGATACCAGGTGACCTGAGCTCCAGTCTAGGTTTGGCTTCTCATTTTCTGTGTGATCTGGACACAGTAACTTCTGTTTTCTGAGCTTCTGGTTCCTTTCCTTTAAGATGGTTATGGACTTGGCAATATTATATTGGAATAGTCATCATTAGCCCTTATAACTAAGCAGGTAAATCACCCATGGCTTTTTAATTTTGTTTTATTATTTTCTGAATGATTTTGCAAATAATTAGAGACGCCCAGTTCTTTTACTAACCTGTGGGTTATGGGCTTTGTGTGAGATGAATCACCTCACTCCAGAAGTGATTCTAAAAACTGAAATTTGATATAGACAACTGGATTTGCTGATTTCTCAGTTACCTTCCAGGGCTAAATTTCTAAGATTACATATTAGTTCCAATATAAATTTGGAAAAGTTCCTAAATGGTCACTTAACCAGACTCCAAAAGAAACTGCATTAAAAAACTATATATTTAAACTGTATTCATCTGAGAGTATGACCGCACAGTTTTTATCATGAGGTAATTACATTTAAAATACATTTGGTAAAATTTACACATTGCTAGTGATTGAAATCACATAAAGTCCACAAGAAGGAAGAGATGATTTGGTTGTGTATACTTATTAACCTCGAATGAACTATAATATAATTTGCTTATTTGAGATCTGCTTTGTTATTTAGAAAGTTATCACATGAAAATGAAGATTAAAACAGAGATTTTAAACAATTAGTAAACGTAAAATCCAGTATTATGTTCCACAGGAAGTGCACAATAAACTTAAGAAGATAAATTTCTAGTATGAAAGCTATGACAGCTATGTACACTCACATGCATACTATGGAATAACAAGATGGCTTCTGGCTGAGAAATCAGGCAAGGTTTTATGGAGATGGTATTTGAGATTCATCTTGAAAGATGGATAGGATTTGTCAAAAAGAGCGGGAGGCAGGAGGCATTCAGGCAAGAGAAATTTAGGTAACAGCAGGGACAGAGGCATAGTGGTCTGAACGTGCACAGCAAGAAGAAAAGAAATGGTCCAGTTTTCCTGTCTATAATCTCTATCCTTAGGAGGATGTAGGAATAAGGTGGGAAAGGTTAGTTAGAGAGACTAGTCATGGCAGGCCTGGTCACATTAAGGCATTGTTTTCTGCAACCTTGGGAAAGTTGAAGAGTAAGGGAGTGAGTTGCCTAAGGTCACACATGTAATAAGAGTCAGAGGCGTTAGACTGGAATTCAGACTACCAGATATGAAGTCTAAAGATCTTTTTGACGGACCCCAATCTACTGAAATGGGGTCGGTAGGGTCATGGGAGAATAACCATGCCAAATGCACTACACTTCAAGACCTCCAGAATTTTCTATAACAGCCTAAACGTTTGGAAGTGAGATTCTTCAGAAATGAAAGACCACAATGACATGTATAATGACTGTTCCTCTGGTGGCTTCAAGGCCTTCTCCAGGGTAGAGGTTACCAGTTACTTATTGATGCAGAGCAGCAACATGCAGTGTGTTGGCATCAGGAAGCACAGAAGGGGCATTACATTAGAAACTGTGGAGGGAATTTAAAATTGACCGAATGCAATTATCCAAGTTGGAATTCGGCCAAGGTCTCAAGATTTAATACCACTACTTATCCTACATCCTTGTAAAGACCCTCTGTGGTCAGAGACCTTAATTTTATTGTTCCTGTAAAATTCATGGGACAGCATGTCTCAGCCTTTCCCCCCCAAAACCAGGACTCTTCACTTTCTTTTCTTGGCCACAGTGCTTCCAATATGGCTTTGATTGCTGCTACTGACACCAAGACACTTTCTTTGGCCCTGAAGGCCCTTTTATTTATTGGTGCTATGTTTCCAAAAGATGCGTTTCCTTCCACAAATATGTTCAGCTGTCCACATAATAGCATAGGCTGACATTTTGGTCACAACTCAGGAAAGCCAGCAGATTGTGTAAATTCCACAGCTCCAGCAAATCAGCTGTGAGGTACCTTGAAAAAATTTGTACAGGTTGACCTTGCTTTAAGAAAGAATCATAGAAAACATACAATAAAAAACATAGCAGGAAGTGGAATCTAGTATCACATTTCAAATGTCAGAAAGATTTAGTTAACTGTTATGCATACACACACGTAACTTTTTTACAATGAAAACTAAAGCATGACTAAAATAAAAAATATGTATAGGGACAAAATTGCAAAATATTTGAAAAGTCATGAGACAAACACCTAAATTACAATAGTCAAATAAGCAAATACGTGATCTAACTATTAATAAAAAAGGGAATGGTAAAATATGGAACAGTATTCAACTTTACTAGTAATCAAAGAAATGCAGATGTAGAAAATGAGGAACATTTTTATGCTTACTGTTGGAAAAAAACTTAAACCTAATTTTGCTAGTGAAATTTTGGCATTACTGGTACGGTGCTGAATTTCCATGATTCTAAGCTTAATAAGCACAACTCTTACAAGAAGCAATTTGGCAATTAAAGTCAACACCTTAAAAATGTTATATTCTTCAAGACAAAATTTCAATCCTGAAAATTTACCTAAAGAAATAATTCAAGCAAAGAGAAAAATATATCCACATAAGTATTCATTGCAAGATTGAATGGTAACCTGAGGTTAATATCCAGAAATATATAAAGAACTCCTACGACTCAGGAACAAAAGCAAATATCCTAACTAGGAAACAGGCAAAAACCTTGAATAGTCATTTGTCCAAAGAGGGTATACAAATGGCCAATAAGCATGTGAAAAGATGGTAAGCATCACTAATCATCAGAGAAATGCCAATCAAAACCACTAGGATAGGGAAGCAGCTGGATAGCACAGGAAGATCAGCTCGGTGCTTTGTGACCACCTAGAGGGGTGGGATAGGGAGGGTGGGAGGGAGGGAGACGCAAGAGGGAAGAGATATGGGAACATATGTATATGTATAACTGATTCACTTTGTTATAAAGCAGAAACTAACACACCATTGTAAAGCAATTATACTCCAATAAAGATGTTAAAAAATAAATAAATAGATAAAAGATGATGGAGCAGATACAATACAGACATTTTGCTTTTACCAGGAGATTTTAAATAAAACAATGTGAAATGCTCTGGCTAATCTGACAATTATTAGGTCTAGTGTTTTGCAAAACAGTTGATGTTAACCCTCCCTTTTAAATAGCATAATTGAAGGGTTTTATTGGATAAGACTCAAAATATATTCAAGTCCTGGGATGCTGTGGGTAAAAGGCTGAGTACTAACAGTTCATTGAGAATCCTTCAAAGGAGGGCTAAAAGTATAATTTAAATGTTTGAGGATCAACAGATTAAAAAAATGTAGCTGTACCAACTTCTATTCCAATAAATATAAGTTTCCTATCTTAAAACACAAAACAAAACCCACTACGATATACCACCCATATCCATTAGGACGGCTACTCTAAAAACAAACAAAACAAAAAGCTCCCTCAAGCCCCAGAAATTAACAGGTGTTGGCTAGGATATGGAGAATTTGGAATGCTTGTGCACTGCTGGTAGAATGTAAAATGGTGCAGCCTCCGTGGAAAGTGGTATGATGATTCCTCAAAAAAATTGAACATAGAATTCCATATGATGCATCAATTCCACTTTGGGGTATATACCCAAAAGAATTGAAAGCAGGATCTTGAACAGATATTTGTACACCATATTCATAGCAGCATTATTCACAGCAGTCAAAAGGTAGAAGCAACCCAAGTGTTCATTGACTGACGAATGGATAAACAAAATGTGGTATAGACATAACAGTGGAATGTTTCCAGCCTTAAACATTAAGAACATTATGGAACAAGCTACAATGTGGATGAACCTTCCAGATAGAATGCTAAGTGAAATAAGCTAGTCACAAAAAGCTAAATACTGTAATTCCATTTACGTGTCATACTTAGGGTAGTCAAATTCATAGAGGCAGAAAGTAGAAAGGTGGTTACCAGGGGCTGGTGGCATGTGGGAAAGATTAGTTTTTGTTTAGTGGGTACAGGATTTCAGTTTTGCAAGAGATAAAACAGTTCTGGATATTGGTTGCATAAGAATACAAATATAGGGCTTCCCTGGTGGCACAGTGGTTGAGAGTCCGCCTGCCGATGCAGGGGACACGGGTTCGTGCCCCGATCCGGGAGGATCCCACATGTCGCGGAGCAGCTAGGCCTGTGAGCCATGGCCGCTGAGCCTGCACGTCCGGAGCCTGTGCTCCGCAACGGGAGAGACCACAACAGTGAGAGGCCCGCGTATCGCAAAAAAAAAAAACCAAAACAAACAAAAAAACAAATATAATTAACATTTCCAAACTGTAAAGTTAAAAATGCTTAAGATGATAAATTTTATGCTATATGTATTTTTACCACAATTTAAAAAATGATAACCTAGTTCTGTTAAAAAAATTGGAAAATGATTTTGTCAATTTTGAAATGTCATGTGATAGAGTATTATATAGCCATTGTCATTATAATTATACACAGTATAAATTTTTTATGATATTTAAATTTTAAAACACAGAATTCAAAACATATTTATAGGCTTGCAGCCTAATATGAAAATTAAAACAATTGAAGTGTTAAGATGATAGGACTGTATTTAAACTTCATGATGGTTTATTTAAATTATTCTACAACAGTGTTATTTGTGAAAGAAATAAAATTGGTACTACTCCTCTAAAAGGGGGTGTCAATATATTTTCCTCTATGGCAAATAACTAAAAATAAATGTTCTTTCTCCCCATGGAGAAGTGAACAAATAAGTAATTTGGACACAGAGAGACCCCTTTTGAAAGAAAAATCAAAGCAAAATATTTAGTTTGGGATAAAAGCAAAAAAAAAAAAATGGGGGGGAACTTTCTTGGGGGTGCAGGGGTTAAGAATCTGCCTGCCAATGTAGGGGATATGGGTTCGATCCCTGAAGAAACCACATGTTGCTGAGCAACTAAGCCCGTGCGCCACAACTACTGAGCCCCTGCACCACAACTACTGAAGTCTGTGTGTCCTAGAGCCCGCATGCCACAACTACTGAGCCCACGTGCTGCAACTACTGAAGCCCATGTCCCTAGAGCCCATGCTCCACTACAAGAGAAGCCACCGCAGTGAGAAGCCTGCGCACCGCAACAAAGAGTAGCCCCCGCTTGCCACAACTAGAAACAGCCCACACCCAGCAAAGAAGACCCAACGCAGTCAAAAATTTAAAAAAAAAAAAATTTTAAAAGAAACAAAAAAACCCAAAAAACAAAAACAAGGAAAGAAACCTGAAATTTAAATCATGAACTACAGAAAATTCCAAAGATACAAATAAACTGAGAATATTATTTAACATTTTATGTTTTAGCATATCTAATTTGTGATTCATTTTTAAAATTCTTATTGTTGTTTTACTGAAAAGTTTTTTTGTTTTAGATATATGGTTTTAAGAGTTTAGTAATATTCCTTTGTATTTGTTCATACCTAATGCTGTAAAAAACAGTTCTCTATTGGAATATGTCTCCAATTTTATAATGGACATCAACAGAAAAGTATGATTTGATTTGATATTTGATATCATATTTGATATGATTTGATATTCTTTGTAATAAATAATTTTTAGAGGTAACAATGCTAGCTTTATGTGTTTATTCATTCAAAAAATGTACATTTGTTTTTCTTCACTAAATAATTTGTGATAACTGATATTTAAATCATATATTCACAAAACATGTCAGATGTTATTTAACATGTCACAATTTCTACCTGTAAAAATGAGGTAAAGCCCTCATCTCCTTTGTGATAATCAAGCATTTTGTGGAGATAAATGAAATCATATGATACCATCATATATGAAACAATTAACACTTAAATGAAGAGTTCATTGTGAAGCCGAATCCTGGAGAGAAAGAGAGAGATAGAAAACAAGAGAGGTAAGGACACTCCCATCAGGCCCCACCATACTTGGCCAGGATTTCCTATTATTTGCCAAGGCCCCAGTTTGGGTTGAATTTCCAACTTTCTGACTGATTGGTGGCATATTCTTGAATAAGTTGTCTGACATAAAGTCAGAAAGCCTCAGTGTTTATACATGAAAAATGAGGATTAAAAACCCCTCTATCTCCAAAGGTAAATTACTACAAGGATTAAATGGGGTAATGCTTTTAAAGTGCCTACCACAGTGGCTAGTGCATTATGTGTGTACAGAAAATGGAAGTTCCTGCACCAGGGCTTGACTTAAAATGAATTAATAATTTGTCTCCTGTTACCTAGAAACCACAGGTACCCTAAGGGAACCATAGCTGATACTAATTCTTATTCTCCCCAAAGTCTAACACAATTCCTTACGGGTGATAGATATTTAATATACATTTATTGATTAATAGAAGCATTCAATAAACAGTTTTTCTCGATTGACAATGCAGAAAGGATGTTTTATGTTTTTAAAATGCTTTCCTGATTTATTGTGAGAAGCAGAGGTACCAAATGGGGAGTAGCTGGAGAGTCAGCTCCTACATAATTTAAGAAGAGGGAGAGGTCCTTCCCTGGAATTGTTGTAATAATTATCATTCTTTATGTTTATGTACTTTATGTACCTTACAAGTCATTATCATCTATAACTTGATCCACAAAACAATTATGTAAGAAAGCTAAGAAGCAGGAATTGTTACTCCCATTTTAACATGAGGCTCAAATTGGTTGATGTGATTGTAATACGTAGTAAATATCAGCAAAGGGTCCTGAATCCAGGTCTGCCACCGTGTCCTCTTCATGGTGCTGTTTGGTGTGGTCTTGTTCAGTCACAAGCCCCCACTCAGCCTGCAGTCCTGGCTTTATTATTTGTCTATGCCCAAGGAACACAGGGTGAGTCAGTCTCTTCATCACTAGGATTCAGTGTTAACTCTGAGGCTCCACCTAGTATTGCATTGTGGTTTCATGAGACAGTTGACTTCCCCATGAGAAAGACACAAGAAGACAATTTTATTAAAATTACTGTAACCATCATTATTATTTCATATGGACTACTCAATGCTTTTCATACTCCATTCACATACAATAATCATCACTGTTTGGAGTTCCTTACCTTTAAAAACCCATAACTCAGAGCTGAGGTTTTGAAAAGAACCTCAGTGTAAAACGACCGGGTGAAATTACATAGTCTGCAAACTATTTAAATGAAATCGGCATCTCAAGAGGGAGATCGCCAGCCTCTTTCCCAGGCGTTTGACGGCAGCTGCCTGACATGAACACAAATGCCATGTGGTTTGGCTTCATCAAGTCAGCCTGGCTGATATAACAAGACAATGCCTTGCCATCTAAGAAGCCCTGATGTATTAGCCAATGTTAAACCACGTGGCTGTCTTTCTCATCCCATTGACATCTTTTACTCTAAGGTATAGGGAGCAAAAATGATTCTGTAGAACTGATTGATGGCACAATGCAGGGATACAGAAACCACACACTGTAATCCACATGCCCTTAATATCATCCTTGCATTCCTTCTCACGCCTGCAGCCGATCAATCATTGTTTACCGTGCACCTACTATGTACAAAGTACTGTGCAAGGCATTTTGGAGAAGGATGTTCTGAATCACATCCATTCTCTCCACTCAACAAAACCTTGGCATCTCAGAGGAGGTAAGAATACACAAATAGATATCACACCAGGAAGATGAGATGAGAGCAATAGACAGTTATAAAGTACAAAGGAGTTCAGAGAAATTAAAGATAAATCCCTCCAATTGTTTCCATCTGGCAAATTGTCTCCTTTGTGTATATTCCTTTGTTTTAAACAATTCTGTTATGACCTAACATCTCACACTCTTACTTTATATCCTATGTTGGCTCTTCATGAATTAACCACCATTAAAAATTTAAAGATCTCTTTTTGCCTATCCTATTCCCACTCCTGACTTTAAGGTTGGTTCTGCTCATTAATTGGTTTTAAATATTATGTTTTACTTTCTGCTGACGGAAGTCTTGGCATTGATAGAGTTAAAATTTCAAAGGAGCCGGAAAAAGGGATTTGCCCAATTGTCTGGATTCCAGCTCATGACTTCTTACTTAGGACCATATCTTGCAAATGACAATGGAGAAGAGACAACATCTGACAAGCAAAACGTGCAGCCCATTACTGAGAGTTTTAAAGGTCAGACTGCAAGTGACCTGCTCTTATATGTGAATTTCACAATGACTAAAGAAAAAATGTTCTGAAGAGATTAGCTGGATAAAATGACTATTATAAACTCACCATTTATGTATGTCAGGACAAATGGAGCATCACAAGAACATTTTTTTTCTGAATTTCTTTGAGTTATGACAGAAAATTAATTTGAGACTGGAGAATACAAAAGGACAGTGAGTTATAAATTTGGAATTTGACAAATAAGGCATGCTTATACAATGTGCCAAGTCTGAAATTAAAAAAATGAACTTATTAGAAAATCCCAAGTCCTTGTGAAGAAGTTCCTTTTCTTAACACTTTGTGCCAGTCAGGCTTTTTTCTATTTTTTTTCTTTTATGTTATTATTCCTGTTTTTATCGTGTTTCCAAAATCTTGAGCCACGATCAGATCATCACCATGAAAAAAACACATAAAATGCAGGTGTAAATTTTTTTCTGTGTTATGTATAAACTAGCAAATAAGCACCTTAAGCTGCACTTTAAGCTTTAAGCCCCGGGGCGTAAAATAAAGAACCTACTGAAACAAAACAGCAGCGTTCATATGCATCTACTTACACATATACAATATGTATATAGGGCAAGTATAAATTTACGGAATTGATTTTTCATATGCATATATACACGAGTGCGCACACACACACATCCCACACACAGCAGGAAGTACCCTTGCTATATATGTACGTGTACACAAAAACACACATGTGCAACACTTTATTTAGCACTTTGTCCATCTGTTTAAGAAGTTTCCATATATTCCCTTCAATTCCAGTTAAGTGTGAGCATGTGTTTCCTATTTAGGATCAGGTGAATCCGTCCTTTTTATTTGCCCTGAACGTGGTATAGAGTGCCCAAAACACAGGAGGCACTTAGTAAATATTGTTTGAACTAAATTGGGTTGAATGGTGAATACTACAAATAATCAACTAAATCAATACAACTTTGATATGATGTGTAACATAGGCATAATGAGACTTGGTTTAAATCTGTAATCAGAATAGTTCAAGTCCTGGCATTTTAAGTACTATGATATAGACAAAGGGCATATCCAGATGTAGAAGTCACAGAACCCAGGTGTGAATTTCAGCTCTGTCATTAATAGCTGTGTGACTGGGGGTGATTTGTTTAACATCTCATAACAGTACTTACCTTGTTGTTTGAAACATCAAGCCACATAATCTGTACAGGCAACTAGTACATGGTAAGTACTCAGTATATGTTGCTTTCTTTCCCCTTTTCTATTCTGACCAAATTTTAGCTGTTTAATATTTGGAAATAATAACTTTGTCTTTTGTGGATTTTAAATGTGTACTCTCTCTCCCTCTTTCAAGATTATTAAATGCTTAAAAATATTAGACCTTTAAATTAGTTCAGTTATACTATCTGTTGTTTTATTCAGCAGATGTGTGTTTTCCAGTGTAATAAGTATCTAAAATATACGCTTATATCGCAATGATGTCAGTTTTGGTGGAGACCTCCTGGTAGAGCAGTCATAAGGCTGGCATGGCATTTTGGAGACCGAGATCCATACGTCAAGCCTATGTGACCATGGAAAAATCATTTCTCCGTTCTCTGGGCCTTAGTTTCTCCAGCTTGAAAATGAGGAAGTTATACCATATCTGAGGGTTATACTAAGAATTTTGTGATTCTGCATGCGCAAAAAGACTCTTGCTTATTGGAATTTATGGGAAATGACAGATAGAAGGGGAAAAAGACAGTTATTTAGCCTACTGAAAATGGCTACATTTTTTTGAACTTCCTCTGTCCCGTAAGTGTTCAAAACTGAAGTGCACCCTTTTTCCGACAATTGTCCCACAGCTAAAATCTTAGATCTTTGATTATGCTTGCTTTGTAATTTGAATCATTATTGACGCCAGCAATGACAGTTAATCTTATTCTCATATTCTCTCTTTGTGTAGCCCATCCATTCTAACCACTTGCTGAGAGTTTCCTGCGTGTCGGCTGCCTTGGTTCTATGTACACTGCACAGAATAAGACACAGTCCCCTTCATCGAGCTGTTCACAACCTAGAGAGGGACTGCAAGAGAGACAAGACAACTGAGGGAGAATAAAATCAGTTCTCTAATCAGGGCATGAGAAGGTGGGGAGTACTGAGGGGAGAGTACTTAATTCTGACTGAAGGAAGAAATGCTTAGTAATTTAAAGTAAATGAATTGTACATTTCTAGACACTTTTCGTAGGATGACCATTTCCTTAAAAAATAATAACGTTTGAGAAGAGAGCAAATCTAGATTCTGCAATTCTGCCAATAGAAGGTTTCATGCCAAAGTGCTGGATCCCACTGGCCTTGATGAGATAAGAGTCTGATGTGAGGAGGGGATTCTGACCATAACTGCCCTATCCCTTAATGCTGCTTTCAATTCATTCATTCATTCACTCAACAAATATGGAGCAACTCCTCTGTGCTAGGTACTGTTCTGGGTGCTGGGGATATAGAAATAACTGAACTGACAAAGATTCACCTTGGTTCCTTGGAAGAATGGCTAATTCTGAGACAGGAACAGAAAATACACAAGGTAATCCTGGACCATCTTGTAATGCCAGCAATGAAGAAAGTGCTAAAAACGATTGATGGCAATATGTCAAATGGGTACAGGAGCAACAGAAAGCACTCCGAATGGACAGAGATATAACAACTTGAGCGACAAAATAAAGTAGTATTGGACTGTAACGCAAAACATAAAATAAAATCAGTGTACGTTTATACCAATAAAGCTAAATGATGGAATAAATTAATAAATGGGTGGGGGCTTCCCTGGTGGTGCAGTGGTTGAGAGTCCGCCTGCCGATGCAGGGGACATGGGTTCGTGCCCCGGTCCGGGAAGATTCCACATGCTGCGGAGCGGCTGGACCCGTGAGCCATGGCCGCTGAGCCTGCGCGTCCGGAGCCTGTGCTCCGCAACGGGAGAGGCCACAACAGTGAGAAGCCCGCTTACTGCAAGAAAAATAAATATAAATAAATAAATAAGTGGGTGAGAAGAGACAAATCTCCCATGCAGAAAAATTCCAATAATTTACATAGATGCTCTGCCCTCAAGGAGTTGGACTGTGTGGACTCACTAAGTGTGGACTGTGCACAGTGACTTCCTTCCAAAAATTACAATATGGAAATTGGGTGAAGGAGAGTCGCAGTATGATAGAGAAACCTGACAAACTCTACGTCAGCCAGGTGATCAAGGTCAACGCCATCAGTCATAAGTCATGTTGATATTATGCACTCTTGATATGATGTGATGAAAATGGCAGTTTACCTCTATGATCTTCCTTTCCAAAACCATAACCTCAGTCTAATCACGAGAAAAACATCAGAAATTTTCCAATATAGGGGCACCCTACAGTATATCAGACCATTACTTTTCAAAACTGTCAAAAACATCAAAAACAAGGAAAGTCTGAATAACTGTCCTAGCCAAGAAGAGGCTAAGGAGACTTGACAACTTAATACTGTAATACAGTATACAGGATGGGATTCTGGATTAGAAAAAGGACATTAAAGAAAAACTAAGAAAATCTGAATAAACTATGGACTTTAGTTAATAATGTTTCAATATCAGTTCATTAATTGTGACAAATGTACCATACGAAAGTAAGATGTTGATAACAAGAGAAACTGGGTACCAGGTATACAGGAACTCTCTGTACTATCTTCTTAATTTTTTCTGAAAATATAAAGCTGTTCTAAAAATTAAAGTCTATTTAAAAAATTTCACCACTTAATGGAGCTTAATCATTTATGTAAAATAAATTATAAAATGCATAGTATGTCAGATGAAATAAATCCTATGAAAAACAATAAAACAAAAAAAGAGAATGTTGTTTATAATATAATTTTACCTGGAGTGGTTAGAGAAGGTTTACTTGAGAAAGTGGCATTTGAACAAAGACTTAAAAGGTAAGATAGTGAATCACATGGCTAACTGGAGAAAGAGATTCCAAGAAGATGGAATAGCAAGTGCAAAGGCCCTGAGGTGGGAGCAAACTTGACATGTTTGAGGAATAGCAAAGATACGAGTGTGGCTGTAATGGAGTGAAAGGTAAAGTAAGAGATATAATGTTTGGCCAGATCATGTAGGGCCTTTTAACCATTGCAAGGTATTTATCTCTTATTCAAAGTGAGATGTGAAGCTGTGGTAGGTTTTGAGCAGAGGATTAACATGATCTGATCTAATTTTTAATGGAATTTCTGAATGTTGTAGGACCATAGACTGCAGGAGGAAAGGCAAAAAAGCAGGCAAGGTTATTGCAATAATCTAAGTGAGAGATCATGGTCGCTTTGGATAGACATTTAGAGGTAGAATTGGTGCGGGTGGTTGATTCTGGATACATTTTTAATGTAGAGCCAAAAGATTGCTTAGTATTTGCATGAAGGATGTGAGGAATAAATTTCAAAGAGCAGCAAAAAGGATGGAGTGGCCATCAACTAAATTTGGGAAGATTGTAAATGGAGCAGGTTTATGGTAGAAGTCCAGAAGCTTATCACTAAGTTTCTTTTCTTCTACTTCCCAAATGTATTTCAGATTTGCCTTTTTGCTATCTCCACTGCCTCTCACCAATCATCTATCATTCTTTCTCCTGGACCTCTGCCATAGTCTCCTAAATGGACTGTTTCATTCCCTTCCTCCTACTACCAGTTCCTCTCCAGAAAATAAATATAATCCTGTAAAAATGTAAATGGATCAAAGCATTCACTGCATAAAGTCCTCCCAATGATTTCCATTCACTTGGTGAAGCTAAAATCCAAATCCCTGTCTGTAATATCAACCTCATCTCCTTACTAACGTCTAGTTGCCCTGGTCTTTTCTCAGTTCCTCATGGCTAGCTCTTTCCTTGCCTACCCCACTCTCCACTTCTCATCCCACCTCCCACCCTGACACTGCCTCTCCCAGGACATTTGCACAAGCTGTTCCTTCTGCCTGGAATACATTTCACATGAATGGTGCCTTCTTAGTCTTTGCATCACAGCCTCAGAAAGCCCTCTTCTTTGTTCTCTGTTTAAACAAACTCCCCTTCTCCTTGTTATTCTGTCTCAGCAGCATGTTTATTTCTTATCACAATTTGTCATTTGGTGCTTTTGTTTGTTTACCTCTCTTTCCATTTAATCTATAAACTCTAATCAGGGGCCAAATCTATTTAATTCCATAATTTTTCCCCAGTGCCTAATACAGAACCATAAACTGTATTAGGAGCTCAATAAATTCTTGAAGTATTGAGATATTTTGAGGGTTTTCCAATTATTTTATTAATACAATCCTGGAGCAGGTCCTTGGCCTCAGTTTTACACTCTCATCCTGGATACCAAATTATGGAGTTCATAGTTTCATAGAAAAACAGCAAAAATGCTTAACCTACAAAAGCAGCTTGGTAGCTAGCCTCAGTGATAGGATCTCATTGAGTGGGCCTCTATTCTGTTCAAGTGGAGTAAAAATAGGCACTGCTTAGCAACCAGCGATTTGTATTGAGCTCTCTCCTCCAAGGAAGGCAGAGTGATGCTAGGGCTAAAACAGTGAGGGGATTAGGAACTGGTAAGTATATTAAATAATCAGTGAGAAATGCTTTTGAGAAAAGCCTCCAAACAATTGCTCCAGAAAGAACATGAATGTGACATGCTAATGATGAAAGGACCCATTTTCATAGGAAACCTTCACATCTCCTAAATTAGGGAGAACACTCTGGTCAGATTACAGAAGGTTCTTCACATACACCAGAATAGACTCACACAATAGACTACACAAATCTTCCCTACCCCTCCTGTTTAGCTGGATTCATTGCTCTTATTACCACACTCACTGACCATGGAAATAAAGTGAAAACCAAATTAGAAACTGGGTTTTGTTTGTTAGTTTGGAGTTTTGGTTTTGATTTTTAACTCCAAGCTGTCAGCTAGTATATACAAGTCTCAATTTTCTCAACTGTCAAAGAAGGTGATTCAGTGAACTCCAAAGCCTCTTTTAGACCTAAAAGTAAGTGATGGGATTGTCTTATTTTTGTCAACAATCTAGCTTCCAGATGCAACTGTTAGCATGCAATTTATAAACAATGTAATGATTTCAAGAGACAGAGACTAAATAAAATACACTTAGATTTTCAGTACCAAGAATTCTCATTTATATATCTCATTTAATTCTCCCCAAAATCTTCTGAGGAAGGTCATATGAATATTTTATGGACAAGAAAACTAAAGCTCAGGAAAGCAAAATATATAGCCCCAAATCACATACAGGCAACTAAGTAATATTAGTAAGTAACATTAATATTTTAATCCTGATTGTCTGATTCTTAAGTATAGAGAATTTCCCAATATATCAGAGCCAAGCTATGGTAAAATTACACAAGTAAATTAACAAAATATTGTCTTTCTGCTCCAAATGCATCCTTCAATACATACTCGGTGATCAACAATGGAATTCCTACAATCATTTTTCCTTAAAAGTAAGCACCAAGCTTTCTCATGAGAGGGCACTAGAGGGACATTGCAGAAGGAAGAGGTTTCCTCTGCGGACTAGGTGTCAACAATGTGGGTGTGAGAACATCTGGTGGAGCCTGCCTCAGCCATGGGCTCAGAACGCAGTCTCTCTAGGATCTTTCAGCCTCTTGTCAGGTGATATCTTCCTGCAGTCACCTAGACTTTTTGGGTGAGCCCAAACCCCCTGTGGCTCAAAGGGTCATACATCTGCAGTTGGCTTCATATGCAAGCCTCTCCAACACCCATCTTCCACCCCCAACCCCCAGAAGGGCAGAAACCCTTCTGCCCTGTCAATGCCAGGTCTCTCACTGCACTCCTACACCACAGTTTGCTGACCCCCTGCAGCTCATCTGCAATCAGAGGGCTACCTACTGTTTGTCCTGCAACTCCAGACCAACTCCAGCCATCTCTGCTATAGTGTGGCTGAACCACACCTTCTCCAGTGAAGTCTGAACCACTTCCAAGTTTGTGCTTTCTTGGGCACTCCATCAGCTCTAGGGTACCATATAGAGTTTCCTTATATCTTACAGTTATTCTTTCATCATGGCTAATAGTTCTTTATATTTAACTTCCCCAGTTTATCTAAGTGTTTTCTATTTATCTTTTAACTGGGCCCAGACTGATACATCAATAGAATTAAATTTGTGACATATTTCAACAGAGTATTATATTTATTAGAGGGAAGGTGAAGCTCTCAATCATTAAAAAGAATAACATTTTAGAGGATATTGTGTTTTGGAGAAATAACTTTCAATAGACATTGATCTCAGGTTCATCCTGATTGACTTAATGGAGCAAGGAGGGAGGAAGGATTGTCAAAGAGAGGTCTAGCAACCACACCTAAGGGAGGACTGAGGAGAAATTTGGGTCATTGAAAAAACTGCATATTCAATTTTGGTTCCAAATATCTATCCTTTCCTCCCCTATTCTTAATATTGCGAAACCATTTTGAACAGCAGGAAACAGCAATATAATTGGGAGTGAAATTGACCTCTCACAATACCTAGGAGGTTTTTGTCTGGACAGTTCTATCCTTTAGGAGCTTGTAGGGTATCCATCCCAACTTGGAGGAAACATTCTAATGGAGTGACACAGGAATCCATCTTGTGTCTAATTTGGTTCAATGCTTCTGCTACTGGATAAAAACAAAGTAGGGAGATTCATTAAACTTTCAAATAACAGATGCTAGGAGGAATAACAAGTATATAGGTATAGGATAAAGAACCACAAAGATCCATAGAGAGTTGAGGCTAAACACTCTATAATTTAACAAAGCTGAGTCTTCAGTAGATTTATATTTTAAGGCAGTTCCTAAAATTTTACAGCTCTCCCCAAAGGAGAGAAAGTTTACTATTTCCTCAATCAGAAATTACGTGCATTGCCTGCCTCTGCTGATTCCTCTTGGTAAAAGTGGAAGCCCTGATGAATTTTCAGAAAGATTCATAAATATAAAGAAGTCACTTATTTGATCTTGTTTTTTCTTAACAGTGGCTAAGGATCAGACACGGGCTATGCCTACACAAAACCATAAATCTGGTCATTTCAGGTTGAAAAGAAAAGAGAGGCAAATGAGTGAGAAATAAATCAAGGAGATGTCAGCTGCAAAACAGCTCCTTACATGACTCAGTTTTTCAGTTTCCACGTCCCTATGAGGATCTTATGCAGTATACGTAACCACTGATAATGTGAGGTGGATTTATGGTAGCTATAAGCAGACAAAATCAGCCCATAACCAAAAATGAGCTGCCATATATTATGCCTTAGATAAAGTCATCCTAAAGGATTTATAATAATCAACAATACTATAATAATAAAAATATCTAATAATTATTGAGAGCATCCTATTTTCCGGGTACCGTGGTAAGCACTTTATTTGTCTTAGATAGTAAGTAACTTGATAAATTCATGCTGGAAAATTAGAGATGTCAGATTTGAATCCTGCTGTGATGACTCCAAAGCCAGTTTTTTGCACTGCCAGAGATGAAAGGAGCCTGGAGATCATTTAGCGCACACTGTTTTGTAAGAGAAAGAGGCCTGAGAAATGTATATAGTATGGACTCACAGAATCAGACCTCAAACCTTTGCCTCCTGCTTCCTTGTCTGTTATGTTTTCCGTCACACAAAGTTTGTAAAGGATATTAGATTCTCTCTGGTGATGTAGAGTGTGTTTCTGAGTGTCTTTGTAAAGAAGGTAGAGTATGGTGAAGGCGGGGTGGGGAGAGGGTGAGGCAACAGTTGAATGCATTTAAATCAGACTGTATGGAGTGGTAATGTTCAGATATGGATAGTCAGTTCAATACATATTTTTTGATGCTTACTATGGGACAGTAAGTGTACCAGGTGCTATAGGAGAGCAATAAATCAATCAGATATAAATCTTCCATTCAAAAGAATTATAGTAAAGTATGTGTCTATAAACTAATCTAATAAAAAGCAGCCCTGTTTAAGTTCATAGCAGTTTTTTTTTTTTTGAAGAGTATTGGCTTGCATAATTTACTAGTGTCTTCACTGTATTGTAAGTTCCATGGCATAGTGTTTAAAAGCTCAGTCATTGGATTATACTGCCCTCTGAGTTTGAATCATAGATATCAAACTAGTCAGAGGAAAGCAGGAAGGAAGAAGGGAGAAGGCAGGGAAGGGAGGAGATGGGAGGGATGGAGGATGCAAAACTCTAGGGTATAGAGGAGATACCAATCAATTTCATTGCATAAAGTAGTCTGTGCTGTCTTCAGGAAAGTCATGGAAGGTATCTGACCTAAGTTTAGAAGACTTCATGGGGTTTCAGTATGTGTAACAAAGTAATCTATTCAACTTCAAATTCTGTGTTATGCTCAGAGTTGTAAGAAATGTATAAAGATGAAAACCCAATTTAAAATTCCTCTGTTTTCACTGTTGTAAGTAGATGGCTAAGAATTTGTATTCTACAGTCTAAGACAAAGGTCACCAACTTGTAGCCTGCGGGCTGAATTTGGCCGGAGATAACTTTTGACTGGTCCGTGAGGGATTTTTAGACATGTAAAATTATCTGTCAACTTTTAAAAATCAAGAAAATTCACATAAAAATGGGATTTTCTGTATATTTATCCCTGGTAGAAATAGCCATGAATGCCTAAGGTCCAAAAACTATTTTCCACGTTTTCTGGACTCCATAAGTCTTCCGGATTCGTACATGATTCTGAGGGAGGGAAGAAAACCCTTCCACCCTTCGAAAAATAATGACTGTGATAAATTTCCTGCCAGTCCTTCTGCGTAGAGGCAAATCCAGATATATTTGATTTAGGATAATAAATATATGGGAGGTTTTTGGCATATGAACAAAAATTTATCTTTTCACAAGGATAGGTGTAATTAGAAGGGAGCATCTAAGTTGACAGAAAAGGCAACTCAAGTGTGTTCAGGGGAAATAAATAGGAGAAGGAATAATTATGTGGGGTGGGTTAAGGTGATGGTGAAGGGAGGAATAAAGTGAGAGATGTGGAAAGGTGGGTATGTTGTGTCCCATCATAGAAGTTCTTGAATGAATGTCATACTAAGGGGTATCCATTAAGCTCTTTTCCCCTCCTTATTCTCTTTTTGGAGAGAAAATATTCAATCATAATGCCATTCAATGAGAATGGCTTCTTTTTCCCCCATTTTCTCCTGAAATTCTTATCCATCATTTATCGTAGTCCCTGAATATTTTCTAAAATATATCTGTAAGAGGGATTCAGCGTAGATAAGTAATTTGGTTCCATAATTACTGCTCAGTCAAATAGCATTTTAGTGCTTGACTTTACCAAGTGCTTCTGTACATATCATTATTCAAACCTTACAACAATCTCTGAGACAGATGAAATTATATTTTCTACTACATGAAGCTAAATCCCATGTTTTGTGTCCTCAGGTCCCTGCTATGTACAATATCCCCCAACTATCACTACAGTTCACTTGGTCTTGGTGCTCTGGACCCTATGGGCACAAAAGGATATACTTTACAGTATGGGGCTGATGAGGACAGGCTGACCTAGAGCCAGGTATGTTAACCAAGATGAAGCAGGTGGTGAGCAGGGTAGCGAAGCTAAAGAGTGACCAGTCTGCAGGTGTAAACCCTGTATTTTAGGAGGGGAAAATGGAACATGCATGAGATGCTTGAGTGCCGGCAGGCAGGCAGAGAGGTAACTCTGTGGTGGGTTCCAGGTTAAGGAGTGGAACTACAGTCTATGTAGGAAGAGTGTGTAAAGGATAAGGAAAAGTCTTCATCCACAGCCTCCTAGGCCTGTTAGGAAGACAGGATTCTGGAATTATAATGAGGCTTCCAGGAGAAAGCCAGAGTCAGAGCATTATAAATGGCAATGCTTCTCAAGCTTTCAGGTGCATTTGAATCACCTGGGGGTCTTCTCAAAAATGCAGATTCTGATTGAGTAGGTCTGGGGTAGGACCTTAGATTCTACATCTCTAACAAGCTCTCAGGTGTGTGGATGCTGGTGGTCCTCTCCTGAGGAGCAAAGCTCTACAGCAAAGCAATGAGTCAGGACAAATTAGCTGCCAGGGGCCACAGAGCTACCTTAGGTAAGGAGCCATCCTGAAGACAACAAGTCTGAACTAGCAGGTGGGGATCACTCAACATTTACAGTGTAGAATGAGAGGGTGAAAGAGCTCAATACAAGCTAAGCTTGACCTACTTCTCCAGGCACTGGTTGATGACAGGTGGGATGGAGAAGACTCTCAATTCAGCAAGTAAGAAATCCTCCAAGACCCACAAGCCATAGAGGGCCATGTGAAGCAATCAAATGATATATAAATACTTTTAAAAAATGGGCTTTCAAATCTTTGCAGAAGAATCAGAGTCAGTGCTTTTAGACCCTGCCTTCAGTCAGTGGGAAATAATAAGTACTAGATTTTGTTTGTTTGTTTGTTTTGTTTGTTTGTTTGTGGTACACGGGCCTCTCACTGTTGTGGCCTCTCCCGTTGCGGAACACAGGCTCCGGACGCGCAGGCTCAGCGGCCATGGCTCACGGGTCCAGCCGCTCTGCGGCATGTGGTATCTTCCCGGACCGGGGCACGAACCCGCGTCCCCTGCATCGGCAGGCGGACTCTCAACCACTGAGCCACCAGGGAAGCCCAGTACTAGATTTTTATTGTTTTAAAACTGGCAGTAAATTGGGAGCATGGCTCAGCTTCCGTAGCTTGCTCAAGGGAGCTGAAAATAGGACTCATTGGCAGAGAATGTCATCTGCTGTGTTTGAGATTAAAACAAAAGCCAGATGGGCCCCAAAGACAGCGGAAGAGGTGGGGCAGTTGGAAAATGCCCACCACGGGCTATATAAAACACAGGATGAGAAACTTGCTTGTATTTTACTCTTTTGAACCTAAAGGATGTTAGGGAAGTATGGAGGGCAGCTGTCTAATGTCAAAGATAAAACTGGACACTAGTTAAAGTGGTCAGGACGGATTTTAATCAGTAGTATATTATCGCAATAGGGAAAAGAGTCCAGCATGAACTGAATTCAGCTTAGATTTGTACAGAGGTGACTGGGCATTTAAAGGGAGAATGGGGAAATAAGGAAGGGAGAGAACGAGGGCTCAGTAGAGTCAGGGAAGTGAAAAATTACAAAAAGCAGGAAAGGGGGGTCCCATCTGTGTTTGTTAACTGGCACTTATCAAAGTCAGGCTCCTGGTCTCCCACAGAGGCTGGGAGACAGGGGCCCTATCCTTAGGTGTGGACTGGAACAAACAAAAAATTCTTTTGGCGGCCCTGAGTTTTCTCAGGCATGTGTTTTCAGAGTCATCCTAGGGATGCAGCCTTAAGCTGTTAGAAATAAAGTTAGTGTTCTGTTCAGGTCTTTATAGGCCAAGGGTAAGGTCTAGTCCAGAAGAAGCACAGAGAAGGAAGTCTTTGTCACTCAGTGATGAAGTGTGACATTGAAGGTGCTTGGAATTTCCCAGGTTGCTTCACCTTTAGGAAATTCTGGAGGCTGAAAACTGTGCCCATGGATTCAGGCTTTTGATATGATGCAATCACAGCACTAAGGCAATCATTTAAAAAATTACCAGCTATATTAATAGTGTTGAATAACAAAGGAACTCTATAAAAGATAAGTTCAAGAAGGGCTTAAAGAGTTCATCTAGACAGCCCCATCTTTACCATCCCCATCTCAGATCCATTTCATAAATGTGCACAAAATAATTCAAGAAAAGGTAACTGTCTTTCTTAAGATCATGTTAGGAAAAGTTAGGGAAAGAATCTGATATATGTCAGATACATGTTTTGGGAAAGCAAGAAAGGAAGTTGCTGAAGCAATGAGGGGAATTTAATTACACAAAGAGTGGGATTTTCCCTCCTAAATGGAGTTTGCAATGCCTTCCCAACCCTCTCCCCAGCCACACCCATACCCGCTTTTCTGCAGCATCTGTAGCCTCAGGAGTAGCAGGAGGCAGTGACTCCCCATGCCATCTGCGCTGCTAGGATGCCCTGGTATTTCCACGCTCCACCCCTATGTCTCATCTCCACCCTGTATTTCTTCTTTAGGAAAATCTGTACCAGAAGCAAAGAACTGTTTGAGCTCATTCCTCTCCCCCTTACCACTCCTCCCCTACACGCATAAACACACATTTCTCCCTTGAGTCAGTTTGTCAAGCCTTTTGTTATTTACCCTTTAGGGTCACAAATAAGTCTGGTCTTGCCAACATGAACCACACTGCAGTATTATTTATATAGCAGCAATTGCTTCCTGCATCTGTGATTATAACCTTAGGGGAAAGAACTAGAGCACTGGCTGGTCTTTCAAGTGTTTCCTTTTTGCTTAAGTCATTAATGTTCCAACATTCAGTGCAGGTTTTCTGCCATGGCTTTTAGTCACTAAACTAATGTTACATTAAAGTGATAAATGATGCTATAAAAATGAGGAACCCCAGCTGAGGGATTAATGTGAGTTGCCCTTTGAAAAGGATTTAGATTGTGTATTTTGAATGTATTTGTTATGAGATTATTTGAACATTTTAGTAATACACTAGCTTTAAACCCTTCCATTCTGATGTTGTCTGTTTAAACAATGTCAGATCAACTCTTGCTTCATAGACACCAAAGATAAATCTTCTCATTAAATGAAGCCCTTTTGATCCTATCCAGATAGAAGCCCATGGTAGAAAAACGATTAAGGGGCTCCTCTGAACTCATTACCATTCATTCAGTCTACTGCCTTCCTCTTCCGGATCTCTTCCTTTCTCTTTCCCTACTCAAGAGTCATCCTGCCTTTTCCCACCAAATGGGTGAAGCCACACAACCACACAAAGGTGGTTGCCAGAGGATAAAAAATCTTCATCGCTAAGAACTCTGCTATTGAGTCTTTCTCCTAAAGCACGGCTGTTTTATATGATCATTAAGTTGTTCCAGACCACTTAGGGGATAAAGAAAAGCTCAAACATTCCCCAGTTTTATTATAGATAGATTTATTGTATTTTACTTTTTACATTTGTGAGAAACTTTTAAACTCTTTCATGATCAGTTCCTCAAGTACCAGCTCTTAAAGTCATCGCATCATAAGACATATGTGCTATTATTTGCTATGAAGATAATTAGGTTTCCATTAGATAGAATACTGACATTAAATTACTTCTTTAGTGAGTAGATCTTTTTTCTCTTATTCCTTTCATCTTATGTCACTATCCTCTCTTCTACTAACACTCAAAAACACTTGTGATAAAGGATGACGTAGGTATAAGAGGTGTTATAGCAACCAGAAGAAGCTGTAATTATTCTGCATTGCTGTCAATTTGGTTTTGCAGGGAGTTATGTTCTTTAAAAAAGTATACTGTCTTTTTAAAAGAGAAAAATAAATACCGTATGCTAACACATATATATGAAATCTAAAAAAAAAAAAAAATAGTTCTGATGAACCTAGGGGCAAGACAGGAATAAAGATGCAGACGTAGAGAATGGACTTGAGGACATGGGAGGGGAAAGGGTAAACTGGGACAAAATGAAAGAGTGGCATGGACATATATACACTACCAAATATAAAATAGCTAGCTAGTGGGAAGCAGCCGCATAGCACGGGGAGATCGGCTCAGTGTTTTGTGTCCACCTAGAGGGGTGAGATAGGGAGGGTGGGAGGGAGACACAAGAGGGAGGAGATATGGAGATATATGTATACGTAGAGCTGATTCACTTTGTTATACAGCAGAAACTCACACACCATTGTAAAGCAATTACACTCCAATAAAGATGTTTAAAAAAAAGTATATTTCCTTTTTAAGTTAAGGCAATTAGAAGTCTGTGTAGATTGGCTATTACATGGAACCTTCAAAAGCACATCTGAGCCTAGTTACTCAGCTTCTTATATGCAACACAGATAATGTAGAAGGATGTAAAGAAGAGTGAGGAACTCAGGAAATTATGTTGCTAATTTGAGCCAAAAATGCTTTGGGGGATTCCTCTGTGTCTTCTATTTTATCATTGTCTTCTATTTTATCATTAAAGTCCTAATTGCAGAACTAAAAGTCTTTTCAAATTTATCAGGTCTTCCTACTTCTCTAGTTCCCTTTCTGCCCTTTTGGATTAGAAATGATTCACAACCTGGTAGTTTATGTGACTTTGGGCACATTCAGAGATACAGAAGAACTACTCTAGTTCTTAAAAATTGAATCCCCAAAGTAAATCATAATGATAATTCAAAGATCACTTTCTGTCAGTGACTCATCAGTAAAATCAATTTCTTGTATTAAAGACCCCAATTTGAAAGTCCATTTAATAAGTAGGGATATAGCATAAATACTGGAGTCTGAGCTTTGCATTTCGTGGATGACCATTTTCAACTCCCTCTTATCGGTCAATCACCAAAATCATGCTTTAGTTTACTGTTACATAAAACTGAAAGGATCTCTCTCTACTCTAAGTAAATCTGTACTATGCAATTACCTGTGCCTAGATTTTATGTTTCCTACTTTAAAAAATATTTTTTTAACCACATAAATTTTCACCTCTTTTTTTCCATTCCCTACCTTAAAAAACTTGAATCCCTTAATTGTATAAATGTTTTCTCAGCATTAAGATTTAGCCTTTTATACTATGAGGCTGAGCTAGTTTTGGTTAGATCACTAGATCCTGGGAATCAGATGTACTAATCCTCACATCCGTCTATAGAATTATGCTCAATACCCCTGGAATAGATAAGTCACAGATAGAAAATAATGGAGTGAGATAAAAGGAGCATATGAGAGACTGAGATAGTATAGAGAAAACTTATGAAAGATTATTTATTGTATCAACAGCCACTTTTCCCCACAACTGCTTATCTCCCATCTAGAATATTCAGTAGCTTACTTCCTGGTCTCACTCCTTGGCCTGAGTCCCACAAAATAAAATATAAATTATTATGGGAGTTCCCTACTTTAAAAAAAAATCTACATCAGAGTTTTTCAAGGTATGGTCCATAAACACTGATTCAGAATCCCCAGGGGAATTTAGGGAAAAAGGTAGATTCCTAGTATCATCCTCAATCTAGTGAGTCAGAACTTGTGTACTTTTCTAATGAAACTTTTTGGTAATTCTTAAACCAGCAGCTATTAATATACAAAGTACAGTCTAAAATACTCAGCTTGCCACAAGAAGTACTCTAAAATGTGGCCCAATTCCTCACTGGTGTTCTTTGTCTCTGGATTAGCCAGGTTCTTTTGGTTTGAGAAACAGACTCCTTCCAGTTTCGGTTTATAAGAAGGACTTATCAAAAAGAGGGAACTCTGGGGACAAACTGCTTTCTGACTCTCAAGAACCCCATGGGTTCTCTTCACGGAGCTTCTAACCCCTCACAATTACAATTCGTCATAGCCCTGATTCTATCTTACAGTTTTTCTTTCTGTATCTTTTCTTCCAGAAGATATCCAGAATATCTTCTCTATCTTTATCTTCCATTGAAACTTTGTGTTTTTAAATTCAAATAATCAAATATGGCACGTGATTGGCCTCATTCATCTTTTTGGTCAGGTCAACATATATATTTTTGATGAGCCTGTGGATGGAGTATCTTACCTCTAATCCAATGAGGGGCATTTGGAGACAAGGTCACATGGTAAAGTTCATGGCCACCTAAGAGAAAGTCCTGAGTGATGTTTGGATACACGGGTGGCCTCAAAGAACAGGCTGTGTATGGGCAATCATTGCAGTCAGTAAGCCAACAGTACTCTCTTTCCCCTACCCTAAATACACACAGCCAGTATACTTGTCTTTGCTAAAAAGCACACTAGACATTCTTACCTCTCTGCCTTTGTGGGTATATTCCTTTTGATCTGAAATGACCTTCTTTCTCAATCTATGTTCACTGAAGTCTTATTATTCCTTCAAGGTTTGTTCTCAATTTAATTTCACAAAGGCTTCCCAAATTCTAAATAGAATTAAACTCTCCATGACCTATTCTCTCAAAACTCCTTTAAAAAAATTTTTTGGCCTATAAATTTTGTATTTTTTGCCTATAATTAATCTCATTTGGATAACTGTAAACCACTGGAGGTCAGGAACCTTGTTGAATTAATTTATGGTTTCTCTGCAGAGTGAAGAATAGTACCTGTAAGCATTAAACGTCAAAACAGTGTTTTTGAATTTTATTTAATTATGTGGCTAATGCAAAATTATAAGTTCGAATCATTATGTTAGGCTTTGGTTTTGACTTAGGGTGGTGTTGCATTCACTTACTATTGTTCTATCAGTTTATAAAATGTTAAAATATTTAAACACTGTTATGTGAAAAAGAAAGTATAACAAAGCAATAACTATAATATGTCCTCCTTTAAAAAAAGTGGAGATTCTGAGAGGTATTATGTATCTTGTAGTTTGATGATAAATAAATTAATAACATTATAAACATCAAGTCCTTTTATTTTATCTACTCTGGGCATTATTTCCTCCATATAAAAAATAAAGTCATTGGTTTGAGTGGTCTGGATAGTCTGTAAAATACCTTCCAGTTCTGACATCCAGTAATCTAGTTCTGACATCCGATAATCTAAGGCACTTCATGTGTCATTACCAATACCACTCACATTCCCCATCATTCCTTTTATTTCTTCAGCCATTGAATTGTGGGTTTATTTTTTTTTTTGCACCATTTCTTCTTCCTCATCACTAAAGATATAATTTATGCTTCCAAATTCATTGCATTTTCATTAGTCAAATGCTACTTGCTCTCCACCTTCCTTAGGTTTATAACGAGTCTTTCACATGGACCCTCTTCTCTCTCATTTCAAGCTGCATTGGAAGAAATGCTCCATACCTCAGATCCTTTTTAGTTTAGTTTCCTTCAGACTAACTTAATTAAGATAATGAGACTATTTTGTGCGGGTACACAGACTAACTGTCACAACAAAATGTGCAAGGACTTCCAGGAAGTTTGTTGGAGCACATGCACTGGGAATTCTCTCCCCTCCTGCCCCTCCTTAGGGAGCCTCAGCTGGTGAGTCAGGGCTGAGCAGGCAGAACCCTTGAAAGATCCAGAAAATAAAATTCTTGAGGAGGGCAGATTATTCTTGGTGGAAAATGCCAGGTTGTAAAAACAGAGGCTGAATGACTGAATTTACAGCAGTAGTTGTCTCAGAATGATAATTAACTATCTTCAAGTTTTTGGAGATGTAAATGCCTTCTACTTTGCTGTAACTGTGTCTGTTTTAGTATGAGTGTGTTTGGATCTTCTGTTTAGATTCCATAGAATGATGGAAAACCGTTGTTTACTTTTTTTCCTAGGATTTTTGACCTCATTCCCCACTTGGTCTCATAGTCTATGATGGGAATTTCCTTTGTGTAACCAGTTTTTTGTTTTTTGGTTTTTCTCCAATTTAAATAACCATGAGTGAGTATACCAAGTTTTAGACCTTAGTACCAACATAATTCTTTAACATGCTGTGACATGTCAGCTTTTGTCCATCAGATGGATTTGGGTCTAATTTGGTCTCAGTCACACGGTGGTATACAAATGATGGGGTGATGAGAGGGGTCTACCCCAGGCATAGGCAATAAGAGGGTGCATTGTTGATAGAGAATTTATAAACCATAATAAAACTGACAAAAAGTCAGTCTTATTTTTATTATCAGCATATGCAGGCACTTCTAAGAAATGTCAATAATAAAATAATCCTCCTTGAAAAAATTCTTTTTTGGTCCAAGTTCTAAACCAGTGGTTCTCAAAGTATAAACCTCTGGGAATACTAGAGATCCTTTCAGGGAGGCCATGAGGTCAAAACTATTTTCATAATAAAACTAAAAGTTTACTTGTTCTTTTTCTCTCGTATTCTTTCGAGTGTGCAATGATGTTTCCCGAAGCCGTAATGTGATAGTACAGCACATTGGATGCTGAAGCAAATAGGAGTGTTTTACATTAGCTAAAACGTAAAACAATGTACTTTCATGTTAATTTTAGTGTAGTTTTTTTTTATGAAAAATGGAATAACATGGAATATGTTTATCATTTTTAAATGAGCCTTAAATGCATATTTAAAATTGTTCCCATTCTAAATTCTAATATGGTAAATATCACTAGATATAACCCAGAAAAATAAAAAATAAAGGTTGAGATCTTCAATGAATCTTAATTGTTTACAGAACCCTGAGACCAAAAAGTCTGAAAACCACTGTTCTTAATAATTGCTGGGTTTAATTTTCTTTTTTGTAGATGCAGAGTATTCCTCTGAAAAGATGGACTAGATATTTAATATATAATATTATGTATACATACATATTTAACAAGTAATCAATTGATGGACATTATTTCCAATCTTTGTTATTATAAACAGACCCACAGTTAATATCCTTATGTATAATTACTTTCACACGTAACTATAAGGTGCCTATATAACATCCAAATCAGGGCATCTTTGAGACTACAAGGGCAGGGGTATTTCTGTTTATACTAGGACAGGACAGGTGTAAACCAGGACTATATGCCAGGCAAACTGAGATGCGTGATCACTCCACTTATATTGCGCCTGTTATGTGCTGAGCATTTTACATATATTACCATGTTTAACAATCATGGAAACCCTATGAGGTACCTGCTATTATTATCCCCATTCTACAAATCAGAGAACTCTGACATAAGAGGTATTAAATAATTTGCCCAAGGCCACACAATTAGTAAATGCAAAATCAGGATTCAAACCCAAACAGTGTGGCTCCAGCATCTGTGCTCTTAATCATTGCATATAACATCTCTCTTTGAGAGATGTGGAAGATTACTAAAGGATAAATTCCTAGAATTATAATTGCAAGTAAAATGTATGTGAATTGTTATGTTGATAGATATTGCCAAATACCTATTTATACAGTTGAACCAATATTCTCTAACCGAAAATGCATCAGATTATCTATTCCCCTATATTCTTACCCATGCTGAATACTATCAATCTTTTTCAAGGAAATAATTGCCATTCTGACAGGTGAAAAATTGTATTTCAACGTATTTCTATTGCTCCTCTTCTGATGGTAGTTAAGAATATTTTCAGGTGTTTGAGTCGTATGTAGTGATAGTTAACTTTATGTGTCGAATTGACTGGGCTGAGGGATGCCCAGATAGTTGGTAAAACATTATTCTTGGGTGTGTCTGTGAGAGTATCTCTTGAAGTGATTACCATTTGAGTCAGCAGAGATCACCATCCAATCCACAGAGGGCCTGAATAGGACAAAAGGAGGAGGAAGGGTGAATTCGCTCTCTGCTTAAGCTGACACATTCATCTTCTGCCCTCAGATAGCAGTGTTCCTGATTCTCAGGCTTTGAAATTCAGGCCAGAACTTACACCACTGGCCCAATGATTCTCAGGGCTTCACACTCAGACTGAATTACACCAACAGCTTTCTTGGTCCCCGGTTTGCAGACAGCCAACCGTGGGCCTTTTTGGCCCCCAAAACTATGTGAGCCATTTCCTATAAGTCTCCTCTAATCTCTATCACCTATCTATCTACCTATCTATCTATCTATCTATCATCTATCTATCATCTACCTACCATCTATCTATCTCCAACTGATTCTGTTTCTCTGGAGAACTTTGACTAATGCATATGTACTTGCACTTCTGTTTATAATTGTTGCCCCTTTTCAGTTGCACTGTTCGATTTTTGCTTACTGATTTATGGGAGCCCTGTATTAAGGAAATTGGATCAATTATCCATCATATATGTTCCAAATAGCTTTCCTCTTCTTTTCACTATGTTTATACTACTTTGCAATGCAGATTAAAACCTATTTTAAAATTAATTCAATAATCTTTTATTTTTTTCATGGCTTTTGAATTTTCTTTCATACTAAGAAAGGACAGCTTCATGCCATTTATGGGTGTGTTTTTTTACATGTGTGTTTAACTCTCAGAATCTCTTCTTGGTTCTTTTATGGCTTAATTTTCACATTTTACTCCATGAATTACATTTATGTCATTTATTTTAGTATAGAAGGTGAGGTAAGATGTCACCTTTATTTTTACATTTTAATATACATTTTGAATGATTATATTGTCATAATACACTTCATGTATGGTAGTGTTACCTCTCATTTCTCTACTCTTTCAAAAATATCCTGGGTATTTTGCTTGTCTAGTTTTCCATGTGAATATTAGAAACAGTTAATATAATTATAAAACCAAAATTCCATTCATATTATTAATTTCTATATTATTGTAATTTATATAGATATAATTTTTTTATAATAGTTCCCTTGAAAAACTGACATTTTTTGTCACTCTTTCAAGTCTTATTTGAGTTGTTGGATAGTTTTAAACTTGTATTCACATGGAACTTGTTTGAATATAGGAAATATTTATTTTTATATATAATTTTGTACAAAGGAAACTTACTGAATTCTAGTGTCACAACCTTAAATATAAATACACAAATAGTGATCAGACATAAAATAAATCTTTCAAAATGAAAGAATAGAACAAAATAAATAAGCAGAGAAAATATACCACTGAGGCTAATACAGAGAATTCAAAAAAACTAAGCTCCATATAAAAATGTATAACTGTTAGCATAACTGACTCCATTTTGGACATTTACAGGTTCTCCTGTCCTTTTGCTGACCCTACCCACGACTGTACTATGCAGCGAATCACTTCTTTGTCATCAAGGGCTTTGTAGTTAATGGATATTGTTTAATAATTGTTAGGATCAGGTGGAGTCTATGCTCCGTTAGTCCCCAAACAATGATGAAAACCTTCCCTGACTTATTCCAGGTGCCCAGGAGGCCAGTTACCCATTCATGAATTTTGACTTAGGAATGCAGGTTCCATTTCCAAGCCTCTACCCTCAGACCCTAGGTTAACTGTAAAATTGTCCCAGTGACCCCTTGGTGGTGAGAAGTGTGGCTGCAAATGCTTCCAGATTGTTGTCTGCCCAATCATGATCTCACCCTTTGAGTAAATTACCCAGTAATAAACTGATCCATTAATTATAAACTGATCCATTTATTATATGGAGCTGTCCACCTCGTTTTTCAGTCTCAAGATGTCTTTTCTGGGGCTTCCTGGTGGCACAGTGGTTAAGAATCCGCCTGCCAACACAGGGGACACGGGTTCGGGTCCTGGTCCAGGAAGATCCCACATGCCGTGGAGCCACTAAGCCCGTGTGCCACAACTACCGAACCTGTGCTCTAGAGCCCGTGAGCCACAACTACTGAGCCCACGTGCTGCAACCACTGAAGCCCGCGCTCCTAGAGCCCGTGCTCCGCAACAAGGGAAGCCACCTGAATGAGAAGCCCTCGCGCCGCAACAAAGAGTAGCCCCCGCTCTCCACAACTAGAGAAAAGCCCGCGCACAGCAACAAAGACCCAACGCAGCCAAAATAAATGTTTATTTTTTTTTAAAAAAAGATGTCTTCTCTGTTTGGTGGGCAACTTTCATTCCCTCCATCTTCCAACAAAAACAACACTCCAATCAGGCTTCAGAGAGATTATAGAAAATATTTCATAAATAAAGCAAAAATATATTGCCATGGAAAAGGTAAAAGTGAATACAAGGAACAGTTCTTGGAATTTAGAATAATTACTCAGGTAAACAATTCAAGAGAAATGCTGAAAGATGAGTTCAAGGAAATCTCTCACTTTTATGCAAACCTAATAAAATTCTCTATTTTGGTAGAAAATAATCCTGTTAATGTTACTTTCTTTTTTTTTTTTCGGTACGCGGGCCTTTCACTGCTATGGCCTCTGCTGCCGCGGAGCACAGGCTCTGGACACGCAGGTTCAGCGGCCACGGCCCACGGGCCCACGGGCCCAGCCTATCCACGGCATGTGGGATCCTCCCGGACCGGGGCACGAACCCGCGTCCGCTGCCTCGGCAGGCGGACTCCCAACCACTGCGCCACCAGGGAAGCCCCAATGTTACGTTTTTAAATCTTGCCTTTTGTTTTCTAATTCTAGTTTACCTAACCAAAATAGTCCACACAACTGTCCAGTATTGTTATAGACCAAATAGGCTCTAGTTTGTTTTGATTTACTGTATGAAATCTCCTTAGTTCTTCCAAGCCAAATAAAAATAGTCCTCTAAAGCACTGTGCAGTATGTAAACAGAGGGTATCAGTTATTTGGTTTTGTTACTCACTGTGATATTTAATTTTATATGATAACCTGACTGGGCCACATGGTATCCAGACATTGGATTAAACATTATTCTGGGTGTCTCTGTGCGGATGTTTCTGGATGAAATTAACATTTGAATTCAGAGACTGAGTAAAGCAAATTGCCCTCCTTAATGAAAATGGCCCTCCAGTCAATTGAACCTGAATAGAACAAAATTCTGAATAAGAAGGACTTCCTCTACCTGACTGCTTAGCTGGGGCATCAGTTTTTTGGTTCTTTTCCTTCCTTCAGACTCAGAAATAACACATCTGCTCTTTCTGGATCTCCAGCCTGCCAACTGCAGAGCTCAGACCTTGTCTAACCTCCATAATTGTGTGAGTCAAATACTTTACTGTGTGTGTGTGTGTGTGTGTGTGTGTGTGTGTGTGTGTGTGTGTAACAGAACCTTATTTGCTCTGTTTCTGTTTCTGTGTAGAACCCTGACTAATACACTGGCTAAATTACCATGGCAAAATAGCCATCTCACATCTCCATAATTTGGTGAAAATATGCTGTTCCTTGGACATTAGGTGAAGGATAGCAATGGGTTATAATAGAAAGAATGAACAGATAGAAATCAGGAGACCTGAGGCCTGGGTCAGTCTCTGCTAGAAACTCTCTGAGACACTATTAATCACTTCACCTATCTAGAATTCAGTTTCCAATATCTATAAAATTGGGGGTTTGAGTAGATGAACTCTACGATCATTTCCAGCTTTGCAATTCTATGACTTTTTTAAACAATTACTCCATCCATTGTTTTTTTTATTTTAATTTTTATTGGTGTATACTTGATTTAGAATGTTGTATTAGTTTCTGCTGTACAGAAAAATGAGTCAATTATAGATATACATATGTCAACTCTTTTTTTAGCTTCTTTCCCCATATAGGTCATTACAGAGTACTGAGTAGAGTTCCCAGTGCTTTAGAGTAGGTCCTTATTAGTTATCTATTTTATGTATAGTAGTGTGTATATGTAGATCCCAATCTCCCAATCATCCATTGTTTTTCTCCGTAGATTGGTTATAGAAGTGCTAGAATAGAATCATTTGCTCATCTACCCATCACAAGTTGTCTCATTCACTTCTCTATTTTTTTTCAAATTCTTTCCCTTAATCAAACTCCAACTCGCTGCGGTTTTATAGCTAAAGTTTTCTCCTCTAAGCAGAGTTACCCTCAGCTTATTATCGTTTCCCACTGCATATTTTCCCTCATATTTTTTGTTGAAGTACATACTGTATTGTATTATAAATTATCGATTTCTATTTCTCTTTCAGTATTAAGTTCAGAATTCCTAGATGATAAAGACTACCTACTTAAGACTCTTTTAAACAAACTCTGAGGAGAGCCTGAGACATAAGGGACACTAGGGATTGTTGTTGAATGAAAATTCCATTTAACAAATGTCCACTTACCATGTAACAGACACAAAAACTACATGTTATATGGAATCCAAGTGAGTAATACACCACCCATCATGCTTATAATGTAACTGAAAGCAGAGAAGGTGGAAAATCAAATGAATATACTACAAATTAAAACCAGGTTTCTTATTGTCAACCTCAGCACTGTTGATAGTTTGGGCCAAATAATTCCTATCGTGGGGAACTGTTCTGTGCACTGTAGGATGTTTAGCCTCATTTCTGGCCTTTACCCACAATAATACTCTCTGAGTTGTGACAACCAAAAATGTCTCCAGACACTGTCAAATGTCCCCGGTGGGCAAAGTTGCCCCTGGTGAGGACCACCGAGTTAAATTAAGACAGGTACCATAAAGCAATATAAACACAGTCCTTTGGAGATTCAAAATAGGGAGAGAAATACCTAGTGGGGAAAATCAGGAAAGTTTTCATGGAAAAGTTAAGATGAGCAATTATTAACACTATGTCCAAAACATGTTTGAAATTTTGGCTAAAATATTCATCTCTTGAGCTCTCAACAAGTTTGATTTGTTGAGTGTCAGTAAAGGGCATTTGTGAAACTAGAGAAAAATTATACTGTGAATATTTTCTAATATGTAAATATCAAGGAGAGATTACTATTCTTTAGCTGATTTTTTGTATATTTTCCAAAAAATCTTTAGAATTGCACATTGTTTTGCTTTCATCTTGAAAATGCAATTTAATAGTATTATCTATTTTCTTGATGAATTATTCCTGTTTACTCATATAATGAGCCTCTTAATTCCTAATGAGACATTTTTGCATTCGTGTCTATTTTTTCTGTCATTAATATAGATAATCTAAATATTCCTTTCATTAGACATTTTTTGGTATTTTTCTCACTCTGATACTTTCATTATTAATCATTTTATTATTTATTATGTCAAGCTCTTTGTTGTCACTGTTCTTTTAATCCATTCTGGGAGTCTTTTAATAGGCAATATTATACCATTTATATTTAACTGGAAAGTATAGATCTTTTACATTTACTATCATTATTGATAAATTTAGAATTATTTCACCATCTTAATTTTTGTATATAAAATAATTATAGTGGTGAGAGAATGGACTCCAGAGCCCGACTCTCTAAGTTCTACTATTTATTAGCTATGCAAGTTTGAAAAAACTATTTAAATCATGTGCATGCCAACTTCATAATCTTTAAAATGACATGCTTCATACACTTATTGCCTGACATCAGTGTAAGGATTAAATGAGAAAACACATCTGACACACTTATAATGCTACCTAATTTTACCATATGCACTCAAAATTTTATTTGTGTATACAATTTAGGCTTTCCATATCACGCTTTCTTCTTTGCTCTTTTTCTCTTTTCTATTCTTCTACTGGATTAATCTTAGTGTTATATAATTTATTTCCTTTTTTTTGGTCACTACTAGCTTCAAGGTTTTACATTTTCATTTGTATTCTTTTTGTGGTTACTTTTAACTTCAGATTTGACTTAAAGTTTAATTAAAATCTTTACCTTCCACACAAACAATGCAAAGTCTATAAGAATACTTTAACATATTTCCCAATATTTTGCTCACCATTGCTCTTGTATCCCAATTCTTCCAGGATTTAAAATTCTTCTTCCTGAAGGAGGAGTCTGTCAGGGGCTCTCAGTCTTTGTTTATTTGAAATTTGATTCATATAACACTCATTCTTGATAGATTATCTGGGCAGCGTATTATAGGTTGACAGTTATTTTTGTTCCATGTTATGAAGATGTTACACCATAATCGTGATTGCTATTGTTTTTGTTGAGCTATCTATAGTCATTCTAATTATAGTTCTTTTGTGTGTAATTTGTCTTTTCTATTTAGTTGGATTTTACATATTCTCTTTGATTTCATGTTCTGAAGTTTCACTAAAATATGTCTAACTGTGGAATTATTTGTTTTTTATAGAACTTATGCTTCTTGAAAATGAAGAATTTTAATTCAAAAACTCTTCAACTGTGCTTTCTTCAAATATAGATGTCCTTCTTTTCTGTATTTTCTTTTTCTGGAACACCTATCAAACATAATTGGACATTCTTATTCTATTTTCCTTGTCTCTAAACGTGTCTTCCATGTTTCTATCTCATTGTCTTTGTGCTGCATTACAAACAATATTCTCCAATTTATCTTTCAACTCTCTAATTCACTTTTCAGTTCTTATAACTTCCTGTAAACTACTTTTATTGTGATATCATTTCAAGAGGCCTTCCTCTGTGAGATTTTCTTGTGACTGGGACTGTGGAATATCTCTTTAGGTTGGTTTTATATTTGCCTTTGTTAGGAACACACTGGTTTGAGACTAACATTTATCTTAATTATTGAAATGGAGGCTCCTACATCTTGCAGTCATTGGTAATTTAGATTCCAATTTTCAAAGACTTGGGTCCAAGTTTACAAGTTCCCCCCTGCCTTTTTTTTTTTTTCCATTCAAACGCCAGGCAGAGAGAAGATGAGAAGATTCATTGTTGTCTCTCTGCTTCCTATGCCAGCAAATAGATTTTATTCTAGTTTATCCTTTGACTGAGGTTTCAATTCTTTTAGGGCCCCAGCAACATGCATCAGTCTCTTTCCAACTTCTTACCAAAGTAAGATTATTAAAATCCAAGCACTAGGAGACTTGCCTGGTGGTCCAGTGGTTAAGACAAATGCAGGGGGTGCCGGTTCAATCCCTGGTTGGGGAGCTAAGATACCACATGCCTCGTGGCCAAAAAACCAAAACATGAAACAGAAGCAATATTGTAACAAATTCAATAAAGACTTTAAAAATGGAAGAAAAAAAAAATCCAAGCACTAGACATACTAAGTCTTATACTCAATATTTCTATCTACTGTAACCTATGGTTTTTATCACATGAACTTTTCAGCTTTAATTTCTATCACCTGGGTATTCTCATTTCATTTTGTTAATTCAACTACACATTTTATATATTGTTTGATTATATCTAGCATCTCAAGTTGTTCATAATGGGAGGAATTTTATACCATTTTAATATACCATTTTACCAGAATCAGATGGGTTAGCACTGTCAATTTCAATACTTTATGTATTGAAAGTTTCCCAGGCACAGGACATCTTAGGAGAATAAAACAACACTTTACAAAGAGCTTTTAATTCAAACCTCTGTGGTGATGGTAACAGGATTTCTCCATTTACAAGTGGTAGGAAGCCAGAAGGTTACTCGGTTTATCAAAAATCATTTAGCAAAATTCAGAACCACCCAGAAACTTCTTCTGATTTCACTTATAGGATCTTCTTATATGTCACACAATTTCAAAGAGCAGAAATGATTATCGAGGTCATAATAATACAAAAATCATGCATTGTAGATCTAGAGATGTTACTAGGACAAGAATTATGAGTGAAAAATAAAGTGGTGGAATTATATTAAAGTGAGAATTTTGAACAAGTTCTTTTAAAATCTGAAATAAATAATAAAATAAATTATTCACAGCCATTGGAATTCAAAGGTTCTCAGCAATTATTTTTGGTATTTCTCATGCTGCATTCATATATGCCACCCAAATATGAAATTTCAAATATGGTATGCATGAATTAGCTGATAAAATACCTTAAAGCAGAATATATTTCAGTATTCATGGCTAAATGATTTTGCCAAGGAAATTGACTTGATAATGCTTCATGAAAAGTGTCAGCTATTATCATGTAATTTCAAAGTCCAGCCTCAAATAGTGTCAGTATTTCAAAAGTGGAATAAAAAATATAACTTTTATATTTTAAAAAATCATTATTTCCATTCTGTCATTTCCTTCCCAGGATTAAGTAAAATTTAAGACTTGAAATCACAAAGAAATTATTTTTGTCATAGCTTTTTACCTATATGCCAGTTATAAGTAATATCTGGATACAAATTCTAATGAACAAATGGGTATGTTGTGAGGAGGCAGAAATAAAAGTAACTGCATGAAGGACCAAATGTAATTTAAAAATTACTCCTCATTCATTTCCTGAAGAGTAAAAAGCTTATTAAAATAAAAAATTATAGTCACAGTGGTTTAAGTCTTAAATCCATAAATTTCAGATGTATTTTATTGCATAGCTATTCTTCTAAGTGATGAGGACTGTAAAGAGCTTTCAGATAGCCTCTCTTACTGTGGGCTCATCATATTCTTTTATTTTTTATTTTTTTTGCAGTACGCGGGCCTCTCACTGTTGTGGCCTCTCCCGTTGCGGAGCTCAGGCTCCGGACGCGCAGGCTCAGTGGCCCTGGCTCACGGGCCCAGCCGCTCCGTGGCATGTGGGATCTTCCCAGACCAGGGCACGAACCCGCGTCCCCTGCATCGGCAGGCGGACTCTCAACCACTGCGCCACCAGGGAAGCCCTCATCATATTCTTAATTGCTTTCTCTAAAAAATGAAACCAATATGTGTTAGTAAGCAGATAGGATAATTTCTAATTTAGGTCCCTAATTCCAAGACTGCCTGAAAACTAGGCAAAGAAAAATATGCTTAGGATCAGCAGATTATGATTATTTCAGCCTCAACTAACAAGGGCAGCAATAATGTAGATTAAGTCACAGATCAAAACCCAATCTCTGCAGGCTTCTTAGATTTCTCTTTTACTTTGACAAAATAGGTGCATTAATGCTAAAATGCTTCTTAATAACCAAAAATAATAAACAAAGTTATCTACTAAAATAGCTGTGTCAGAATTTTGATTATAACAACTCCTATTTTCTGTAGAAATATGGAGTTTTTAAAGAATTTCTACACCAAGGTCTGGTAATATGTTCCTAAGTAAACTGAGGCTCTAAGAAGCAAAGCTACTTTCTCAAGCAGGAACAGCCAATTAATTTCAAATAGGAAAAAACACAGGTTTTCTTTCCTCTCTAGCATGAGCTACATCATACACTGAAGGTGTAGGATAAGTAATTGAATACGACTCCTTTTGTCAAACCCCTTCTCCTCCCCTATAATCTAAAGTATAATTCCCTCTGGAATATATGATAAAATAATGGAAGAGAACACTTTACAAAGGAAACAGTGTGAGTTCCAGTTCTTGTTTGGTTGTGTGAAGCCCCAATAACCCAACCCTCCTGCTGACAAGAGCTACAAACTCTACAAAATACAAAAAAGACAACTACATTTTGTTTGCTAAGGAGAGTTAACAAATGTAAGTAGCTATGAAGAGGAGTCAAAATATGGAAAAGTATGGGAGTGGATTTTCAGAACTTTTCCCACCTTTGGCCATATTTGAAAGTGAACCTCAGCTGCAGAGTGATGCAGTGTGGGCAACAGAAATACCAACATCTCAACATTTTTTCTGGCCATAGGAAACAAGGAAAGGATCATAAGTGGACTGGGAGGTGTAGGAAGATGGAAAAGAGCTAGGGAAAGAAGCCTTAATTCTGGGAATGAATCTCACACAAGTCTTAGCCTAACTGCATGGACAGGACTGACTCAAACAATGGCGTGAAGTTTTAAGAAACGAAACTGAGACTTGAGACACCATCCTCAGAAAGTGAGCTGGAAATTACACTCTAAATAGAACCAAATTGATTGACTGCTGAAAGAAAAATAAGAATGTTTTCCATAGAATTATAGCAGAATAATATATACATAGTATAAACAAAAAAAGAATTCACAATTTCACTGACATAATCCAAAATTAATTGACATACAAGGAATCAGGAAAGGTAATCCATTCTAAGAGTAAAGACAGTCAGAAGATGCCAAACCAAGATGATATATGTTGTTTAAATGATCAGATAGTACTTTAAAGAAGCTATTACACTATGCTTCCCCAGCTTTGCAGGACACTGCCCAGGAGGCCCACGTCTGGCTCACCCCACCTGAACGCTGAGAGGACTGCCATGGCTGTAGTCTGGGGATAGGTAAGAGCAGAAAAAAAAGGGGCAGGGACTCACCGCAAATAGCATGCTGATCTCAACAACTGGCCAAAGATCCTATCGACTGCTCGTGGACTCCACCAAGAGCCCAGACCACCAACCCTGAGGAACAGCTCATCTGCAGACCCACACAGCTAGCTGACACGTGCTCCCAACAGACTGCTTTTGGCTTCTCCCTTCTGGCTGGTGCTGCACACACCCCACAGACAAAATACATGAGCCCCGACAGATGGCACACACAGATGTTTTATGTGTTTGTAATCAATCTTTGCCTCAATTTCACAAAGACATATTCTTATTTTTTAATTTTTATTTATTTATTTTTTTGCAGTACGTGTTCCTCTCACTGCTGTGGCCTCTCCCGTTGCGGAGCACAGGCTACGGACGCGCAGGCTCAGCGGCCATGGCTCACGGGCCCAGCTGCTCCGCGGCATGTGGGATCTTCCCGGACCGGGGCACGAACCTGTGTCCCCTGCATCAGCAGGCAGACTCTCAACCACTGCGCCGCCAGGGAAGCCCGTATTCTTATTTTTTATTCTAGGTAATTTATACTTTGGGTTCTTTTATTTAGGTCCATAATCCACTTTGAATAATTTCTGGGTATGTGGCAAGGTAGAAATTGATGTTTGTTTTTTTCTATAGAGATATTTGGTTTTTCAGTACAATCTGTTGAAAGGATTTTCCTTTCCCCATTGAGTTGTACTTTTAGTACTTTTAGTTGTAACGTTAGTACTTTTGTTGAAGATCAATGTTAAATTTTGTCAAAAGCTTTTTCTACATCTAACTACTGAAATGCTCATACGGTTTTTCTCCTTTATTCTGCTATAGAGTAAATTATGTTTGTTTTTTAAACCACTTTATTGAGGCGAGATTGACATGTAAAAAGCTGTACATATTTAATGGATACAACTCAATGAGTTTGAGGATACATATACACCTGTGAAACCACTACCACCATCAAAGCCAAAGACACATCCATTACCTCATAAGGTTTCCCTCCACCTCCATTATTATTATTATTATTATTATTACTTAAGTGTGGTAAGAACACTTAACATAAGATCTACCCTCTTAGCAAATTTTAAGTATATCATACAGCATTGTTAGCTGTAGACACTTTATGGTAGATCCCCACATTATTTATCTTGCATAATGTGAGATATAAAATTTTTAAAAATTATACATTGGACTTCATCAAAATAAAGACTTTTACTTGTAATAACATAAATATACAAATGACTGATTGAGAGGAAATATTTGCAACACATATATGAGACAAAGGGACTTGTATCCAGAATATATTAAAAACTCTTAAACGTATGAACACCAAGGGGGGAAAATGGGGGCGGGGGATGGTGGTGGGATGAACTGAGAGATTGGGATTGATGTATATACACTAATATGTATAAAATAGATAACTAATAAGAGCCTGCTGTATAAAAAAACTAAATAAAATTTTTAAAAAACTTTTTTAAAAAAGAAAAACACTTGAACCATTAAAAATAAAAAAACTCTTACAAGTCAATCACAATACAACTCAGTTAAAAACATTGGCAAGATTTGAACACACATTTCATAAAAGGTGTACAAATGTCAATAACAAATGAAAATATGCTTAAACATCTTTGGTCATCAGAGGATTCAACTAAAAAACGCCATGATATATCACTACATACCTTAAAATGACTGTATCGGATGTTGACAAAAAATGTGGAGCAACTGTAACTATCATACACTGCTGATGGGAAAGTGACGTGTTACAACTGCGTTGGAAAACAGTTTGAAATTTTCCTAAATAGTTAAACATACATCTTCCAGGTGACGTAGCCATTCCATTCCTAGACACTTCCGAGAGGAAGGAAAACCTGTGCCCCAATAAAAACTTGTACATGAATGTTCATAGAAGTTTTATTTGTAATTGATAAAACCTGCAAACAATCAAATATTCATCAATAGGTTAATTAAATAAATTGTGACCAATGGGATATTATGCAGCAATACCAATAAGTGAACAGGCAGCAACACGGTTGAATTTGAGTGGAAGAAGCCAGACATAGAAGAGCTCATACTGTATGATTCTATTTATATAAAATTCTAAAGCCTGCTAGTAATCTGTAGAATCAGAAATCAGATAGTGATTGCTTGGGGACTGGTTGGAGGAAGGGATGGTACACAAAGAGGCTTGAGGAAATTTTAGGGTTGGTGGAATTGTTCAACATCTTGATTACGGTAACAGGTTCATGGGTGTATACATATGTCAAATTCACTGAAGTATAGACTTTAAATAATTTGTAGTTTATGTCACATTTATTATATTGCAATAATTCTGTAAAATAAAACAAAAACTAAAAAGTGAAATGAGGTAAATTGTTCATTAAAGAACAAGTTCCTTCCAAATTATCTCATTTAATTTTTCAGACAACTTTGTATGACTGTTAGATCTGGCAATACTACAGTATTAGTGAATTTTGACACAAATTTCTCATAATCTTTTAGATAAGATAGGAAAATGTAAAACATATAGTTAGTGGATTCATTAAATAGAGGGTGTGTAATATATCACTTGCTTAATTTTATAAGATTATGATGAATGGGAAAGTGAAAGAATTAATAGGAGGAAAAAGCATACTCCCTCTATCTAGCAAATACTTTGTCCCTTTACCCTTACCCAGGCAAAATGGAAATTTATTCAGATTGGTCAGATTTCAAGGCAATAATGGTTCTATGGGAAGGAGATCACTGGACAGGTTAAGGGTAAAAATATCCATTTACCCCTGTTACTATAATTTTTTTCTAAGTATTTAGACAGGTGAGTTGACTCAGGCTGCCACTTCTGTATAGACGTAGTTGTGTTGAACTCTCTCTTTTACCTCCCACTTTCAGGCAGCTCAGGAAATAAGTTCACTTGGTTATCTTCCTAACTTTGGCCCATCTTTTCTTCTCTCCCCTTCTCCCTCCCCCATCCCTCTCCCTCCCTCTTCCTCCTTCTTCTTTCCTTCTCTTTTTCCCTCTTTTCCTCTCTCCCTGTCTTCCTCTTTTTCTAACACATTCTCTTCTCATCTTCATTGAAGAATAATTAAACTGATCCATTAAGACATTGAAATGCTTCATCTCCTTCTCTTATTTCTCTCCTTTTTTGTACTAAATTAGGGAGTTTGAATTTTATCCTAAAAGCTGTTAGAAACCAATGTATATTTTTTAAGAAACAGAATTACTTGATCAACTTTACAGCTTTGAAAAATCAGTCTACCTGAGAAATTATATTGGGAGAGGGTGAGAGAGGTAAGACAGAGATAAAAATATTAAAGACAGCACAACAATACAAAACCAAACATATTACAGAGATTCATTCCTGAACCAGTGAAAATAGGAAGAGATTGTTGTGAGAGCAATTAAGGAAATAGAATTTGTGCTTATTACTGATTAATTACTTTTTATATGTGTGGAGTGAGGGGTGAGCAGGGGATAAGATTGATGGTATCAGACAACATCTATGCTTCTGCCTTGAGTGACAGGGTGAGTGGAAAAATAACACACAGAGAATACAGATTAACTGATGAATATAAGATGATGTATTGTGGATACATGAGTAGTGGATATGTTTAGTACAGATACAGATGAAACTTCCAAGTAGAGATATCTATGGGGCAGTTGAATATACAGGTCTGTGGTTAAGAGAGTTTTCAGCTAGAGCTGGAAACATTTAGCAAGTGGATGACAGTTGAAGCCAAGGGACAGGATGAAGTCATCTAGGGTCCCTTTAGTGAACAAGGTAAAGGGCTAAGCATGGGAACAATAATATTGAAGGAGTGAGTAAAAGAAAAATAATCCAGAGAAAATGAAGGAGAATCTGAGAGGCAGGAAGAAAGCCAGAAAAGAGATGTAACAGAAGCTCAGAGAGGTAAAATATCTGGAAGATGCAGTGGCCAACATTTTCAAATACCCATTTGGGATTACCACGTTTCAGATGAGGCAACTAAAATGTTTAATCGAGAGAGGTAAAACCACAAAATAGAAGCAGAAATAAGTGCAGTTGATTTTCTGATATTCAGAGACTAATCATTTATTAAATGGAGTAGATTTCTTTTTTGTGGCTTCAAAAGCCAGAACTAGAACCAATATTAGAAGGTGCAGAAAGCAAGATTTTAGCTCAACTGAAGGAAGAAAATTTCTACATTTTATGAGAATTATCTAAAAGATAAAATGGGCTGTCCCAGTGGAGGTTGTTCCTACTAGACTGATGGGTCACATGTCAGAGGTCAGAGGTCCATGATTAGAGATACCATATATCTACCACCATCATCAAAAGAACTTAATAAATAGCAGGTTGAATAATATGTAATTGCCAATATTTAGCCTTTTTTTTTTTTTTGGCCGCATCGTGCAGCATGCAGAACTTCCTCAACCAGGGATCCAACCCATGTCCCCTTCAGGGGAAGTGTGGAATCTTAACCACTGGACCACCAGGGAAGTCCTAGCTATTTTTAACCAATAAAAAATAATCATTTTATATGGTTCAATCTAATATTTATTGAATGAAAAAAGAAATGAATAAATAAATAATGAACGATTTAATATTGGACTAGGAAGTTCTTTTGATTTTCAGTGAATAAAAATATAGTTGCTTTTAAAAAGAGAGTTCTCAAAGCATTAAGGGAAATAACAACACAAATTGATTATAAATTTTGCCAGAATGTCATGTTTTCTTCCACCTTCAGGTAGAAATTTTTGAAGGGGTCCAAAAGCAATATCTCAGCTAAATATTATGTATATATTTATTTATTTGAATAAATTTACTCAGAGATATTGAGTTGAAAAAACACTGTAAGTTTTATAAGCTGAAAAGTAAAATTATTATTATTTTACTATTGGTATTAATAACACCACAAAAGGAAAAAAATGTTATCTAATAAATATACATTTGAGTCAGGAAATACAATAGAAAAATGTATATACTTTTTAATTTAAAAGGGAAAACTCTTATTTACTGATTTATCTTATCTGATTCAATTTCCATTGGCTTTTATCATCCATTTATAAGAATGGATGAGAGCTGAGCTACTCAGAAGGAGAGAAATTGTTAATGTTGATTTTTTTTAATGATTCCGAACTACTATGAGTATAATTTCCTAATGCTGTCACCTGGGAGTCATAAATGTCACCACAAGTGCAATTTTTTGTTCTTATTTTGATTTCTATTGACTAAGCCTTTCCCTTTTCAGCCACTTAGTGTCACCCTATCACAACCCAAATTATAGTCTAAATTACAAATACAAAGTGCTCCTTTCCTCAGCCACAGTGGAATGCAGACTCCATGGAGCATAAATTTTTCCCCAGGGCATGCAGTAGTCAATCTTTTATTTTCTTTCACATTCCTCATTGAAGAGAATTTCTGGCAAATTTATGTGAAAGGAAAATAAATATTTTGCTTCTTTGACATTTTGGTACATTTATAGTCAATTATTTTCATCATTCTGTTAGAAATCTGGTTAATTATTAGTATGTCTAACATCTGAATAAAAAGTAAGTAAACACATGATTAATTATTAATAATACGCTGAAGTACATGTAGTAATTTTTACAAATTTAGATGTTAATCACTGCAAATACTTCACCTGCCGTTTTCTCCAGCCAGAGTCATCTTTAGATTAGATACTGATTATTGTGTCATCTTACACCAAAATCTTCTAACCATTTTCATTTCCTGAAGGGAAAGACTTTTCTGGTCTCTTTATTCTGATATTGAAAATCCTCTATGATCTGGGCCTACATTCCTGGTCCTAGCTCCATTGGAGTCCCTGGTTGCCATTCCCAACTGTATCTTACACAATTTTGACTCTCTGTACCTTAGCTAACTCTGTTATTTCTACCTGAGATGCCCTCGCACTTCAGTTTACCTCTATGCATCTTTTACAATGCACCTTGGATCTATCTTCAGTATCATCTCCCATGAAACCTGCTATGAAATAGACATAATATTTTAAACACAAAATATCCAAAGTCAGAAAGTTTTTTTTAATCATTCTCTGGTTAATATTTCATTAGTGTGGAGGAACGTTTCCTATAATCCATGTCTCTTACAGCATATTTCCTCTCATATCTCATTGTCTATAACTGGGTCACATACCATGCCTACACTAATTATTAACAAGGTGAATGAATGGACAACACAAATGTTTGAGCCATGCATGGGGTTGAGAGAAGAAAAAATGGTTCAGTAAAATCAGTATTATAAGGAAGGTAGAGTAGATTTTGGATAGTCATCATTGTTTTCAGCTCTTTCCAATGCAAAAATAATTGCTATCTCTGTAAATTCCAATTGAATTTTCTTTACACAGTTATCAGAGAAAACCTATTCCAGTCAGTCTTTAATAGACATGAGGAACATCCTTGAGATTCCACCTATTTATCCCAGTATCTGGCTCACATTGGGTACCAAGAAAGTCCTGTGGAAGCAAAGCTCATTGAGTGACCATCACTGCTATCTTACAATAACAGAATGGTGACTCTGTACTCATGTCTACAAGGCAATAAGTGGAAGTTAAAGGGAGAAGAAGAGCATTTGTATATACATAGGGCAGTCACAGTCGTCTATTTAAATTCCACCTCTGTTACTTCCTAGCTGTGTGAACTTTGGCAAGTAAAGGAAGTTCCATAGCTTTAGTTTTTCCAACTGTAAATGGAATGACTTTACGTGAAAATAAAGCATGGCTAGTCTTAAGTGAATCAATGTTTAAAATTGCTTAGCACAGCGACAGACACTTGATAATTAGTAGCTACAGTTAGTACAATCCCTTTGGAACAGAAAGTCATGGCTATTTTGTCAGTACAAAGTATGGAAATAAACTAAACCTCCTGCAGCATGTATTCCTTCTACAAACCAAATTGAACCAATTTCCATATAGATAGTTGGTCCAAGCAAGACACATTTGCCTTTTACTGTCATGACAACACAGTTAGCAAAATTGGTAAACTCTGAATTCTCCCACTACCTATTCTGGGTTTAAGACAATAAAAAGTTCAAAAGTCTTTTTTGATTATTCTTTTGAAAGAAACATTGACTCTATTTTTATGTGAAAGGAAGAAAATCAGGCACTCCAAAATGAAAGTAGGGAGGGAAGGAATGTGAGATAGAAAAAAAAGTTAAGAATATTTATCCCTCACATTCACAAAGGTTTGAGGAATGTTTTATAAAATCAAACTTGGAAGTTAGAATCCTAAATTTTTAATATTTGACAAAAAAAATTCCACTGAAATTTGTGAAAGGCACCAAGAGGTAGAGTTTAATATGTCACATTATATTTAACAGAGCAATAAACTCAGCTATTTAGCAACTGCAATGTTAATCCAATGGTTTTTTAAAACACAAACAGAATTTGCAATTTTCAGGAATTCAGTAATGTTACCAGTTAACAAAACAACTCTTACTCTTACTCACATCTAACCTAAGCAAGGTTTGTCAATTATTACCATAAACAGTGGCATTTACGGCAAATGTTTAACTCTAAGTTATGTCAAAGCACTCTTCAGAGTGATATAACTTGTGTTAAATCTGCAAAGGACTACACTTAATGGTCCATTTCAGACATGGCCTCTTAGTTGTTGGTACAATCTAGTAATGAGTGTAGAACAAACCAATGTCAAGTTTTTCCATTCAAAGAGCTGTAGAGACTCTATCTCTCCAAGGTGATCCTAGATTCATCCGACTACTGTGCCTTTTTATCAATTCTGATTCTCTTCCTCCCGCTGCATTTTTTTTCCTGGTCGACACCTTCTTATACTCATGTAAGAGTAGCGTGGTCAGTAAAATCCGAGCAAAAGTGACCTTAAATTTGTGCTTATTTTTTCCCTCTCATACAATCTGGAAGATACCTTCACTGTAGAAGAATCCTGGACCCCTGCTCCCACAAGGAACTTGTTCTCTATAGAGTCAGCCAGCTGTCTGAGATGTTCTTTAGCCAGACTCTAAGCTAGCTCATTCACTCATACCTCAACTAATCAATTAGTTCTTCTATTCAACAAATCTTTATTGAGTACTTAGTATGTGAAAGGCACTGTTTTAGGTACTGGAGATACACAGTGAACCAAATAGACAAAACTTCCTTTCCTCATAATGTTTTTATTCCAGAAAAGGGAGAAAATAATAAATAAATGTCATAAATGTAGTATGACAAATAAGCATTTCACAAAAATTTTTGAAAACATAAATCACACAAAGAGAATAGGGAGTGTTGGCCAGGAAGGAGGTTGTAATACCAAATATAGAGGTCAGAAAAAAACCTCACTGAGAGTGTGGCATTTGAGCAAAGAGCTTAAGGAGGTGAAGGAGTAAGTCACATGGATAAATGAGGGAGGTGCCACACAGGCTGACGGAAGAGTAAATGCAAAGGCCCAGAGGTAGGAGAATGCTTGGGAATTTCAAGGAAAAGCACGGGCTTCAGAGTGCTGGGAACAGAGTGAGTCAAAGGAGACCAGTAGAACGTGAGGCCAGAAAGGGAAGAGAGAACAGACCTTGCGAGGCTTTGTAACCCTTTGTAAGGACTTCCTTTCTTCACTCTGAGGGAAATTAGAAGCCACTTGAGAGTTTTGTGAGTAGGAGTGATAGGATCTAACTTATAGTTAAGAACAACCTGTGGTTCCTGTATTGAGAGTTGACTGTGGGCAGGCAAGTGTAAAAACAGAAGGACTGACGGGAAGCTATTGAAATAATTTAGGCAACAAATGATGAGGATTGGCAATTAATTCAGATGAAAAGTTGCTGGTGGGGGCTCCCCTGGTGGCTCAGGGGTTGAGAGTCTGCCTGCCGATGCAGGGGACGCAGGTTCGTGCCCTGGTCTGGAAAGATTCCACGTGCAGCGGAGCGGTGGGCCTGTGGGCCATGGCCGCTGAGCCTGCGCGTCCGGAGCCTGTGCTCCGCAACGGAAGAGGCCACAACAGTAAGAGGCCCGCGTACCGAAAAAAAAAGTTGCTGGTGGGGGTAATGAAAAGTGTTGTGTTCTGTATGTACCTTGAGAGTAGAGACTACAATATTTGCTGATTGATTGGAGATTGTATATGAAAGAGAGAACTCAAAAATATTTACCAGCCTCTTTGGACTGAACAACCAAAAGGAAAGAGTTACAATGCACTGATCCAGGGAAGATCTGTGGGAATAAGGGTAAGGGGAGATGGGGGAAATGAGAAGATAGATTTGTAGCAAGTTTATTTGCAGAAGTCTAGTAAACACCAAATGGTGACATCGAGTAGGCAGTTGGTTATGGGTTCAGGGAAGAGATCTGGATTGGACATGTGAGTTTTGGAGTTGTCAGTTTATGAATGATAGTGTATGAGATTGAATGAGATTTTCAAATGTGTGAATGTGTATAGAAAAGTAAAAGGTCTGAGGTTCAGCCTTAGGACACCCCTAACATGTCAAGTCTGGGGAAATGAGGGGAAATCAGCAAATAAGACAGAGAGAAGCAGTCACTGGAGTGCGAGGCAAATCAGGAAATGTATTGTTTTGGAAGCAAGGTGAAGAAGTGTTTAAAGGAGGAAGAATTGATTACCTAAGTGAAATGCTACCAATTAGGTCAAGTAGGATGAAGACTGAAAATCAACCATTGATTTAGCAATGTGATCTATTTCTCTTCACTGGGAAGAAGAAGCAAATGATGAAACTGGTCAACCAGATATGCTTCCTCATTTAATGTCCTCCTTGTATAACCCTGACTCCCATAGCTTCCATGAACTGAACTAATTTTGGAATTCTTTATTTTATTTTATTATGCTCCAGTAATTAGTTCCTTATCTCTGTGCCTTATCTGATTCCATGTTGATATTTTCAAGTTGATCTTTTTAAAAAAATTACATGAACTGGGGCTTCCCTGATGGGGCAGTGGTTGAGAATCTGCCTGCCAGTGCAGGGGACACGGGTTCGAGCCCTGGTCTGGGAGGATCTCACATGTCGCGGAGCAACTAGGCCCGTGAGCCACAACTACTGAGCCTCCACGTCTGGAGCCTGTGCTCCGCAACAAGAGAGGCCACGATAGTGAGAGGCCCGCGCACTGCGATGAAGAGTGGCCCCCCCTTGCCGCAACTAGAGAAAGCCCTCACACAGAAACGAAGACCCAACACAGCAAAAATTAATTAATTAATTAATAAACTCCTACCCCCAACATATTCTTTAAAAAAAAAATTATGTGAAGGAGATAAGTCAATATTACTCTCACAGTTTTGCAGAAAACACAGTTTTTAGAGAAGATAAACATTTCATTGTCACTCTTCTGGTTAGTGGCAAAGTGATGACTCAGCCCAGGCCTTCTGATCCTGCTCCTTTAACTTCCATAAAGAGAGTGACTGATGCTGTCTTGCTTATTCTTTGGACCTTCCTTTATGCATTGCCCACTTCTATTCATACCTTCTATTTATTCTTATTAATCCCTTGAATTTTGGTCCTTAGATTTTTTTTTTTTTTGAACAGGTGCATTCCATGACCTTTAAGGACAAACAGCAATATGACTTTAGAGCTTCAGGGAATTTGAACTTCTGCCAGGCTCCGAATCCAGAGAATAGTTTCATATGCTCTTGCTCTCATGTCCCTCCTTCCCTGTAGGATTTACTTCCTTTTAGCATGGGCAAAAGGCTGGGTAAATGACCAGTACTGTATTATTGAACATATATCTGCCCATTCTCTTGTTACAAAGATAAGAATTATAGGTCTAATATCTAAATATTCAATAAATCTTGCAAGTGTAATCTCATATATTCTCTTTCTTCTTCTTCTTTTTCTTCTTGATTCTTTCCAAGAGTTTTGCTTCTTTCCACCCTTACATCCAAACATAAGGAGTCCATAGAATCTTAGCAACATAAGAGATCGTATTGTTATGGATAGCAGTCATCCATCTTCAGCTTGAATTCCTAGGGATGTTCACTCACTACCACAAGTCCATGCACATAAGCACATAGTTGAACAAAATCATTAGATTAATCACAACTTTTAAATGTTAAAACATAAAGTACAAAGATCATGCAGATGGTAGATTGTATCAATTTCCTGCTTGTGATATTGTACAGTAGTTAAGCAAGATGTTACCATTGGGAAAACTGGGTAAATGTTACATGAGACCTCTGTATTCTTCACCCCTCCAAGAGGTCACAAAGCACCGAGCTGATCTCCCTGTGCTATGCGGCTGCTTCCCACTAGCTATCTACCTTACGTTTGGTAGTGTATATATGTCCATGCCTCGCTCTCGCTTTGTCACAGCTCATCCATCCCCCTCCCCACATCCTCAAGTCCGTTCTCTAGTAGGTCTTGTATTATTTCTTAAAACTGCATGTGAATCTACAATTAATTCAAAATAAAAAGCTTAAATATGCATGTAAAAAGACATTCACGGGCAGACTTCCTTTTCCAAGACCGTCAAACTGGCATGAAGCTGGGAAGGGAATGCTCTAGGAAAACTACTGTCTTAGGAAAATCTACCATGCTGGCCTTTGAGAGTGCTATGAGAAAGTCCAGAATTAAACAGATAATTAGCAATCTGTGAAGAGAAAGGTAGTGATGAGTATGAACCTTATTTTAGCATCAGATATAGTAATAGCACTTGTGGCATTATTGTGAAGATAGACTCCACCTCCAATTAGCTGTCATACTCCCAGTCAGCCACCTGCTGTGGGATCGTGTGTGTGTGTGTGTGTGTGTGTGTGTGTGTGTTTCATGAGAATTATTTAATCTATGTATCTGGTTAGTCATAGTTCCAGTTTCTAAGGCTAAACCAAATATCCTGCCCGTGTTTCTATTTCACCTCTTTTCTAGTTATCTGGCTTTCCCTTCCTTTCCCAGGAATTCTTAAGATCACTGACTCCACTGACGGAAGTCAGGCTTCTGACCGCCTAATAAATAAGTTCACCAGTGAAAAGCCTATTTTTCATTCTGTTTAATTACAGGCTTCAGAGACACTCAAAATGGAGGGTGTCTTAGAGACAAATAATACTGTAGTCTTGGTTTACTTATCCCTCATTGGCAGTGGCACCAAGCCCTTCCTCTGCTTTGAAATTCATGGCTGTGTCTGTGGCAGCATACTAAACAGACTGAGGTCCGCACACAGCCTCCTCAGCCCGTCCAGATGCAGCTCAACTAATCCATATACCTTAATGGCCAATTCAGAACAGTAGGTTAGATAACTAACATGGCTCGTTTGTTTCCAGTGTATGTATGTGATCATAAATGAATCCATGTATTATCCTTTGAATTGGATTTCATGAATTATGCTGGCTGGGGCTTGAACTACAATATCTTGTTCTGAATTCTAGATGATTGGCTTCAAAATTGGCCCTTAGAAATGCATTGTGTGTACAAAATGTTTAGATGAAAGAAATAAAACTAAAATCAAACATACTAGACACTAACAGTGAAAAGTAAATCCCTCATACTCTTGTTTCCTCAGATTCTCATTTCCTTCATACAGATATATTACTGTTAACAGTTTTAGGCAAAGACATTCTATCCATGTACAAGCATATATATGCAGATTTTATATAGAGAGAAAACACTGTAAGCTATACTTCCCTATTTGTTTCATAGAAGATAGGAGATATACACGGTGCTCTAAACTGGTTCCTTTTACTTAATGATAAATCTTAGAAGCTTTTCTACAATACCTCAACATCTGTGATCTGCCTCCACCTTTTTAAACAAGTTTTTAAACTGCACAGTATTCTGTTGAGTAGATGTAATCATTTTGTATTTAATCAGTCACATTTTGATGGACATTTGCTGTTTGCAATATTTTGTTATTACCAGCAACGCTTCGGTGAACATCACTGCATGTAATGATTTGTGCCATGTGTAAGTAGTATCTGTAAGATACTTTCCTGAAAGGCAAATTCTTGGCCAAAGGGTATACTCAGTATTTAGGTTAATAGATATTGCCTAAGTATTTTCCAAAGAGGCTCAGCAGTTTTCCCAACCATATAAGAGAGGATTTGACTTCCCATATCTATCTCTCCTTAATGTACTATTGATTTTTTGAACTTGCAGATCTGATTATAATAGTAAGTTGTATTTATCTAATTATGAACATGTTTAAGCATCTTAAAAGTCATTTGTTGCATTTTTTCCACCTAAGCACTCAGCTCTTCATTATTCCCTGAAGAGTATCTATTCCTTACTGGTTTAAAATGGCAGCTGAGGGGGGACCTTCAAGATGGCTGAGGAGTAAGACGTGGAGATCACCTTCCTCCCCACAAATATATCAAAAATACATCTACATGTGGAACAACTCCTACAGAACACCTACGGAACGCTGGCAGAAGACCTCAGACTTCCCAAAAGGCAAGAAACTACCCATGTCCCTGGGTAGGGCAAAAGAAAAAACAGAGGCAAAAGAATAGGGACGGGACCAGCACCTCAGTGAGAAATCTGTGAAGAAGGAAAAGTTTCCACACATTAGGAAAACCCTTCACTGGTGGAGACAGGAGGTGTGCAGCAGGGGGGAGCTTTGGAGCCATGGAGGAGAGCCCAGCAACAGAGGTGCGGAGGGCAAAGTGCAGAGATTCCCGCACGGAGGATCGGTGCCGCCAAGCACTCACCAGCCCGAGAGGCTTGTCTGCTCACCCACCGGAGTGGGCGGGGGCTGGGAGCTGAGGCTCGGGCTTTGGTGGAGCGCAGGGAGAGGACTGGGGTTGGCAGCGTGAACACAGCCTGAAGGGGGCTACTGCGCCACAGCTAGCCTGGAGGTAGTTCGGGAAAAGGTCTGGACCTGCCTAAGAGTCAAGAGAACATTGTTTCACAGTGTGCGAGGAGAGGGGATTCAGAGCACTGCCTAAACGAGCTCCAGAGGCGGGCGCAAGCCGCAGCTATCAGCACGGACACCAGATATGGGCATGAAACACTAAGGCTGCTGCTGCAGCCACCAAGAAACCTGTGTGCAAGCACAGGTCACTATCCACACCTCCACTCCTGGGAGCCTGTGCAGCCTGCCACTGCCAGGGTCCTGTGAACCAGGGACAACTTCCCTAGGAGAACACATGGCGTGCCTCAGGCTGGTGCAACATCACACTGGCCTCTGCTGCCATTGACTCATCCCACGTTCCAATTATGACTAACGTACCCCTCCCTCCCCTGTGCCTGAGTGAGCCACAGCCCCTAATCAGCCAGTCCTTTAACCCACTCCTGTCTGGGTGAAGAACAGACGCCAGAGGATGACCTACATGCAGAGATGGGGCCAAATCCAAAGCTGAACCCCAGGAGTTGTGCAAACAAAGAAGAGAAATGGAAATTTCTCCCAGCAGCCTCAGGAGCAGTTGATTAAATCTCCACAATTAATCTCATGTACCTTGCATCTGTGGAATACCTGAATAGAAAATAAATCATCCCAAAATTAAGGTGGTGGACTTTGGGAGCAACTGTACACTTGGGGTTTGCTTTCTTGCTTTATTTTTTGTATATATATTTTTTCCTTTTTCTCTTTTTGTGAGTGCGTATATGTATGCTTCTTTGTGTAATTTTGTCTGTATAGCTTTGCTTTTAACATTTGTCCTAGGATTCTGTCTGTCCATTTTTTTTTTTTTTAGTAGAGTTTTTAGTGCTTGTTACCATTGCTGGATTTGTTTATTGGTTGGTTGCTCTCTTTTTTCTTTAACTTTAATAATTAATATTTTTTATTTTAATAACTGCATTTTATTATATTTTTTTTTCACTCTTTCTTTTTACTTTTTCTCCCTTTTCTTCTGAGCCGTGTCGCTGACAGGGTCTTAGTGTTCCAGCCAGGTGTCAGGCCTGAGCCTTGGAGATGGGAGAGCCAAGTTCAGGACACTGGACTACCAGAGACCTCCTGGCTCCACATAATATCAATCAGCAAGAGCTCTCCCAGGAACCTCTGTCTCAATGCTAAGACCCAGCTCCACTCAATCAACAGCAAGCTCCAGTGCTGCACACCCCAAGCCAAACAACTAGCAAGACAGGAACACAACCCCACCCATTATAAGAGAGGATGCCTAAAATCATAATAAGTTCACAGACACCCCAAAACACACCACAAGACATGGTCCTGCTCACAAGAAAGACAAGATCCAGCCTCATCCACCATAACACAGGCACTAGTCCCCTCCAACAGGAAGCCTACACAACCCACAGAACCAACCTTAACCACTGGGGGCAGACAACAAAAACAACGGGAACAATGAACATGCAGCCTGCAAAAAGGACACCCCAAATAGAGTAAGTTAAACAAAATGAGAAGACAGAGAAACACACAGCAGATGAAGGAGCAAGGTAAAAACCCACCAGACCAGACAAATGAAGAGGAAATAGGCAGTCTACTTGAAAAAGAATTCAGAGTAATGATAGTAAAGATGATCCAAAATCTTGGAGATATAATGGAGAAAATACAAGAAATATTTAACAAGGACCGAGAAGAACTAAAGAGCAAACAAACAATGATGAACAACACAATAAGAGAAAAGAAAAATTCTCTAGAAGGAATTAATAGCAGAATAACTGAGGGAGAAGAACGGATAAGTGACCTGGAAGATAAAATAGTGGAAACAACTACTGCAGAACCGAATAAAGAAAAAAGAATGAAAAGAACTGAGCACAGTCTAAGAACCTCTGGGACAACATTAAACACACCAGCATTCAAATTATAGGGGTCCCAGAAGAAGAAGAGAAAAAGAAAGGAACTGAGAAAATATTTGGAGAGATTATAGTTGTAAACTTCCCTAATATGGGAAAGGAAATAGTCAATCAAGTCCAGGAAGCACAGAGAGTCCCATACAGGATAAATCCAAGGAGAAACACACCAGGACATGTATTAATCAAACTAACAGAAATTAAATACAAAGAAAAAATATTAAAAGCATCAAGGGAAAAGCAACAAATAACATACAAGGGAATCCCCATAAGGTTAACAGCTGATCTTTCAGCAGAAACTCTGCAGGCCAGAAGGGTGTGGCAGGACATATTTAAAGTGATGAAAGGGAAAAACCTACAACCAAGATTACTCTACCCACCAAGGATCTCATGCAGATTCGATGGAGAAATTAAAATCTTTGCCGACAAGTAAAAGCTAAGAGAATTCAGCACCATGAAACCAGCTTTAAAACAGATGTTAAAGGAACTTCTCTAGGCAGAAACACAAGAGAAGGAAAAGATCCACAATAACAAACTCAAAACAATTAAGAAAATGGAAATAAGAACATACATATTGATAACTACCTTAAATGTAAATGGATTAAATGCTCCAACCAAAAGACATAGACTGGCTAATGAAAAAACAAAAAAAAAACAAAAAACAAGACCTGTTTTGTTTGACCTGAAAAAACAAAAACAAAAAACAAAAAACAAGACCTGTTTTGTTTGACCTGAAAAAACAAAAACAAAAAACAAAAAACAAGACCTGTTTTGTTTGACCTGAAAAAACAAAAACAAAAAACAAAAAACAAGACCTGTTTTGTTTGACCTGAAAAAACAAAAACAAAAAACAAAAAACAAGACCTGTTTTGTTTGACCTGAAAAAACAAAAACAAAAAACAAAAAACAAGACCTGTTTTGTTTGACCTGAAAAAACAAAAACAAAAAACAAAAAACAAGACCTGTTTTGTTTGACCTGAAAAAACAAAAACAAAAAACAAAAAACAAGACCTGTTTTGTTTGACCTGAAAAAACAAAAACAAAAAACAAAAAACAAGACCTGTTTTGTTTGACCTGAAAAAACAAAAACAAAAAACAAAAAACAAGACCTGTTTTGTTTGACCTGAAAAAACAAAAACAAAAAACAAAAAACAAGACCTGTTTTGTTTGACCTGAAAAAACAAAAAAAAAAACAAAAAACAAGACCTGTTTTGTTTGACCTGAAAAAACAAAAACAAAAAACAAAAAACAAGACCTAGGGACACATACAGACTGAAAGTGAGGGGATGGAAAACAGATATTCCATGCAAATGGAAATCAAAAGGAAGCTGAAGTAGCAATTCTCATATCAGACAAAATAGACTTTTAAACAGAGTATTACAAGAGACAAAGAAGGACACTACATAATGATCAAGGGATCAATCCAAGAAGAAGATATAAAAATTGTTACCATTTATGCACACAACATAGGACCACCTCAGTACAAAAGACAAATGCTAACAGCCAAAAAAGGGGAAATTGACAGTAACACAATCATAGTAGGGGACTTTAACATCCCACTTTCACCAATGGACAGATCATCCAAAATGAAAATAAATAAGGAAACACAAGCTTTAAATGACACATTAAACAAGATTGACTTAATTGATATTTATAGGACATTCCATCCAAAAACAACAGAATGCACTTCTTCTCAAGTGCTCATGGAATATTGTCCAGGATAGATCATATCATGTGTCACAAATCAAGCCCTGGTAAATTTAAGAAAATTGAAATAGTAGCAAGTATTTTTTCCAACCACACCACTATGAGACTAGATATCAATTACAGGAAAAAATATGTAAAAAATACAAACACATGGAGGTTAAACAATATGCTACTACATAACCAAGAGATCACTGAAGAAATCAAAAAGGAAATTAAAAAATACCTAGAAACAAATGACCATGAAAACATGAAGACCCAAAACATAGGGGATGCAGCAAAAGCAGTTCCAAGAGAGAAGTTTATAGCAATACAATCCTACCTCAAGAAACAAGAAAAATCTCAAATAAACAACCTAACTTTACACCGAAAGCAATTAGAGAAAGAAGAACAGAAAAAACCCAAAGTTAGCAGAAAGAAACAAATCTTAAAGATCATATCAGAAATAAATGAAAAATAACTTAAGGAAACAATAGTAAACATCAGTAAAACTAAAAGCTGGTTCTTTGAGAAGATAACAAAATCGATAAACCATTAGCCAGACTCATCAAGGAAAAAAGGGAGAACACTCAAAGCAATAGAATTAGAAATGAAAAAGGGGAAGTAACAACTGACACTGCAGAAATATAAAGGGTCATGAGAGATTACTATAAGCAACTATATGCCAATAAAATGGACAACCTGGAAGAAATGGACAAATTCTTAGAAAAGCACAACCTTCTGAGACTGAACCAGGAGGAAATAGAAAATATAAACAGACCAATCACAAGCAATGAAATTGAAACTGTGATTAAAAATCTTCCAACAAACAAAACCCAGGACCAGATAGCTTCACAGGTGAATTCTAGCAAGCATTTAGAGAAGAGCTAACACCTATCCTTCTCAAACTCTTCCAAAAATTACAGAGGAAGGAACCCTCCCAAACTCACTCTACAAGGCCACCATCACCCTGATATCAAAACCGGACAAAGATGTCACAAAAAAAGAAAACTACAGGTCAATATCACTGATGAACATAGATGCAAAAATCCTCAACAAAATACTAGCAAACAGAATACAACAGCACATTGAAAGGATCATACACCGTGATCAAGTGAGGTTTATCCCAGGAATGCAAGGGTTCTTCAATATATGCAAATCAATCAATGTGATAAACCATATTAACAAATCGAAGGATAAAAAACATATGATAATCTCAATAGATGCAGAAAAAGCTTTCGACAAAATTCAGCACACATTTATGATAAAAACCCTCCAGAAAGTAGTTATAGAGGGAATCTACCTCAACATAGTAAAGGCCATATATGAAAAACCCACAGCCAACATCATTCTCAATGGTGACAAACTGAAACCATTTCCACTAAGATCAGGAAAGAGACAAGGTTGTCCACTCTCACCACTATTATTCAACATAGTTTTGGAAGTTTTAGCCATAGGAATCAGAGAAGAAAAAGAAATAAAAGGAATCCAAATTGGAAAAGAAGAAGTAAAACTGTGACTGTCTGCAGATGACATGATACTATACATAGAGAATCCTAAAGAATGTATGAGAAAACTAGTAGAGCTAGTCCATGAATTTGGTACAGTAGCAGTATACAAAATTAATGCACAGAAATCACTTGCATTCCTATACACTAATGATGACAAATCTAAAAGAGAAATTAAGGAAACACTCCCATTTACCACTGCAACAAAAAGAATAAAATACTTAGGAATAAACCTACCTAAGGAGGCAAAAGACCTGTATACAGAAAACTATGACACTGATGAAAGATATTATAGATGACACAAACAGATGGAGAGATATACCATGTTCTCAGATTGGAAGAATCAACATTGTGAAAATGACTCTACTACCCAAAGCAATCTACAGATTCAACTCAATCCCTATCAAACTACCAATGGCATTTTTCACAGAACTAGAACAAAAAATTTCACAATTTGTATGGAAAACAAAAGACCTCAAATAGCCAAAGCAATCTTGAGAAAGAAAAACAGAGCTGGAGGAATCAGGCGCCCTGGCTTTAGAATATACTACAAAGCTATAGTAATCAAGACAGTATGGTACTGGCACAAAAACAGAAATATAGATCAATGGAAGAGGATGGAAAGCCCAGAGACAAACCCACACACATATGGTCACCTTATCTTTGATAAAGGAGGCAACAATGTACAATGGAGAAAAGACACGCTCTTCAATAAGTGTTGCTGGGAAAACTGGACAGCTGCATGTAAAAGAATGAAATTAGAACACTCCCTAGCACCATACACAAAAATAAACTCAAAATGGATTAAAGACCTAAATGTAAGACCAGACACTATGAAACTCTTACAGGAAAACATAGGCAGAACACTCTGTGACATAAATCACAAGATCCTTTTTACCCACCTCACAGAGCAATAGAAATAAAAACAAAAATAAACAAATGGGACCTAATGAAACTTAAAAGCTTTTGCACAGCAAAGGAAACCATAAATAAGACAAAAAGGCAACTCTCAGAATGGGAGAAAATATTTGCAAATGAAGCAACTGACAAAGGATTAATCTCCAAAATATACAATCAGCTAATGCAGCTCAAAATCAGAAAGCAAACAACCCAATCCAAAAATGGGCAGAAGACCTAAATAGACATTTCTCCAAAGAAGCTATGCAGATTTCCAGCAAACAAATGAAAGGATGCTCAACATCGTTAATCATTAGAGAAATGCAAATCAAAACTACAATGAGATATCACCTCACACCATCGGAATGCCCATCATCAAAAAATCTACAAACAGTAGATGCTGGAGAAGGTGTGGAGAAAAGGGAACCCTCTTGCACTGTTGGTGGGAATGTAAATTGATAGAGCCACTATGGAGAACAGTATGGAGGTTCCTTAAAAACTAAAAATAGAACTACCATATGACCCAGCAATCCCACTACTGGGTATATGTACCTGAGAAAACCATAATTCAAAAAATACATGTACCACAATGTTAATTGCAGCTCTATATAAAATAGCCAGGACATGGAAGCAACATAAGTATCCATCAACAGATGAATGGATAAAGAAGACATGGCACATATATAAAATGGAATATTACTCAGCCATAAAAAGAAATGAAGTTGATTTATCTGTATTGAGGTGGATGGACCTAGAGACTGTCATTCAGAGTGAAGCAAGTCAGAAAGAGAAAAACAAATACCATATGCGAACACATATACATGGAATCTAAAAAAACAAAAATGGTCTGAAGAACCTAGGGGTAGGACAGGAATAAAGACACAGATGTAGAGAATGGACTTGAGGACGTGGGGAGGGGGAAGGGTAAGCTGGGATGAAGTAAGAGAGTGGAATTGACATATATACCGTACCAAATGTAAAGTAGATAGCTAGTGGGAAGCAGCACATAGCACAGGGAAATCAGCTTAGTGCTTTGTGACCACCTAGAGGGGTGGGATAGTAAGGGTGGGATGGAAACACAAGAGGGAGGGGATATGAGGATATATGTATACATATAGCTGATTCATTTTGTTTTACAGCAGAAACTAACACACCATTGTAAAGCAATTATACTCCAATAAAGATGTTAAAAAAAAAATAAAATAAAATGGTAGTTGAAATAAATCTCTATGTGTATTTTAATTTATTTCTGAACTCTATTCTGTTCCATCTATCTTTTTGTTTACATGTGTCAGTACCAATTTTTATGCTTTTATATTGTCTTAATATATAGTAGTTTCGTGCCTCTTTAGTTGTTCTTTTTCAGAACTTCCTTTGACATTTTTGGTAGCTTTTTTGTTGGCAGTTGTGTTGGAGTTCTTTCATTTATATATATATTGAAATATACTCTGTTTAAAAGTAAGCTGCAATTATTATGAGACAGGGGAAAACTTTATGTCCAAGGTTGGGTTACACCTGGGACTGAAAATGATGTTTTGGAAAAGAAGAGCAAAGAGGACCAACAAAAGGAAGGAAACATAAATTTTCCAAAAAAAAATCTACAAAACAAACAAACAAACAACCCAGAAGTACCCTGGAATAAAAGCATGCACTTGAATGTTGTAAGTTATTTCAGCAGCCAGCTAGTTTTGCAGGTCAGCATGTATTACCCTGGCTTTTAAGGGTTTGAGAAACATTATCAGTGTTCTGAGCTTAAACTGAAATCCTTGAACTTTCAGTACCTGTGAGCTTGCACCTAAAATTCCAGCTCCTGGCAGGCACTTTACCAGTCACAAGGAGCCAGCATTAATGAGTTCCCTGGCATGAAGCAGAACTTATAGAGAAGCTAACACGTTCTGAGAAAGACGGAGATAAACACAGACAGCAAACCACTATCCTTGAACCTCTTGTCCTTTAAGTTATGTCGAGATCCAGACTTCTAAGTGTCACTTCGATGGTCTCAAAAACAGGAATCTTGTGTTTGCCACTATTCCAGGTAACCATCTCTCTTTCTGGGAAAAGATTTTCAAAGCTACTACTCTAAGGATCTGATTTGTTATAGATTTGTGGTTTGGGCAACAATGACTCTGACAGTTAGAAGATTTCGTTTAAGAATGTGTTACCAGAATCTTAGGGCATTATATATATTGGTTAAGCATACAGATAACAAAATGGTTTATGACCTTAGTCCTATGTCTTCTTTATTTAGTTCTATTGCTATTGAAATATGATGTGATCAATATTTTTTTAACTTTGTTATGCTGTAAAATTTTTAAAAATCAGAAGTGTTATTGACATAAAATGCTGTGGCAGGATTAATTTAAGGTATGTTTACTGTTGCCCAAAGCCATACTTGAGGCTCAACAGTTTTTCAGTGCTGAACAGTGCAGACAGAACCATCTTAGAGTCTATTTTGATTCCTCTGCTCTAGTATCTCATTCTGACTAATCCCTGCATTTCTGTGTCTGTGTTTCTTGAATGCAACGTATCTGAAATATTTAGGTATGAAATATATTAAGACTTCACTCCCCATTTCTTGATAACTGCAAACTGTGACATTGGAAGTGAGGTAGTAATAATGTAACACTGTGTACTTCTTGCTAGGGTTTCAAGGAAGTGACTTGAAAGTGAAATGCTGGCTTTATTTGTTTATCTGTGAAGCTGGATCCTAAATGATTTCATCTGCTCATAAATAAACTTTCTTTATGGACAAAATTTGAACGTTCATTTTCCTCTCAGTTAGTATGCAAGTCTATTTGCAGCATTCTAGCAAAAGAGAGTGCAACTCATTTTCTGTGCTTATAAATTGTTCATTACCACGCTCTCTGATGGCCAATTCATGACTCCATCTGTAACTCCACAAATCTCTTTACCCAGACAAACTTGGTGGAATAAATATGAGGTGCTGAAGAAGATGAGTTTGGGATTAAGGGGGGAAAAAACGTATCTCACGCAAAATTTCCAAGTCTATGATTTTAAATTTTGTAACTTCTTACTTGTATTGATATTTGTATGTAGGGTCCAGGAAAATAAATACTTCACAGACCTCATCAACACAATGTTTAGGGCTACATATAAATAATATTCAACAAGTTTTCTCATTGTACATGAAAATGGTCTTAGTTCAAGAGAAAGACAAACCTATAAGCAAGTACTCTAGATAGGAGTACTTTCTTTCCTCTGTGACGTGAGTTATTGTAACCTATAAGGCTCGACACAGAGGATAAGAAAATTGTGTTAGAATACTTATGGTTTGGGTCTTTTAAAACAAAGCAATCAAGGTTATTAGTTTTCCCCTCTTCTTTGATAAAGAGAAAAATGTAAATCTCAACAGGAATGTCAATGGATTTTAGGTTGACCTTAGCCTTAGAGCAGGTTAAAATCACTCCCTCCTTCGTTCATGTATTTAATATCCACTAATGCTAAGGGAATGGACTTCAGTTTTCATGTAGGGAACTTGATTCCTTTGCGTGAAAATAATATTCACAAGTAATGAAACTCGTTCCTCTAGCTAAAATGTGAAAACAAAGAAAAATGCAAGGTGCACAAAAGCTCTTTAGATAAAGCAAAATCTGCCTATAGAAAAAACAAAATGTTTTCACACCCACCTATGGCGGTGTGTAGGATAGGAATCTGGCTCCCAGTATATATCTCCTGTCACTGCTGAGCTGGAGAATCTACCCAGAGACTTTTTTCAATTACAGTTCTTTGCACCAATAGACTCTGCTGCGGAGCTTTTAATTAAAACAGAAAAACAAGCAAAATGATATAAACACACATTGTCTCTAGGCACTGTATTAAAGGGTTAGACATGAAATGTTTTGATTTCATTGTTCTAAACATGTGTTTCAGTTGGTGCTATCGGACTCACCATGTGAAGAAAATGAAATGTAAGTAAATAGCAAGAGGCTCCATGGTTCTATTCAGCATTTTCAAAATTCAAAGGATAAAAATGTCTCAAGTCATTTGAGAAGCCCCAACTGAGTTTCAAATGATCATTATAATCATGCAAGAAAAATAAAAAGTAAATTGCTTTTAAATGCAAATGGCTCAATTTTTCTAAAAGCAGAAAATATGCACTTTCATTGTGATCAGCTTTGTTAAATAAATAAGGGGCCTAGTTGATTTCTAGGTATTTTTGCTCACTGAATTCTCCACACTTGAAGTTTTAGGTGTCCTTTAAGTTCATGAAAGAATCATGACTTCCTCTATGACTCCATCCACATGTATAACTCACAGGGATGATGGGAGACAGTTTTCTGGGTAATTTGGTTTCAAATATAAGCAAACTACCAAAGATCTAACCTGTATTATGTGTACCTTTCAAAGTGCTTTTGATATGTTATGTGAATAATTGACACTATTTTCTCACTTTTCGTACTGTAGGCTTAATTCTTCTCAGAATTCTATTCGGGAGATGGGGAGAAGGTGCCATTAATAAAGCTGCTGATGATTAACGATAACTGTAATGTACTGAGACTTCGTGCAAGTGTCAGAAAGCACTTCTGCCAAGCCCTATCTTCTCCTGGGAGCAGCCCTCACTGCCAGCTAGCTGTTTTTATCATTGACTGTTACCCTCAAGGCCGGGGTCTCTGGGCATTGTCTCCAGATTATGAGGCCATGCTGGGTGGGGTGCTTTCCTTGGCCCTGGAATCCTTCACCAATTTCTGATGGATCATCCCATTATTGATCATCTGCTTATTAAATGTGTGCCACTCTTTCAGCTACTGCATGGCTCTCCATTGCTGTTTCTTTACCTTGATTTTGGACTTGCTTTTTTCTCTGTCTTCTGGTGTTGGTGACATAATGGACTTTTGACTATTGGTGTGCTTACCTAACTTTGGACCTCATGGCTGTCTCATCTTGCCCTTTCATCTTCTGCCTTTGACCCAGAATAATAGAATAAAGAAATTCATAATTGGAAAGGATCAGAAATGTTGAATCTAATTCCCTAATCAACATGACAGGAGAACATGGTATTGAGGAACTTTATAAGCTAACTTTAGAGTCACTGAGGCTACTGGCCTTTTTTTTGGGTGAAGAAATTGAGGCCCAAAGAGAGGAACAAATTAACTGCAGGACTTAAATTAGTACTTAGGTACAAACTTTTTGGCTACATCATTTTGCATGTAAAATGTCTGTTATATTAGTCATTATTTAATATCATTGCTTTTGAATAAAAACAAGAAACCACCTCAAATATAATGCAAATTAACAGAAAATTAAGACAGAGAAGGCAAGAAAGTGGCTGATTTTGTGGAGAGGTCATATAAGGTAAGGAAATGTATTGAAGGTAGACACAATATTTCAAATATTTTGCCAACACAGGAAGGTGTTTGTGGGATCTATTATTAGTTCTATTTACATTTTTTTCCCAGCACAAGACTAATTTTTTTCTGCTCTAACCCGATCAATTTATTTATTTATTTATTTTAACATCTTTATTGGAGTATAATTGCTTTACAATGGTGTGTGTGTTTCTGCTGTATAACAAAGTGAATCAGCTATTCATATACATATATCCCCATATCTCCTCCCTCTTGCGTCTCCCTCCCACCCTCCCTATCCCACCCCTCTAAGTGGTCACAAAGCACCGAGCTGATCTCCCTGTGCTATGCGGCTGCCAATCAATTTATTTTTATAACTGCATGTTTAGTATAAACAATGCATTGCTAGACTTTTTGTGTATAATTTAGATACTATAAGTAATTTAGTGTATGAAATCAAACACGTCAGAGTCCCTCTGAAAAATTACACCTTTAATCTTTTCCCTTTCCCAGAAATAACCACGTACACTGATGTACATGTATGTACATAAATAGGATATTTTACAAAACATAAATAAAATCATAAGCATATGGGATTCTGTAAATGAATTGCATTAATACATTGCTGATGATAGTCTACCATATTACCTGGCTTGGGGAAGTTAAGTATTTTGTTCAAGATTAAACAAGTAAAAGGCAGAGCTTTCATCTGGGCCTATGACTGATTCCTGAGCCGGGGATTTTCACTACAAATCCACACTGCACGTCCAATATTTAGATAAAATTACACACCTGGTGAAATACCTAGGGGTACACAATCCAACCATCCTTTTGGGTACTGTACAATTTACCCACCCCAGATTAATTAGGTCAGGCCACTGGTCTCTGGATGATATGATTTGACACCTGTCCCTTTCCCAAATTATTGTAGCTAAATTGCATTCCGGCTTCTGTTAAGAGTAATTTTTACAGAAAGGACCCATGAAATTTATTATTGCATTTATTCTAAGAGTACTGTGAGAAACATTGTTCCTGTTGTTAAAGACAACCTCTTTATGAAGCCCCATAGTTTGAATTTGTCTCTCATTTCTATAGCTGGAATAGTTGTGCATTTGGTGAATAATGCTGCCTGTTTTTATTCATTTTAGAGGATACTATATAACCAATTCTCTCTTTCATCCTATTAATTGCTAGAAAGCTTAGATTTACTACATTCAGTTTACAAACTGATCTCACTTTTGGCTTATTCTCTTTGTCTGCTACGCTCTGTGCTCTCATTTCTAATTTTTTTTGTATTTTTAATATTTTCTTAAAGCATTTTGGAACACAGAATATTTAATCCATTCAGGCAGTAGTCCACATAGTAATATGAGGCTAGAGATGAATTTTACTCTCCCCAGTTACAATGCTGCATGGTGGTAAGAGACATGAACTCCACAGCCAGACCATTTGGGTTTAAAGCCTGCCTCTGCCACTTCCAGCCACAGGGTCAGAAAAAGGAAGTAAAGTAAATAAGTTTGGATAATTGTTAGCACTTGAAAAAAATATTGAGTGGCTCAATAAGAGCCACTCAATAATTGACACTTATTGAGTGTCAAAAAGAAATGACATAAGGTAGTTAATATTTAGAATTGACATTTTAATAAGTATATGGTCTATTTTGAAATGTAAAGGAGAGAAGCAGAGATTTATATATGGAGGAAGATAAAGCAATCCATACTTTTTTCTGATCATAAGCTTAGATTTCAAGACTCAAAACCAAGAACCTTGAGCTGTTTTATTGAGCCAGGACACCAGGAGTATTTCTCTACATACATCTTTAAAGTGGGATAATACATTTTAAAGATTTTTTGTATTTATAATATACTATGTAAAAATTGTATGACTACAAAAGTGATGTATGTACATTATAAAAATTCAAAGAATATAGAAATACTGAAAATATAAAGTGCCTCACAATACCACCTTCAAAAGAAGCAAGCATTGTTAGTAATTTGGTATATATGTATACATACTAACTGTATAATACCTATGTAGTGAAATCATTGTATTTACATAAAAGAAAATATACAAAGTAGAATTGAGCTCTCTGTATTATTTTGTTTAATTATAAATATCAATCTATGTTCTCTTTGATGAATGGATAATATTCCTTTATAAGGATGTTCCATTAATTATCTTTATAATCCTTTATTGATGATCACTTGTTTTAGGATGTTTTTGAAATTTATACTTCAGTTGCCATTTTCCCCCCTGCCGTTTATACCTATATACTTGGCTAAACCCTCTAGGTGCACACACACAAAAAAATCTTGTCATCTGGGTGACTGACGTTTGTCTTAAATGTTTGTGGTAAAATTTTTAAGTTGATACTTCACATATGTTAAAAAGTCATTTCTGACTAGTATAGTAATAAACATGACACACTGCTTCCTTAGAGATGCTGAGAGCAATAAATTAGCTGACATTTAAAAATGCTTTCAAGCTGAAAAGTGCTAAGTATTATTTTAACAATGACCGAAGAAAACATGATTAAGTACAGCTCTATCTCAGAAGTTTATCAGGCTGTGATGAACGGTTTTCCACTATTTAATGCTAGAATACTTGAACAGCGGCCCATACACTAAGGTGTGAAAAAAGTCCATCAGCAAGCGTACATTTAGTGCCCGTGTCTGATATAGTGAGGGACTCTGGAATGAATAACACTTGAGTGTCTATCCCTGGGGAGTTAAACCTCCTGAAAATTACACTGTGAACTTTGTTTTTGCATCATCTTTTTAACCTAAACCCAGGAATGACTGAGTTGTGCCTAGATACAAATATGGTTTAACCATCCTAATGGAAGATCAACTTCTAACTCCTTGGTAAATGGTATGTGTGACCACACACACCCATTTTACTTTTATTCTAATTTTTTTCTCCAACCAGTCTACAGGCCTGGTTTAGTAATATCTTCCTTACCAAGATATTAAAGGATAATAGAGATTATGAAATTTCCCTGGAGAATTTACATTTTGAAAAACTCTAGGTCTCTGAATAAACAGAATACTGCAATGGTTATCTGCCTAATGCCTAACACCCATGACATGTTAGCCCCGAAAAGTTAGTCACTACCTTCTCAATGCACAACAGTATTCGTAACTCTAGAATCAAGCCTATTACAGTGCAATTATCTGCTTACATATACGACAGTCTCACATTTACCTGTATTCTCAGTGCCTTAAATGAAGTGGACATTCAGTAAACATTTGTGTAATTATGGGGGGTGCAGTGGGTAGGTGATTGTTGAGGAAATAAGTGTGGTCAGAACAAATACTACAGTCCAGAAGAATAATCCTTGTCCCTCTAGAGGTCCAGCACTAACTGCTCTTCCTTTATTACCAGGTGCACAAACTATAAAGATCAGTACACAAATGGCTGGTATATCTGGTAAGGACACCCTCAATTTGTGTTATAAAACCTTTAGTGGTATATGACACTCCTTTTCCTAAATAATTGAGATGGAATATGAAATCATAGAGCATAAGAAAACTTTAGGGACCATGTGGATCAACAGAAACATCACTTTCAGGTTGTTGGCCAGTGTTTACTTAAACACTTCCTATGACAGGGAACTTACTTTTTTTTTTTTTTTTTTTTGCGGTAAGCGGGCCTCGCACTGTTGTGGCCTCTCCCGTTGCGGAGCACAGGCTCTGGACGCGCAGGCTCAGCGGCCATGGCTCACGGGCCCAGCCGCTTCGCAGCATGTGGGATCTCCCCGGACCGGGGCACGAACCCGTGTCCCCTGCATCGGCAGGCGGACTCTCAACCACTGTGCCACCAGGGAAGCCCGGGAACTTACTATTTTTAAGAATAATAGTTTATTCCCAAGTTGGATATTTTTAAAGGTAAAATCATTGTTCTTTATCTTGAAATCTCCCAAAATGACTCCTCCACTGATTTCAGTTCTGACCCTAAAAGCCATTCAGAATATGACAAAAAAGGATTGTTATAACTTCCTAAACCTTGGCTTCTGTATTTTCAAAACTAAACATTACCAGTTCTCTCAATTAGATGGTTAGCTCCTCAAAGACAGAGACCCTGTCTTGTCAACCTGTGAATCCCCAGCTCCAACATCTAAAATCTATTTGGTCACTTACGTACTAGTTGAATGAATGAATGGATGGCTGAATGGAAGGAATAATGGATGAATGAGTTAAGGAATCAAGATGCTGCTCTTTTGAACAGCTCTCCAATTTCTAAAGAGAAAACAGTTAAGATTACCTTGCAAGACTGACCCCCTCTAAGCTCAGAGAACATTCCAGAGTCAGTAAAAATGTATGAGTGGTGGTGGGAGATTGCTTAAGGAATTTGGCCTCCCAGATTGCTTGTAACCGGTCTTGTTGCATTTTTGCCCCTTTCCGGGAAGTAGCAGGAGCTCTTTAACTTCCCAGAATGCTCTACCTCACTCCTCCCTTTCTTCTTCTGGCATAAGGTTCTTGCTGCTGATTTTCCTGGTGGCTCTTCTCTGTGGAGCAGTGCTCTCCTGCCTCCAGTGCTGGCTGAGGAAACTCCAAAATGGTCCCCGAAGATGCACCATGGCTGTTTTTGCTGTTGGAGACTTGGACCCTGTTTATGGTAAGCTGTCTACACACTTCTAGACTTCCTCTTTAGAAACCTTATAGTTTTGTGTGGGTTGAAAATCTAATCTATGAAAAGCAGATTTATAAACATAGAACAAGACATGGTTTATTGAAGACTCAAAGGCATGCACTGGGGAGAGAGTCTAAATGAGAAAACTTCTGAAGAAAAAGACCCCAAAAGAAAAAAAAAAAAGTGTCCTGGGGAAGTGACTCAGAGTTGAGTATGGGGATAGAACCTAAACATGTCATTCAGTCAACAAGCAGAAGGGAAAAGATACACAGGGCTGGACACTCCAAGTAAATGGTAAGGCTTAGGGTACAGAAGAGCATCTCCGGGATTTTAATATCCATCTATCCTACCCCGTGTTCATAGTCTCATTTACAAAGCTCTCCATGTCTCACTTACCTGCAGTAATATTGAACAACAATTTACAGATTGTCTGCTGCCACTGCAGAGCCTGAAATACTGGAATTGGACAGGCGAGTGTCAATACTCATGTCCTTTCTCCCCAGACATATTGGCAGCATCCTGATCTTGTCTGCTCCCAAACCCCACCCCCCAAACCATGCCTTTCCTATTATTTTCCACTCTCCGTTAAGAGGTATGAAATGGAGGAAAGTATGGTCTTGAGTTATGTGTAATTGCTAGCCTCTGCTGTAAATAGAAAAATGACAATTTTCTGATTTCTGGGAAGTGACAATTGCTAGTTTATTTCTTCATGTTAAGCAGTGTCCTCATCCAGAGACCGTCTGTTATGAAACTTTCCTGTTAAGGCACTGCATTGTATACTACAGTTGCCTCAAGAGTGCTTGGTAGAGATTAACAGCTGCCCTTCAGAAACTTGGATCAGCATAAGATTTTCAACAGAGCAGGAGATGTCCTGGACAAACTAACAGCTAAATAGGAAGTGGGGTAAAAATAAACTAAAATGTTTTAATATCAAAATTCAGTACTTTTTTTTTTTTTTTTTTTTTTTTTACGGTACACGGGCCTCTCACTGCTGTGGCCTCTCCCATTGAGGAGCACAGGCTCCGGACGCGCAGGCTCAGCAGCCATGGCTCACGGGCCCAGCCGCTCCGCGGCATGTGGGATCTTCCCAGACCGGGGCACGAACCCGTGTCCCCTGCATGGGCAGGCGGACTCTCAACCACTGCGCCACCAGGGAAGCCCATCTGTGTTGTAACATTAGTAAGGATAATGATTAAATCATTACTTAACCATTAAGATAGGATAGTTTGGGAAATACTATTGTAAATAAAAGAAAATGCATCATACTATTAGCATAATACAGCTCTTGCTATATAGTAATAATGCTAATACTATTATCGCTACTAATAATAGTGACAATCAATTTTAATGTGCGTCAGGCTTTGTTTTAAGCACTTTACATTCATTTAGCCTTGTTTTTATAAATGTAGATACCATCACTAGATTTTTATGGCACAACAGCAAACTGAGGTGTAAAAAAATTGTGTAATAACCTAGGAGTAGATTATTCAATTAAATAAATAACCCCTTAAGAAAAGTGTTGAACCAGGAGGTGAGATTTATATTCTAAATATGGTCCCACCCTTCACATATTATAATAATATTTGAATTATTATATTATGGAAATTCATGATTCTAAATAAATAGAATGCACTCCAAAGTAATAATTTTGAGTAATCTACATATGGATTCCAGTGAAGCAGCTATTGCCTGATATGTAACTACTCTTGGAATCATTTTGATAATTGTGCCATGTTCTTTGGAATCTTCTCAATGGTATTGAATCTTAATCCTTTAAGAAAGAGATCAGCACATTTTTTATATTAAAGGCCAAAATGTTTGACTTTGCAAGTGTGTGGGGATGACTCACTTCTGCAATTATAGTAGAAAAAGCAGCCAGAGACAATATGCAAATGAATGGACATGTCTGTGCTATTTCAATTTAATATACAAAAACAGTCAAAGAGCCAGATTTAGTTTAAGGGTGTAGTTTTTTTTTAAAGGTGAATTTATGGCTGTTATTATTGTTTTGGGAAGAAGAAGCCAAATCATTCCCAGAAAGGTAAAGACCCTTGTGAATAAAAGAAAAAGTATAAAGAGAGAAATGGTTATAAAATATTACTGTTAATTTCCTGTGTGATTCAAAAACAGTCTTTCAAGCCAATACTAATAGAAGACTTCCCAAAGAACTGTTGGAATAAGTGCATGATCTCTCAAGGTGATCAGTTTCAGGAAGAAAATGTTTGCTTTTTGATATATAATGGCTTGTAGTATGCATAATCTAAAGTCAAGAGCTTTGATTTCAAAATTTTCAATTTGAGAATTTAAAAATTGAAAACTTTTCACAGCTTGATATTTTTACTATTCATCATAGAGATGTTGAAATTAATTAATTGCGTGAGTTGCAGTTTACAGAGCATACATATAAAATAATGAAGTTCAGAGGTAATACTTGAACGTTTCTAGTGATATTTGCATATCTCATGATGGAAGCATTAGCTAAAATGCCATTAGTGTTTACAGGAATCTTGTCTTCTGATCTTCCAAAAGGGATATTTCTTCTAGTTTCAGCTGTTAAGTTGTAGGTGCTTCTTTATGGCTTAGTCAATGATGGTCTAATCGGTTCATGAGAGCAAATTTTCTTGCTGTAATGACTAAACTACCGTGGCAGAGAGTGATATGGTTGTAAATTTTTTCTCAAGGGAACAAACAATTTTCTGTTGCTCCAGTGATCCAAGAAATGCCAGATTTTATTAGGCCGTTCATGTGCTTCTGTTTTATGCTGACTAGAAAGATTATGCCTCCACCTTTCTCTTTCCAGGGACAGAAGCAGCTGTGAATCCAACTGGAATTGGAATGCACCTTCAAACTCAAAATCCTGAATTGTATCATGTTCCATGTTTTGGTGCTTTAGGCCCCCCACCTCCATATGAAAAAAATTCTAAAATCAAGCTGATTTTAGATCTGGATGATTAATTGAAACTCTTAGAAATATTTTTAATTCCAAAACATAAAATTTAAGAACAGTTCTTTCATTTAGTGGGAATTCCTAGAGATCAATTAATGTAGTCTAAAAAAGGACAAATAGACAAAAGCATAAATGTAGGAAAAGAATTTGGAGCATGGAGATGTCACCGTAGTAAATTAGTGGACTCTTGGTATGTCACTGCTGCTTTATACTTTTATGCTCCTAATCAAGTTTCTCCATGTACTCAAATAGGCAGTACTTAACTCAAGGAGTGGCTTCCATTAAGTTTAGGATTTTGCTGTCGTACACATCACAAATTTTTCTGCCTCAATCTCTATTTTAATTTGACCTCTTCCCTAGTATGGAGTCAATAAAATTATCATAATTTAACAGTGACCCAAATAGAGATGCATACATGTCCAGACCCAGAACCAGAAAGAGAATATTTGAATTAGGGTGAGGGGAGAGAGTAGGAAGAAGGACCATTTGGAGTTGAAGGGTGAAGGATGAATGAAGAGGAAGATTAAAAGTTCAAGGAGTTGTATGTCACAGCCTGAGAAGGGAGAAAGTGTTGATTGAAGCTGAAGGAGACTACTTAAGCTGTGAGGCACATGTAATCCCACAGTGTGGAGAAGCAGAGGCTCCCATTTTATATGAGTGAGTGCAGACTCCAGAGCCCAAGACCGGTGCCTCAAGACTTGGCATTTCTTAGCAAACCATGGTAAGAACCCTTGGCATAGATATCAGTATTCCCATTGAGGACTCTAACTACAGAAGTAGCAGTGAGATATCATCAAGTGACATTTTTGCAGTGGCCACGAGCAAGGGGTCCAGGAAAAGACATCCGTGGCAGACGCCATATGGTCTTTGTTGAACAGAATGGTTGACATCTTCACTTGTTAGTCTAATATACCTTTCAAATTTAACTTTGACCAAGCTTATCTCCTAATATCTTCGCAAACATGTTTATCCAAACCTTTCCTATCTTAATTGATGGTAATAGCAAGCTTCCAGGTGCTCAGACCAAATAACCTGAGCCTTGAGTTTTCCGTTTATGTGACTTCCTACATCAGGAAATGCCTTAGCTTGGCTCTACCTTCAGAATAGTTCTAGATTCTAAACATTTCTTATGCCATCTCTGGTGTGAGCCATGTACTGTCAGTTCTTCCCTGAATTACTGTAATAGCATCTAAATGGGTCTGTTTACTCTCAGCTTTGCCCTCCTATATTCTATTTCCAACACAGTAACTAGAGTAGGATTCTTATAGCATAAGGAGGATCATGTTCCTTAACTAAACTCCAATGACAACATATCTCACTCAGAAAATGACAAAAGTCCTTGACACATGGCCCTAGAGGATCCATATGCCTCTCAGTTCTCCTTTCTAGTGACTCTCACCCTTACTCATTTGCTCCAGGAACCCTGCCCTCAAACCTGCCAGGCTGTACCCAACCCCCATTTGACCTTTCCAGCCTTAGCGCTTTCTGTTCCTTTTGCCTGCAAAACTCTTCTCCCGGATATCAACATTGCTTCACGCCTTCACCTCCTGTAAGTCTTTGTTTGAAAGTCACTTTTTCAGTGAGGTCTGCCCTGATTACCCTACTTTAAATTGCAATTTCTCCCAACCCTAGCACTTTCACCTCCTTGTCTCAGGTACACTACTCCTTTTCGCATAACATCTATTGTCTTCTACTTATCATCTTCTACTATACTGCATAGTAAAATTCGATTTATAATCTGCTGTCAGCCTTCCCTTGCTAGAACATAAATCCATGAAGGAGGGATCTTTGTATTATACACTAATTTATATCCCAAGCCCCTAAAACAGCCTGGCGCTTATTATGTATTCAAACAATTTTATAAGTAAAGCTCACTAGTTCTCAAAAGTTCCAAAAATAACTGGATGGGAATTTGATGAGAATGAAGCCTTACAAAAGTGACTGTGACTAAGAGCCAGGGACAGCTGACAGTGCTGTATAACTTTAAGTTATACATGGTAGATTGAACATGTCCATTCTCTTCTTAAACCCACGAAGATTATAGTAAAGGAGTAAAAGGGCTTTTTAATTCACAAGAACAAAGAGAGTGGCAAGAAGATGATGAAGAAAATTAGCAACAAGTTTTAGTACATGGAAAGATGTCTAAGATAGATAAAGATAGATAAATCATAACTGACTGGGGTTTCAAGTTTCTCCGCTATGCTAAAGGACCTATGGAAAGAAACTGAGAATAATCAAGCAAATTCCTGCTGAACCAATGCAGAAATGCCCAAGAGTTAGAGGCAAGAGAGGTGAAGAGAATTTTGGGAATGATGATGAACTTCATCTACAGGAAGATAGCATTGAAGCAGCCCAGAGAAAAGCCAGTTCCAATCAGAACATGACAGTGAATAGCTGTAAGAGAGTAAGAGGTAAGATTAAGGAAAAAATCTGTAATGAAAATGTGGTGATAAACTAACGATTGGTAAATGGAAAGTGAAGAAACTGAAAAAACAAGGTGATTATAAATCTATGAAAAACAAAAGTTGGATTAACCGCCCAAATGGTTAAGTTGTGAATAATGTAAATAATTGATGTTGAATTATAAAATGAGGGTTATTCATATTGACAGTGTAGGCAGAGGAGGAAAGTTTGGATGAGGGTTAGGGTTAGAAAGTAAATCCTAATCTCAGATTGTGTGGAATCAATGAATAATATCTAAATTTTTTTTAAAAATCAAGAAATAGTAATAAAGTACATCATGTGGAAAGATCATAAATATCTGAAACAAAATGCCCAAGAGTTGAAAATTATTTCCTCAAGAAATAGTATTTGGAGATAATGCTGTGTGGGAACAGGTAGAGCAGAGATGTGTGGATTTTCATCATGAACCTATAGTACTATTTGACTTTTAAAACTAAATGCAAGTGTTACTTTAATAAAAATGAGGTTAAACAAATAAAGGTTTGGCAGATTTATACTTTGCAGTTGCAAACAAACAGAGGAAATCATATCACAAGGAAAACTGTTAAACATAAATGTCTTTAGGTGGTGGGGCTACAGGTGATTTTATTTTTGATTCACTTTTTTAGATTTTTCTAATTGCTCAGTAACGTGTACATTACTTTTATAATTGAAAATCTCAGCAAAATTCTGTTTTAAAAAAGCACAAAACACTGCCTTCCTTTAATAGATGAGAAAAATGGGCTTTGGAAACATAACTGACCACGCAAGGTACATAGCTAAGTAGTGTGAGACAAAATTAGAGACTATTTGATCTTTTAATTCCTGTCGCAAGTATTTTTTCACTATGATCTTTTATCTTCAAAAATGGTTATAGAAATAAACATCAGAGAATGTGGGTTATAATTACATTTATTTCAAATAAGTAACTCTAACGAAAGAGATTTTGGTCATATCCTATAAGCTACGTATGTTAAAATCCATTCCAGTTACAGAACAGGCAGCGGTTATAATTAACACATAGAAAAGTATAAGCACATCTGGAAACAGGGTTAGTGATTCAGCAGCTGGAGTTTGATGAAGACATTAGTGAAAGTCAGGGTTGAAGCCGTCAGAATTCATTTTTAAGTGACTTGCATTTTATGTGCCAGTGCAAGTCTAACCAAAGTTCATGCTTGGTGTGTGGTTGGTTGGTTTACCTTTGGGGGCTGGGGAAGAAGTGTGGAGAATAGGCTGTAAGCAGGTGGGTAGGGTTGACAGAAAATAGTTTGTTTTCAGATAAATTTTCTGACAAAGATTTTTTGTCGAATATCACAGGTCACATTTTAATTTAATGTCTTAGAAATACTTACTGAATGACTGCTGTGTGTCAAATATTGTACAAGGTTCTGGATGTATTTCTCTGATAAACTTTGTTAGTATTATTTTTCATGATACTAGAGTTTCCACTACTTTAATCTGACCTCCAGACAGAGACTTGAAAGTTCCATAGCAAGTGCCCTTATGGTCCACTGAAAACTACTGCAAATAACAAAATGATAAAACTAATTTGGGTTATAAGATTATCATGATATTTAAAATAGAAATTAAAAAAAAAAGAAAACTGTGTTCCTTTCTGTCATCTCATTTCTGAAAATCTTTACCTGCATCTTAGTTCATCAGTAAGTCATTAAAATTCAATTTAACCTGGCATCTCAGATTTTAATTTTGATAGGACTAGATTTTCTTTTTCTTCCCATGTTAAAGAGCATTCATTTTTTAAAAGGAGGTTTGTCTTACTGCTGAAGGGTGTAGCTTTTTCTTTGAATGTCCAGCAGAGGGCATGAAAGCCTGTCCATGATTCTAGCCCAATGGCTAGATTTGATTTAATGGCTAAAGGGAAACCATGAAGCTAGGTTTTTGACACACTCTAGCAGAATGGAATAATAATGAGGTTCACATTTGCAAAGAGCCATTTAGTACTTTAGCTCTTGTTGCTCACAATGAAGCTGAGCGCCAGGTGAGACGCCTGCCATCAGAGAGTCTAGAAAATTTGAAATATACTTGTACTTCTGAGGGTGACACTTGTAAGTTTGAGTTGCCTAAAAAGGCAAGGTAATTTGTGTATATGCTCCTTATGTGGTCTGTGACACCTACAGCACTGACCCTATAGGTCTAGTCTATTATTTTTCTACCTGACCATGAGTTCGCCTTTAATTTTCAGTTTTGTAGTTCCAATTTGTTTCATTTGTGTTAGGAGCACAACTTTTATAAAAGACAACTATAAAATTCAGTATCTTTCATGGAAATGAAGTAGAGCTAGGATAAGACTGAATAGCATTCAGCTGGACAATGAAATGAAACTCAACCAGAATATTATATTTAAGGCAAAATGTGAAATACTTCAGGTTTGAATAAGAGAAAATGACACCATGAAACTGTGTTGGCTATAAGGCTCCACTTTCAATAGAGAAAGATTTTTTAAATCAGAACAAAGAAAGGAAATAGAGTATACATTCCAAAGGAATCTTTCACTTTTAAATCCATTTTGCTTTGTGATTTTGTACAAAATAACAATACAAGCTTTTTTCTTCCTGCTTAATACTAGGTCTTGGAAAAATAGTATATATTTTTTTGTTATATTACTAAATGTAGTTCTGGGAAAATGAAATGAAAGTAATGTCCTTTTACAAAATGATATAATTTGGTGATAAACAAAATGTAATTTATATTTGTGCATTTGGAAATAGTTATTTTTCCCCTTCTAAAATTATGTCAGCCTAGATCTATCTGATTCATGAAGCAAGTAATGTATATCAATCAAGATGTCAGATTTTTATATTAGTACGATGAAAAATGGTATTGCTCAGAAGCACTGAAATTATCAAAGAATTCAGGTGTCTTAGTTTCATTTTCATGTTTATTGAGGAAAAGTTTCCTCTTTGGAAAATCTGTTTATGGAATGCAGTAAGCAAAACTTAGAGGATTTCCCTTTCACTAGTAATTAATATAATTTTGTATCTCTTTATATTTAATAAATTGTCAACTTTAACTTTTTTCATCGAATATGAAACCTGAATTCATCTGTCAATTCAGATTATTCTCTCATTTATGTACCTAAATCTGGATACATTTATACTGTTAAAGAGCCTTAGGTACCACTGACTAATTGCCTTTTAGATTTAGAAGGTCTGGAGCTATTATTTTTTCATGAAGAGTATTGAGAGACACAAAATAAGAAAGCCTAGGGACTGATTTTAAACAATCAGTGGACGATTGCATGCTTACCTGATACCATGTGGAATGTTTGTCACCTGTGACATGGCCAACAAAATAGATTGATGTTATATGAGGAGAGTTGGATGAAGGGTTGGGAGGCCAATCTCTCAAGGATACCAAATCATTACTGAGGTTCTAAGGTCTTTCTGGAGATAAGGGTTTTTTTTAAGGAGAGTTTGTGGTTGAAAGGAATGCTTTGATAAGCTGTGTAAGCCAGTCAAAGGACACACTCAAGTAACAATAGATGGTCACTAAAAAGGGTAAGTCTGTGTAACCCCAGGAACTCTGCTTTGCTGTTTAAGGTTTAAGTGTTTGGGACCAAAACTAAACTGTGTAAGGCTTCAGAGGAGAGTTTTTCTACTTTATAAATACAGTTTTACTATAAATTTATTAGCATAAGGAGAGGATTCCACTAAGAAGAAAACAAGAATTGACATATGCTCAGAACAACCAGTACTGGAACATTAACTCCATGTGATTAAGCCTCCACTGTGTTTTTAGCCTCCAATTTTTATTTTCCAATAATGCATTTTATTCTTAGTTTCCTTCACCTTTATTTTCTCTGTTTTAGACAAGGTTTGCTAACTGCTTCAGTTGCTGCTACATTAACCAAATTAGCTTATTTTGTTTTCATTTACTAAACTTGAAGCTTTTCCCTTCACCAGTAAAATAAAGCCTCCCTCTGATTTCCTCCTCTAATCAATACTTCTTGCTCCATAGTTTTAGAAAACAAAGGCACTGTATAATATAGTTTAAATTTAGTAAAAGGAAAAGACATTTTTCAGACAATTGGAACAAAATAGACATTGGGAAGAATGATATTAAGGATTTGTTGTTTATGTTGTTGACTGTGATAATGGTATTGTAGTTACATTGTTAAAAAGTCTTTATCTGTTTTATATATATATATATATAAAATAAGGTATTTATGAGTGAAATGATTTGATTTCTGAGATCTATTTTAAATAACCAAATAAATAAATACTCTTATTTTCTTAGTTTTTGGCTCTGGAGAAAGCCTATAGGTTGAATTTGAGCATGTACCCATTTTTCACTTGCTAACTCTAATTCTAGCCTGTGGCTCTACTCTGCCTGAGCAATGAAACTTAATAAACTACTGAACCTTTTGCTTAACATATATTTTATTTTAAGGATATTACATTGATTAGCCCCTTGTATACCAAAATTCAGTCAGCCAAATATGGACTTACCTGTTTTTGATAACCCAAAAAGCATTTTTACTTATTTTTATTTAATGTATTTTAAAATCAACTCAGTTTCAAACTTAAATGCATTTAAATGAAAAGTTCTTATTGTATTCTAAGTGGAAAGCATGTTTTTTCATATCTACATAAAAATGAATAGACGGCTGTAAAGTAAAAATATTCAATGTACCACCTAAAAATATTTCAAATGTCATGGGTAGGAAGTATAACACACTTTGAGAAAATAAATACATGTTTTGAAATTGGGAATAGATCATAGCAGGGTAGTAAAAACAATAAAAAATAAATTCCATCTGCAGAAATAAATATTCAAACAATTAGTGATTATTTTTTAAAGTTTATCAACTGTACTCAATTTAGTTAAATAAATGCAAATCAAAACAATAATATGATATCATTTTTTTAACCCGTAAAAGTGGTAACAATATTAAATGTTGCTAATATCTTATGTTGGCAAGGATATGAAGAAACAAGCCTTTTTCTATACCACTGGGAGAAGTGTGAATTAGCATAACATTTTTTGGAACCCAATTTGGCTATGTGTATCAAAAATGTTAATACATATTCTCATAGATATAGCATTTCTACTTTTAGACACAGTTGGAAAGTAATTCTATGGTTGTAATCCTATAAGAAGGCAAAGATGCTTTTAAAAGAATATTCATTGCCACAGCGCTTATGATACAAAAAACGGAGGAAGCAATGGAGATGTGTAAGGGGACAAATTAGACAAGTAATGGTACATATGAACAAAGAGCTATGCAGCCATTAAAAAGAATAAGGTGATATGGAAAATGCCGATAAGTATAGTTAACTATTCATTTTATTTTTAAAGGGAAGATAAAGAGTATGGTGTGTACATTTTCAAAGGATCCATATATGCCACAAAATTTATTTTCTTTGTAAAGACATAAGAAATACGTGATAGGTACATCTCTTGGGAGAGAGGTGGTGGGGGAAACCATGGAGGTGGGTAAGAAAGACATTGTTTACTATTTACATTTCTGTACTGTTAATTTGTGAAAAATCTTATGCACGTATAATTTTCCTCTATGTTAACAAACATTCTCTGGGTGCAGGGATAAATGGTGTTTTTGTTTGTTTGTTTTATTCTTTATTCTTTTCTGTTTTAAAAAAGTAAAGATTACTTCAATAAAATTTTAAATGACAAATCACCAGCTTTTTTGAATGGAAACATAGAGTAACCAATACAGGACTGTGTATTATATTGTTTTCCAATTAATTACAGCATATCAAGGGCCAACATTATTCACTGGAGAGCAACTACTTCGTAGCTCAAAAGCTGCAGAACCTGCTCTGGGAATGCTTTTTCCACATAATCCCCAGTTTATCTCCTTAAAATGAAAGTGGAACTATTCTCTTCAGCATGAGGATGTTGACATAAAGAAACAAAACCAAAAAGGTAAAAGAATTGATTTGAAAGAAGATGAAAGTGTAAAGGAGAAGATATGGTAGGAATATTAATTTGGGAATGAAACTTATCTCTGTGATAGTGAAGCCTGTCTTCAATAAGACTTTGTTCCTTGGGTGATGCCTCAAAGTGGCTGACTGTAGGAGGGAAACCAGGATAGTTATCCTACAGAATAAAACTAGCACCTTATGACCTTGGCTTGCATTTCTAATGGTGGCATTGAGGGCTTTTTAGCAAACATCTTCATCTCCATTTTCCTACTTGGAAAGAAGGAAATACTATCTTCCTAGGGTTTTCATTTTAAAGTTAAACTTGTGAATGTATCGAAACCTCCTTATCCCAATTATGCTCTGAGGACATTGAACTACATGTAATTTTCAGCACATTACTTGCCCTCTCTTGATTCTATTTCTTTGTGCATGTTTTCCTCTTTACACAGAATTCTTTCCCTTAATTTGTTTTCTTTGAAAATGCCTGTCATCTTTCTTCATGCAACTGAAATTTCCCTCCTCTATGAAGCCTTCCCTGACTCCACAGGCAGATGCAGAGATTGCTTTTCCCATGACATTCCATACATACCCACATTATAGCAATTATTTTATTGTACTCTAAGTTTCTTCTTTTTTTATGCCTCTGTCCTCTCTGCATCTTTGGTTGCTTGAAAACATAGAGATGGTCTTTCAATTAAACTGCACAAATGTATGCATTAATAATGGAAGGAATAATCCAATGAACAAATAACTGCATACAATGGATACAAATAAAATGCTTAGTTTCTCCAGGCTAAGGTATTATCATCATTCACTCACTCATTTATTCAAAAATATGTATTTAAGGTCTACTATGCATCAGGCACTGTGCCAGTTGCTGGGAACAGAGCAGTACACAAAGTATAAAATGTTTTACCCTTTTAGAGCTTGCAAACTTGCAGGAGATCACGCACTCGTAAGTGAAGTGCAATGGGGGTAATGAAAGCAGAGCCCTCAGGTGTTAGGGAACCTAGTCTAGTGGAAGTCAGGGAGGCCTCCCTTGAAGAAGTGATGTGTTACTAGAGATAGGAAGGATGATAGGGATAAGAACTGGAAAAGGAAGAAGCTGTTCCAGAGCCAGAGGCAAGAGAAGCATGGGGCTTCTGAGGCAGAGAAAGAAATGCAGTCTGGTTGGAGGGTGGAACAAAGGAGAGAGTGCTAAAAAAAGTAGGAGAGGTACCCAAGGACCAAGTCATGATTGACCTTTAAAAATCATGTTTAAAAAAAAAAAAATGATGTTAAAGGGCTTCCCTGGTGGCGCAGTGGTTGAGAGTCCTCCCGCCGATGCAGGGGACACGGGTTCGTGCCCCGGTCCGGGAAGATCCCACATGCCGCGGAGTGGCTGGGCCCGTGAGCCATGGCCGCTGAGCCTGCGCGTCCGGAGCCTGTGCTCCGCAATGGGAGAGGCCACAGCAGCGAGAGGCCCGCGTACCGCAAAAAAAATAAAAAATAAAAAAATAAAAAATCATGTTAAAATTTTTGTTACTTTATCCTAGAAACAATAGGAAGACATTTAAGCAAAGGGGTAACATAACTGGATATGTATTTTTAAAAGCTCTATCTGGCTGTAGTGTAAACATGGATTGGAAGAAGGAAAAGAAGAAGCTGCCACCATCATCAAAGAGAGAAAAGATAACAATTTGGACTAGGATGGAGATAATGACCTGAACCAAAACAATGATTTACAGGGCTTTTAAGGACATTTAATGTTCATCTGGCTGTAGAAATGAAGGTAATAAGAGAGACAAAGACAACTTTCTTATTTTTCTATTAAGCATAAATTACCTGGTATCTAGCCCACAGGACAACATAAATGTTTTTGAATGAATTAACAACAGATTCTCATAGAATATTAAGAATATTTTTACAGAATATTATATAGTAATAGTAACACAGTGTTTAATGAATAATACTGTGTCTAGTGTTGTATGACACCACTTACATTAAAAAATGAGACCATTTTTCTTCTTTTTTTTCTGAATTTTTGAATTTTATTTTATTTTTTTATACAGCAGGTTCTTATTAGTTATCCATTTTATACATATTAGTGTATATATGCCAATCCCAATCTCCCAATTCAACCCACCACCACCATGCCACTTCTCTATTTTACTTCTATCATGTTATTCTCAAAAGTAATTGAAACAGTAAGCACATTTATAGAATGAGGGGGTTAAACAAGATGACCTCAAAAATTCATTCTAGGACTAAATCTCTACTTCTAAATCATTATTGTAGTGATTCCTTTCTAACATTAAACTTTTTCTTTTATGTTTTAAAAAACAATTTGAAGGAAAATAGCCATAGTCCCAATGATCACTCTGTGCATGTGTGTGTGTGTGTGTGTGTGTGAATTTCTAGTTCTATGCAGAAAATTAGTTAAGATACCCTGTAATACTTAATTTCCATTCCTATGATTACTTCTCTCTAACATGAGAGTTAAATGAGGGTAGGGTGATATGAATAATTAAACCGATAGGTGTCACTATGGAAGGCTAATTTTCAAATAGAATAATAATCTAGATGACATCCTATTATTTTTTACATATTTTGCATTATTGTAAAGTTTTCTGGAATACCCTCACCTTTTCCTTATTTTTTTATATTTTATATTTTTATATACATTTTTATGAAGAAAAACTGAAAAGAATCAGTGATTTTAAAATTATTAGTTTGAGTAATTGTCAAATTAAAAATAAATCTTAGAACTATATTTTCAGGACCTCATTTCAGTTGTCTGGAAACAAATTCTAACCAAATGTATTAATATTTTTATAAGTAATTTGTTAAAGCCAATTGACCTTCTCATTGGAGTTTTGTATAAGATGTTTTTCCTGGACTCTTTAATCTTCCAATAAAATGTTGGCTATGGATACTATTTATCTTGTTCTTTAAATTTATTCAGAAACACTTGGATTCATGTTTAAATTAAGTAGCAAACTTGATCCCCAAGGTGAATAAGTGACAGAGATTCCTATTGTACTAAAAAAGAAACAGTTGTTCATGCTTTCAAACAAAATGGGAGATTGAATCTTTATGAATCCCAGGCACCCATGAAATATAACTACGTTTAGAGGACTTAAACTCTGGAGACCAAAGAAAAACTCTTCAACATTGTACTTCAATTGCTCTACTTGATTTTACTCCTGGTAAGTATTGTGTATGTAGGGGTGTGTGTGTGTGTGTGTGTGCGTGTGCGTGCACGTGTGCATGCACAATCAATTGTGAATTATATATTGATCATTCTGATATCAGTATATCTGAAAACTGTAAAGTTTATGGTACTATGAACAAGGAAATTATATGGTGAAGGGCATAATTGGAAATCTGTACAGTTGTATTATCCTATCTCCTTTTATGGAAATTATCTTTACCCAGATATTTTTCTAAAACTGGTTTTCACCCTTGGGTCGGTTAAGTGGGATGATGCAAGCTGCAGAGGAATCATCTAGGAAGTATAGTAAAAATAAATCTGAAATTCCAGCATAGTATTATTTTTGATCTGGGTGATGATTACATAGTATGTTCACTTTGTAAAACTTTATCAAATTATACACTTATTCTCTGTGTACTTTTCTGTATATATGTTATACTTAAATACAAGAAAGAAAATACATAAAAGAATATACAAGGGATCACTAAAATAGTTTAGAAGAAAACAGAAAAGAATATCGTCACGATTTGGGGCATACAAAAATTTCTTAACCAGGATACAAAGAAATTATCATTATATAGGGAAAAAATGATGAACTGGACTACATTAAAAATAACTTGTCATTAGAAAATTTCATTAATAAAGTGGGAAAGCAACCCACAGGCTAGGAGAAGATATTCGTAACACATATATCTGATAAAGGACTCAGATCAAGAATATATAAAGAACTCCTTAAAGAAAATAGAATGATTGGCAAAGAAATTGAACATATAATTCACTAAATCGAATATTCAAATAGATAATAACCATAGTAAAATGTGTATGGCTTCATTAGTTATTAGGAAGATGAGTTAAAAACTACAAATTTTTATTTTTTGACCCCCTACATACCTACTAGAATGGCTAAAATGAAAGAAGATAGATAATATTAGGCATTGACAAGGATGTGGAACATCATGTACTGCTGTGAGTGTGTAAATTGGTACAAGCACTTTGGAACATGTTTTGGCAACATCCACTACCCCTGAACCCAAGCGCACCTGTGATGGAGCAATTCCACTCCGAGGTATCAGAGAAGGGAAGGTATAGCTCTCCCCAAATCATATACAAGAATGTTTAAGCGTAATGATTTACTGTATAGCACAGGAAATTATACCCAATATCTTGTAATAACCTATAATGGAATATAATCTGCAAAAATACTGAATCACTATGCTGTATACCTTAAACTAACATGATATTGTAAATCAACTACACTTCAATAAAAAACAGAAACAAAGGAAGTTCACAGCAGCACTCTTTGTAATAGCTAAAAACTGGAAATGTACCAAATGTCCATTACCAGTAAAATGGATTAAACATTTTGTTGTGGTATATTCTGCAATAGAATACTGTACTGCAATGAAAATAAGTGAACTAAACTACATGAAACCATATAGATGAATTCTGAATCTTAGGACATAATGTTGGGTAAGAAGTTAGATTCAAAGAATTAAATGTACAGTAGTTTGAAAACAGACAAAACTCATCTATAGTTTTGGAAGTCAGGATAGTGGTTACCCACAGAACGGTGAGGGTAAGGACAAGAAGGTGGGGCAGAGGGAGCTTCTGGGAACGGATAATCTATTTATTGACATGAATACAGATTATGCAGGTATATTCACTCTGTGAAAATTCATCTAGCTGTAAACATGTACTTTTCTGGATGTACCTCAAAATTATGATTACGGAAGAAAAGTTTTTTAAAATACTGTATCAAGAAAACACAGCAGCCGGTTTAAAAAAGTCCAGGCAGACCAAAGATGAACAATTTAAGTATCATAATAATAATAGTTATTATGGATTAAAGCACATTGAATCAATGGTAATCTGTAGGTTCATAATGACACTCAAATATAAGGAAATATTGAAAAATAATATGCATCACTCTTTGAGCTAAAAGAAAGACAGTACCTCTTTACTTTCCCAGGATTTAATTATTACTGGGCCACACTTTTACTCTCAAATTGTCCCTGTTTGGCTGATAAATTACATATTATCTCACTAATAAGTCAGCTCCTTATTTTGTATTGTGGATTGATAAATGAAAGGGAAGAACTTTAAGCATTTATCCTGCCTTTTCAGGGTAACTAAATAGACTCAAATGAAGAGACCAAGGCTTATTTTACAGAAGGGTTTTTGCTACAGATGAAGATAAAATAGAATTAGAAAACCATCTTTCTACAAACTATAACAAATGTACTGACTCCAATAAAGATTATCAATTGTTAAAAGTATTATTTTAAAACTATTATTATGGTTGATGGAGAATAGGATATTCCTATGGTTTCCAAAATAACACCACAATAATCACTTGTTTTTGTCACTAAAGGAAAAGTATGTACAACTGAAGAGTGGAGAGATCAGATTAGCATCACCCTAATCCAGCAAACAACTTTATCATAATTAAGGCTAAATCAACAAGATATTAGGTCTCCAGATATGCTTCACATCACCTACGGTTTATTTTAGATGCTACTTAACTTGATTCCATCATAGACTTTTGATTTAAATTTCAATTTACTGAAAATACAAGGTATAGAGAAACAAGCTAAGTGACATCACCAGACAAATCCAGAAGGTGGAATAAGCTGTAGGAAAACTGGTTCGGTTTTGTTTTGTCTTTTTTTTTTTAATAAATCAGGGATGTTGAAAAAAATGTAGCTTGATTAAAAGAGACTTAAGGAGCATAATAATCAGAGGAAATGAAAATACTGGTTTAAACAAACCAGTAGTATGGTGCATTTTGAGAAATGGGTAAATTTAAACATGGATTGGTTATCAATAAGATGAAAATTTATTGCTATGAAAAGACAATGATAATTAATGGAGGGAAATTAGGTTACAAAGCCACAGATATGGAATGGTCTCTTAAAGAAGAATATATAGTCTTTGCGTGTATGTGTATAAACAGAATATCTGGAAGGATGTGCAGATGTTCAATAGGGTTTTAGAAGTAGTGGTATAGGTGGAGAGAATATGGTCCCATGGTATTTAAACAAGATACATTTTTGGTTGTTTTTGCTTTCCAACTTTCTACAATGCACATATATAACTTTTATAATAACAAAAGGCTAATTTCAGTTCAAGATTTGATATTAGAAAGTCATGATTAATCAAGGGATAGGTAAATAAGATTATTCCATTTTATACATTTTTAGTTTTTCCTATTGCAATTAACAGGACATGACTAAATTATAGTACTCAGAATTTTGTGGGTTATTTTAACGATTCAACCTAATAACCAGATATGAGTATACTTTGGGCTTATGTTATTTTTTTCTTTCTGAGCATGTTGAGCTACCTCTATGTCAATTATTGCTTCTTCACAATTTGATATTTATTTTGCTGTTCACTGTACAACAAATATATTTTGTAGTTGCTATACAAAATATATTCTTTGTTATGCTTTATTTTGGAAAGCTTCATTAGATTACAGTGGATTAGGAATGAACATTCCCAAGGGGATTTTTTTAAAAAATACTAATATTCTTCCCAGGATATGCAAAATGTTTTTATTGAGAAAAATATTCAAAACATTAACAGATTTCGATTATCACCATAATTAAATGAAATGAAACCTTTAAGGAGGGAAAAATTTGTATCTCTAAAATCTCATTAATTATTTAATTAATTTTACCCTGCGTTTCCCCAGAAGTATTTCAAGAGACTTATTAGAATATATAAAACATGACAGACAATATATCATAAAATAAATATGGGAATAAAAAATTTAAAAGTTAAGGTTGAGAAAAAAGAACAACGCAAAATAAGCTTTAAAATGCTTAGAATAATACCCATATAACTAGTAAACATAATCTACAATTACTTTTGTTAAATGTCAGTTACAGTTAATAACATCCATGAAATAAAAGTGAATCAGTTGCTCTTAATTCTAAGATTATATTATAAATTCTCCTGAGATACTAGTAAAGAGATGTCGTATGAAGTCATAGACATCATTCTCAACAATGTATGTACCAGTTTCCATCATCTCGTTTTCACATTATTTTTAGCTTTTTAAATTGGAAACACTTCTTTTGGGAGCTTCAGATGTTCACAACTAAATTTCCATTTTCCAAAGAACTAATCTGTAGTTCAGTTGATAGTCTGTTAAGGTACTGTATGGCTATTAATGCTATTCATGTGAGTTTCAAGGAACCAGAAAACCTGAGGTTAAATTTTATAACTTTAAAAAAACTCTACAATTAAAAAAATTGAAATATGGTTATATTATGGATATGAACAAAATCCCTTTAGCAATTATTCATTGATTTCTTTAAGTGTGTATATAATTCTATTTTTTCAAAAAGCACATATTTTGTGAGGAAAATTGTTTTTTTTCAAAGAGAATTGTTGAGCCTTTATTGCTTTCAAGCAACAAATAGTTTTTACATTTTATCATATGTCAGCTATTTTGCTGGGTGCTGAGGATCCAGTGGTGAGAGGACACCTGAATTGGTGAATTCTAATATGTTACATTCTTGAGATACATTTGGATGCCCAATCAATGCTAAGTGAACTCCCCAGTTTAGCTATTAACTGCTGTAGTTTAATATTTGACAATCTATAGGCAAACTTGGAGTAGTGATTAAAAAATACACAGATCTTTAATGTGGTTAATGAGGAAGAAGGTCAGCACTGACTCTGGTATTAATTTAGCATTTGCTTTTCACATTTAGAGTTTGGAGGGGGACCTTTTTATCTTTAACTCCCACCAGTGACTGGTACATGAAGCTGTTATTTTCTTTTTCTATTTTAACAGAATCAGAGCAATGGTAAGTCTTGATATACTCGTTTGAATTCGGAAGAATCATCTTCTTCAAAGTTATCAAATAACTCACTCAATTGAGAATACAAAAAGTGAGCCAAAAACCAGGGAGAGAGCTAAGAATTTGTCAATCCTTTCAAAGATTAGAATCTCTGACCTCTTTTGAAAGTTGTTTTCTATTCTTAAAGCGTCATTTAATTTTAACATCACCATGTCACTATCTCTAGCAGCCATATCACAACAAACAGTTTTATATCCCAGCAACCTTATCTTAAAATACAGGGAAAGTGTACGTGTGTATATGTGTGAGAGAGAGATGGTAAAAGAATGTGGAAGAATATAAGAATAATTGAGAAGGAGAAGTGATAGGAGAATCAAACTTTTTGATTAAGCTAAGCAATTAATTTAGTTGAACAGGAAGTCTAGATAACTGTTCCTGGATTGGCCAGCTATTTTATTAACTTGAACATATTGATTGGTTAGTTAAACAACATATACACACTGACTGATATGTGTCACTTCACACCCTAGTGTCTACAGCATACATTTTGGCAGTCTGTGTCCGAGGGGCTGCATATGACTGGGCCGTGGAAACAGCTGTAGTTGAATAGCCTTTCCTCCTGGAATAAGGATAGTTCCTCTCAGGTCCAACATCTGTTTGGAAGAGATAAACATGGCGATATAAAAATAATTATGGCTCAGTAAAGTTTGGGGGAAAATGTAATTTTATATACTCTTACCCAAAAGAGGCAATAATATAAATATTATAAGAAGGAATCATCTAAGAACCTAGAAGAAACTCTAAGATTTTCAACTTGAAAGTTATTTTTAGATTTAAAATTCAATCAAGTAATTTCCTTTTCTTTTCTTTCTTATGAGAAGAGGGATTTCCTTATTTTTTTTCAGTGACATTTTGAGAAACCCAATAGTAACACATCACACTTTTCAACAACAAGTATGCATTTGACTTGGCTCTCTGTTTACTTCTCTGTAGATATAAATTGTAGATGTAAATTTAGTTGATTGGGTGAAGTGAGATATATAAGATTATGACACATCAAAATAACCATTATATATTTGAATGTTAGATACAGTTGTAGCTGTAGTATTCTTTTTTTTCTTTTCAACAACTATACCACTAACAGGATAGAAAGGTTTTAGTACTGCAAATCAGTTGTCCTTGAACAACTGAAATTTCTAATGGTAATAGGTAGGGATCAAGTTATCAACATTAGTTTGAGCTGGTGAGTTGTGTTTCCATTGGGTTGGGAGGAATGATACTGGAGGCAAGGAAGTGTGCTATTTTATTTTGTTCTTACCTTTGAAGAGGTATAAGCAGCATGTGAGGACAGCACCAGCCAAGAAGCAACCCAGAGACCCAGCCATTCCAAGCCAACAGGACCAACCAAATTTATATTGGATGCCAAGAAATATATTGTGCAAAACCAGAGAAGAACGTTCCACATAAACATCAACAGCATACCACACAGAGCCAATGATTCCCGGGGCACCTGAAGGAGATGAAAATTGCTAAAAATAATGCAGGCCTTTTAAAAATTTAAATCCAAGGAGATTTAAGAGTATTCTACTGTATTGTATTTAAGAGTATTCTATGGCTCCCCAGCCCCATGACTGAAGTTATGTCAGCTACATAATCAGCACCCATATGGAAACTATGTTTTTAAAGTCCTTCATTTTAGTACTTTGAGGTTAAAAACAAATAACTAAAGTAGAAATTGAAAATTTATCTAACACTCCCACACTATATTAGGATAGACTAAGAAATTTTGTCCATCTTAAATAAAATTTAATTCTCACAGATTAGTCTTTCTGAAAATTGATTGTCTTGAAACAATGCCACTAGAGTCCTCTTGCTTTTAAGGTATAAATTGCATGCCAGGGCTCAGAGGTAAGAAAAAAGAGTGGCGAGTTGTCAGACAAAAGGCTATATGAAAATGGTGCTTCTGGAATCTGTAACCCCCAAGAAACTCTCACATTTTTTCTCTAGTAAGTCTGTCTGTGATATCTATTGAAGTCACAATTTAATTGCATTCTTTTCCCAATTGTTTAATGCAAGAAGTTTAAGAAGGACCAGATCATGAACACATAGTAACCATTAAAATACAGGGTGTAAATTACCACACCTTTCCCATAATACTGTAACTCATAGGTTTAGGATGAAAACTTTTTTTCGAAACTTAGAAACAGATTTTGGTATATATACATATACATATATATGTGTGCATATATATACATATGCGCATATATATATATACACACACACACGTATATATATACACACATATATGTGTGTGTGTGTGAAACGGAGCAGGACCTTATGGTCTTTTCTCCCCCACGTCCTCCGCCTGCCTTTTGTCTGTGGAAAAACTTTAGCCAAAGAATAAGTTTAATCAGAGATGTGAGAAAATGCAGAAGAAAAAAAAGCAGTCAGGACAAAACAATGATAGTTTAGTCAGTAAGCAAAGTCAAGGACCTTTAGTTCCTTCTCAAGGGCTATGGATAGTACTCTGAGCCATATCCTGTGGGCTGTTTTATAGATACTGAAACCCCTACCAGGTGGAAGAAGTTAACTATATGATGAGCAGACTGTAGCCATGACATAAGCTGCCACAATTCTGAGAACTGGCCTTAAAGAAATGGGAACAAACTGACCATGGAACTGAAGATTAACTGTACTTAAAACAATCAAGGTGACGCTGGTCAGACCACCGATGACCGATTTCAAGATGGCTGTCAGAGCTGACTGTATTGTTTCTACATGTAGCCCCTTCCCTCCACCTATGAAAGCTCTTGCTCCCTGATTGTCGGGGCGTGGGGGGCGGGGGTCAGCCTTTGGACAGGTGTCTGCCCTCCCCACTGGTTGCCTGCATCCAAAATAAAGCAAACTTTCCTTTCCACCATCTTTACCTCTTTATTGGCTTTTGAGCGGCGAGCAAAAAGACCCCACTTTTAGTTATGTGTATATATCTATGTGTGTGCATGTATATATGTGTGTGTGTGTGTGTATATATATATAAATATATACATGGCATACTAATTTCAAATGAGGATTCCAAGGCTTTGGCCATCTCTGGCGATTTAATTTAGTATCTCTTTAGCCGTTCCTGCAGGGATTTTCTTCAGTGACTTATTTTTCTTTAAATTTAGTTCATTTTGCTATTTTATAAAAAATGGAGTAGATTAGTGATATCTCAAAAAGCATTCTAGAATAAAACTGCAAAGCATTAAATGATGTTTAAATTTGTTACATGAACACGTTGTTACATACAAAAGCTTTATGTTAAAACTAGGCTGGACATGGGAATGAATATCTTTAAAAGGAAAACAAAGTGCTAAATTCTTGTGATTTTTTAGTACAACCTAAGGATCCTTAGGGCCTTGTGTGAAAATATCAGGGAGGCCCCACTCTTGACTATGTGATGGGTGAGACTTTCAGCTATGGGCTTACTCTGCCCACATTGGGATCTTTACAACAACAATTAGGAGTAGATATTATTGCTGAGGCTTCATGCTAATTTGTAGACCAAGAAAAGGAGATGGATTAACTGACCTAAGGTCACACATTTTATATATGTATATATATATATACCTGCAAGCATTTGCTAACTTTTTGCTGCTACCATAAAAGAAGATGGTTTTCTCTCTGGAGAGTGGACTCATTGGTTTTCAATCTTCCTACACTTTGATTTCTTTCACAGTGTACTTCCTCCCAACTTATGTTACAATCCAAAAAAGACATGATGATAAAGGAAGACTAAATTGAATTTGATGACAGACCTCAGTAAAATATCAATTTTGCTGTTTCACTAATAAACACCATATAAAGTGATGCTTGATTTATGTCTTCAGAACTCCATTTATTCACCAGCTTCTTAAGTAGAGATAATAGCATAATCTGTTTATTGTTACAGTTATGATCATATGAGTTGGCACATGAGAAAAGCCTAACACAGGACTTGGTACAGTTTAGTTCATTGCCAAGAAGAACTGGTAAGTGCGTGTACAGGCAAGAAGGTGGCGACTGGAGGCTTATTTTAGGATTTAACTTCAGGAATAATCACAATTTTTTTTTAATTTAAAGCTTTATATAACTTTTTAAATAGTTAGAAAATAGTTTGAGGACTTCAATAAACCCTGACCAGGGATATTAACAAAAGATTAATTATCTGATTCCAAAACTAAGGAAAGCAGTGTTGGTGGATGTGCTCCTTATTCCTTCAATCTAGAAAAGCAAGTCAGATATTATCCTGAAATGAACTACTTCAGAACAGCACCCTTCTTCATCCCAAGACCTTAGTTGGGTATCTTTATCCCCATCACTAGTCCAGACCAATACCTGCTATAAGTAATGTGGCTCCAGCAACAAAGCAGATGCGGACTTTGATGTATGGCTCGTCAGGGAGGAATTTCACACAGTCAAGACCAAGGAGCAGGATAATAAATCCAAATCCAGCTAAAACATCTGCAGTAATCATCAGCGCCCGAGTTACCACCAGCTTCACTAGAAGATCGGAGCATACGGTTTCAGCATAGTCAGAGGAAGGAGACATGTTAATACACAGAGGTACACCAAAGAACAGACAACCACGCACATTAACACATGCCCACCGGTAAAAGCAGACTTTAAAGATGCATGAACTTGAAAATAAATACCCTTAATTTTTCATAAAATGCAGAAATAGTACGAGACTATCAACAGTATTATTTGGTTAAGGACTGCTTATTATAGTCTTTTTGGCCATCTAGTAAAATGCCTGGCATATGGTGGGGACTAGGTAACTATTTCCTTTTTGCCTCCTGTTTTGGAATGAGTCTCATTCACAAGTATTAGCTTAATGCTGAATTGAAAGTAGAGTATCTCTTCTTCTGAAGACAACCAATCAGTATTCAATAAATAAATAATCACTACATTTGTTTGAAGTTTCATTGAAAAAATGTAACAAATTGGTTAAAATAGGGGAGCAGAATAAAATACTTCAAGACCTCTCTTGCCAGTTCAGGTAGGAGCCATCAGCAGATCTTTAGAAGGAGAAGGAGCTTCCATTATTAAACAGAAGACTATTTATTTTCTTTTATTCCTTCAGGTGGTGACCCTTCTTGGCCAACACTCTGCATTAACCCTTCAACCTTGCATTGTCAACGAAGCATATTTTAAAGCTATGGCCAATGAGAAGATGTGGTAGAAAGTCCAGGAAAGAGAAGATCAGGTAAATAGAAGTAGAATAGTAGCAGTCATCTGCAATGGGAGCATCATCAACTGTGAAAGCCTCCTCACCTGTGAGTCTCAGTGACACTAAATTAAAACTAGAATAATGTTGTCACAAATGGAGGGTTAATTATCTGAAGTCAGAACTATTGTTACTTTAGCTGGCTACTGGAGAGGAGTAATAAAATTTATTCCTTTGATGGTATCATAATTATGTTTTATTTTCATAGTGGCCTAGAGTTTCCTTGTATTGAAATAATTTTTCCTCAATGATGAGACAACTTTAGGGGCTATTTAGTTATAGATGGCTTGTGAAAATGTGGCCAATTTTCCTCATTTCAAATATAAAATCTTTTTATAATCCATCAAAGAGAGGAAATCAATACATAAAATCCGTTCCTACCTTATTAATAGGTGAATATTTAAGATCTCAAAATGTGACATTATTTTTTAAAATTTAGGCCAAATCTAAAGTTCATTTTGTTTTCTTCAAAATTAAGGAAAGAGAAAACTATGTAACTCATTAGGTGATATGAGTTTTTATATTTTAGCAGATCTCCTTGATCCTCAAATGTTATATATAAGTGTGGGCTTCCTATTCAGCACCCCAAACTAAGTGGTCCCACATTTTGGAGTGCCTCCCTTGAAATTTTCTAAGTCCTCTTCTGGAACCTGGGATCAACAGGGCCAGGGTTGCTATCTGGATGGGGTGCCCTGAAATTATTGTTGGCCCTGGTTTTCCCCTCTCTGACCCTTGCTCCCATAAGTGTGTCTCAGATGCTCTGTGGAACTACAGGACTCATGCCTATGGTGTCATCCAGGGGCCACATGGCTAGCCCAGTTCTGAGAGGGCAGCTCTGCAAGAGATTGCTAATGCTGGCCAGCCAGTAATTTCCTTTTGGAGATTATCTGAGATTTGGCTGCCAGAATAATGTTAAATATTCTGATTTGGGGGGTGGAGAAGGGCTCAAATTAACAGTATCAACAGGAGCCCTAAAAAAATGCATCTCGGGGCTTCCCTGGTGGCACAGTGGTTGAGAGTCCGCCTGCCAATGCAGGGGACACGGGTTCATGTCCCGGTCTGGGAAGATCCCACATGCCACGGAGCAGCTGGGCCCGTGAGCCATGGTCGCTGAGCCTGCGCGTCCGGAGCCTGTGCTCCGCAACGGGAGAGGCCACAACAGTGAAAGGCCCGAGTACCACAAAAAATAAATAAATAAATAAATAAAAATGCATCTGGGTCTAAATACTCTAAGTATACAAGGTAATGAGAAAGGTGATCTAATTGTGATTGTATAAAAGATAACAAAGACCAAAAATAAAATCTACTTTCTTACAGGTAACATCCTAACTTAGAGGGTATAGTTATGTTATTTTCTTAGAACACATTTTCATCTCTCTAGTCTTTAAGCATATGATAGAATTTTTTAAAGAAAATTAATGGATTTTTAGCATATTATTTGAAAGTAATAGGTAAAAATATATCAAAAGACAAATGTGAGATAGTATAGGCAAAAGATAAAGGACCATTTAAAAATATAAACAGTGGTTTTCTCTGTGTAGTAGGCTTGTGAATAATTTTATTTTCTTCTTACATAAATGTATATAACAAATATTTAAAAGTTTGAAATATTTCATCTTTCTATTTTCTTCTCAACTCTAGCCATAGCACTGCATTTCTGGAATAGCCTAGGGTTCACATGAACATGAATGCCCATTCCTATTGACCAAATCGTGCTTCTTTGTAGATAGAACTAGGTTAGTGCAAGAAGGGAAAAAAAGAGGAAAACATAAAAGGCCTTTTTCTAAAAAATGAAATAAAAGCTTTATGAATTAAAAAATGCTTCAGGCACTCAAATCCTAAATGGCAGAGAAAGATATTTGTAGAGCACAGCTCCTTTTAAGTGCTTTTCCCTGCACCGAAATAGCTGTTCAGGGGAAAAGTCACATTCTAAGGGTTTACTTTTCATTTATCTTAAGAAAAGAAGTTGTGATATTGTACCACCACCCATCATTTGATTTGAAAGAGACTAAAACCAATTTGCTTTAATAACAGCACCAGTATTTCTTGGCACGATTGGATGTTCTAATAAGTAAATAAACAAACAAACACACAAATAAATAAATAAATGGTATGGAGAAGAGTTGAGAGAATCAGTAATAAGGTTTTTCGATCTATGAAATCTTTTATTCATAGAAACATGGGCCTTGTTAACACCTAATTATAATTTAAAGCTAAAGGTAGGGAAGATCTAGGAGATGGCTTTTTATTTCTGCTAAGAATGTGTCACATATTTTAATGTTTTCATTCCCTGATCCCACAGTCTGTGTCTCTCTTTGCCTATCTGTCTCCCTATCTGTTTTTCTGTCTCTGTCTCTGCCCCTCTATATCCACTATCTCTCTTTCTTAGCAAGTCATCTATTGAAATACTGTAAACTTTCTATCTGACCTAAGTCATAGCTAAAAGACATCTCCGAAATGCTTTTCATCTAACCGGTCAATTCTAATCATAAAATCACTGCACCCTGAAGATTTCATTTCAATTTAAAAAGTGTTTACTATAAGCCTGCTGTGTATAAGACACTATACCAGACCCTTTGTGGGATAGCAGAACTGAACAAGATAATATTTTTACCCTAAAGGAATTTATAAATACATGGGAAAAGATAAAATATGCTAAAAATGTTTCAATTCACATTTTAGAAATAAACTAAATTTCTAATTGAAACATTTAAAACTGGACAGAACCTTAATATTGAATCGTAAAAAACAAAAACACATAATGGAAACCTGAGTTCAATTTCCTTTGGTCTTCCCTCCCTGACAAGGGTGAGGTCTAAGGCATACGTACAGGGGTGTTCAGCAAGTATAGAATCGTACTCATCACAGGTGCGAATCCCATCAAAAGCATTTGTGACACACTCCCACCAGAGGCCTCGGCATTTTGTGCTCACCTAGATGTTGGAGAAGACACCATGTGAAACAACTCAGGCAGACACACTTCAATTCACCTTGATCAAAGGAAGAACTTGGCTGTTGTGAGTTTGATAGCAAAGTACAGTGGTTACAAGCATGATCAGAATTTCATTTACAACAAACACAATGCATTTTACAGTATTTTCCCTTAAGCACTAACAATTCAAGGCTTTCCCCACCAGGAAGTAAAATCACTTCCTGATTTGGGGGTGGGGGCGGTAAGAAGTCATGCCTAAAATGGATAAAATCAGAATTAAACATATGCAAATGCCTATGGCTGGTTCTATCATCGAGTCAGTTTAATAGGGCGACAATTCATTTCACTACCATATGCTGACATTTACTTATCCAAAAAAAAAAATCAATATAACAATAGGTGATAACTGCTCACATCTTGAGTCTATTAGGAATGTACATTAATTTTTCTTCATCATGAACAATGAGTCCCATGAAGAAACATGTTATTATATATGAAGTTCATAAATTTAAAATAATGGTCAAAGAAAGTTATACATAAAGACCATACTACTTCTTCCTCGCTCCACTGACGGACTACCAATGTTTAAGCTATGAGATGGATGTAAACAAACTGAACATTAATTTCATACAACCTTGCAGTCATAAATCACTTTTACTTAGAAATGCTGTACAGATGATTCTAAGTATCCACTTAGAGCTAAAAGGTCCAAGTGTCCTGAGCCTTCTCATATTTTACTTATAAGCTGCAAGTCAAAATAGATTTCCTAGAATTGTAAACATGCCAACAGAAAATGTGTTCAAGTATTCTTGACAGAGCTCATACATGTGGATCAGAACTAATATGATTGTTTATTCTGATTTGATTACAGATTCCCATTACCTTGGCAATCTGGGAATAGTTTAGTAAGATTTAACCACAAATTATCTTGGAAAAAGAAAGCTTAAAGTTTTCCTTAAAGAAAGAAGAAACGACAGAGCAGAGTAGGAAGAGAAATGCAAAGGCAGGGAGATTATAATGGGTGCGGAGAAGAAAGGAAGGAACATGAAACATTTGATTTGCAAAAGAAAATTATATCAGAGAATATTTGCGCTATGAAACTCTGACCCATGTTCTGCGTTGAAGTTGTGTTTTGCACCAAATAAAACTCTACTGCTGGCTACTCCATCACAATTTTGAATGTTGTACTTCTGTTTTCACTTTGTATGTAAAATGCTTATAATTGGTAATAATTAATAACTCTATATCGAATCTATACTCTGAAGCAGTTACTGTTTAAGTGTATTATCACCTCACTTATTAATTAGAGGATCCTGTGATCTATCATTATTACTGTCCATTTTACAAATAAGGAAAAGGAGGCACAGGAAAGTTAAGTGATAACCCCAGAAAGTGTAGTTAAATAGAGGAGATAGGATTCAAACACAGCAGTCTGTGTGTACGCTCTTAAGCACTGCAGTATACTTAAAACCTATTTTTTTTAATTCCAATTTTACTTCAGGTGAAAGTACTCCAGAATTGGAAACTGGAAGATAGTTTTGGATGAAGTAGTAAGCCCTAACTTTAATCTCATCCTATGGCGATCATTCTATGAAACCTCACTTTGGCTTGCTCTTCCTAAGATTAAATCTAGTAGTGATGTTTTAGAATGTTGGAATATCATCTGACCTGAGGCACCACAGAGACCAAAATATTGATAAAGAAAATCCATCTTGCGAAAACTAATATATCAATTTCTAAAGAAGGATGTGACTATCTAAACTTACGTGCACATGAAATTTAAGCTATAACTGAAGAAACACAGACTTTAAATTGACACTCTTATCAGCTGTGTTGCATCCCTGGCAAGGCCTTACCTTTCTTGAGCCTCAATCTCCTTATCTTTATAAAGGAGCTAATGCTAGGGTGACTATAAGAATTAAAAATTACAAACACACACAACATAGATGATTTGCTCAATAAATGATAATACTAGTAAAATACTTCAACAGCATAGTAACCTGAGTAGTGACTGAGTTCAGCATTACTAACTAACCATATGAAAGTGGAGAAAGGTAGATGTAATGGGTAGAATGGCAGCCCCCCAAAAGATGTACCCATGTTCTAATCCCCAGAACCTGTGAATGTGACCTTATTTGGAAAAAGGGACTTTGCATATGTAGTTAAATTAAGGGTTTTGAGAAAAGTAGATCCTCTTGGATTACCAGGGTGGGCCCTAAATCCAATGACAAGTGTCCTTATAAGAAGAGACACAGAGAGGAGAGACAGACAGAAGAGAAGGAGGCAATGTGCCCACAGACACAGACACTGGAGTGACGTGGGCCCACGTCAAGGAATGCTTATGTCACCAGAAGCTGGAAGAGGCGAGGAATGCATTCTCCTTTAGAGCCTTCAGAGGCGGTGTAGCCCTGCCAAAACTTTGATTTCAAAATCCTGGCCTTCAGAACTGTAAGAGAAAAATGTCACTTGTGTTAAGCCACCAAATTGTGGCAATGTGTTATGGCAGCCCTAAGAAATGGATAGTAGAGACAATTTGTACTGAACTATTTTACCACAACAGAAGACAAGCCTTCTCATAGCCTATTACCCTTCAGTCTGTCAATTAACAGGAACACACTGGATCCAGTTCATTCCAATTTGAGCTAGGTTATATGGACCTGAAGTCCTATTCTATAATCAGAGAGTAACTGTCCCCAATTTCCTGCTGTCTAACTCAGCCACTGAAACAAACAAATCCTACTATAGTCATTCTCATTATATGTGAGGTTATTTAGGAAATGAGCTGAGCTATATATGTGAGGATATTTAAACTAAAAAGAGTATTTTTTTCTTGCCAAAATAATCCAGTAATGGTGTCATTTTCAAGGCTATTGATCATTTACCTGCAATGACCATATTTAGAAAAGCAATGAGCTCATTAAAGGAAACAAGGAATCCAATTTCATTAGGTATTAATGCTTAGGGGCACAATATTAGATTGCTTGGTATTCACACTCAGTTAAGGTACGTGAGAATAGCGGCTGTAATTAACTAAACTTCTGTGTTAATATAGCACTTACTGGAGACACCCTTAAAGGTGCCTTTGTGCACAAAATACAAGGTTAAAAGACTGTTCGTTATTTATCACATTTAGGAAAGCCCTCCTTGCCTATAATTTAGAATCTTCACTTATCCTCCTGTTATACAATGGTTTATTAAGAACTCTCTAAAACAAACAAATCTACATTCTTTAAAGTTTTAAGACAAGGTTCTTACAAAGCAGACTCACGCTTAAAATCTTACGGTTAACCTTACTTAACGGGTAAAAACAATATTAACTAATAATTTCATCTCACAGCGTTGTCCAAAATAGACGATTACAAATTCAATCTTTGTGCTCTTAACATGTGATTCATATATTAATAAATAACATATAAAATAATACTCAGGGAATTTTTATATCATTTCAATAAATATCTGTTGGTGCTGAAGTGGGAAGAAGTCAGTTTATCCAATGTGTGGCAATAAAAGTGCAAGTCACAAACATGAGGCCAACCTAAATGTCTTAATATTAATTACCTGCCAACAGTGAAACAGTGAGATTTTACAGAAGAGTACAGATTTCTGGCTTCCCTTGGAAACTTGGTCAGTCTGGCCACCTGGACTCCCTGGCTGCACATAGCAGCAATTAGCAGGAGCTGAGTGGATCTTCAAATTTCTCCCTGTCATTTAAATCTCACCTCAAAGATATCCCTTCTTCCATGAGATTCTCCCAGTCTCTCCAGCTGGAGTTAATCTCTTCTTGGATCCCACAGTAACTAGTCCATATTTCTATAGCATTTATAATATTGCATTATCTTTTTATGTGCATTTATGTGCATCTGTCTCCCAAGTCTGCCTTTCAAACTATGTTCACTAAATGTCTGTCACGTGTCAGTCAACCGGCTAAGTGCTGGGGATACAGCAATGATCAAGAAAGGTATGGCACCTTGCTTCAAGGAGCTTACAAATCCACCTTCTCAGTATATAATAGATGCTCAAAAGATGTTTACTGAGGGAAAATATTTGTCAATTTTTCTAATTCATACACATTAACTCTCATTTCTCACTTGGCATAGAAAATGGTTACTGATATACTGTACACACAGTTGAGGCTTAATATGTCCTTTTGACTTGACTGAACAGGCTAGAATGTCTAAATCCAGGAGTTAAAGAAATATTATTGAGACCAGAGAGTTTATGCTGATTTGGTGTCAGCCTGGACCCTATCTACTCAACTGGCTCTGGAAAGTGTTTACCACAATACTAAGGATGAGCAGGATACCACATAGAAAAATAGTTTCAGGAAACTTTTCGGAAGAGGGACTGATGGTCCCTCTTCCTAGTTGAGTTTATAATGGCATAAATTAATTCCTTAATCCTGGAATTTCTTATTCTAACCTCTTTAGCAGTTTCCAATTAAGGTTTCTCTTTTCTATATCCTAGCCTTTGCCAGTTTCCCTTTTCTTATCCCTCTGAAAATATTTACAAGTGGCAACACACAATTTTGCCTGCATTGTCTTATCTTCTGCAGTTTTGAGTGTGCCTGTCATGCCTCCATATATTTTATATATCTTTTGAGAAGAGAGAAACTTAAAAATACTTTAATTTAATTCAATCTTCCCCAAACTTTTTATCTTTCTGAGCAAAGAACTGTTCCAAATGCCTTTTACAATCTTCCAGGCAGTTGAAATTTTTTCATTAAGAGAATTCTGTAAAGACCAAAATAAATGGAAATCCGAAGTTGCAATGTCTGTTGAATACGGTGGATGAATGAAGAACTTCCCAGCCAACCTATAACAGTTTTTGCCTGGTCATCAAACAAACATGCGGTCTTGTGTTATCCTGATGGAAGATGATGCGTTTTCTGTTGACGAATTCCGGATGCTTTTCATCGAGTGCTGCTTTCATTTGGTCTAATTGGGAGCAGTACTTGTTGGAATTAATCATTTGGTTTTCCAGAAGCAGCTCATAATAGAGGACTCCCTTCCAATCCCACCATATACACAACATCACCTTCTTCGGATAAAGACCGGCCTTTGGTGTGGTTGGTGGTGGTTAATTTCGCGTGCCCCATGATGTCTTCTGTTCCACATTATTGTACAGTATCCGCTTTTCATCACCCGTCACAATTTGTTTTAAAAACGGAACGTTTTCATTATGTTTAAGTAGAGAATCGCATGCGGAAATATGGTCAAGAAGGTTTTTCTCGCTTACCTTATGTGAAAACCAAACATCAAAGCGATTCACATAACCAGGTTGGTGCAAATGGTTTTCAGTGCTTGATTTGGATATTTTGAGTACATTTGCTATCTCCCATGTGATACAACGTTGATTGTTCTCAATTAATGTCTCGATTTGATCGCTATCAACTTTAATTGCTCTACCCAACCATGGAGCATCGTCCAGATTCTCTCCAGAGAGAATCTCTTACCTAAGAAAAAGTGATGGTATTTCTACAGAGATACTTCTTATTTAGTGTTCAACATGAGATTTCCAAATATCACTTCACATTATATTTCACTCATTTATTCACTCTTTTAGTAAGTATGTCAAGTATCATAATAGGTACCCATTCACTTCATATTAACAAATGCATCCTGAGTTCCCATTATGTGGAAGGGGGTGCTAGGAGCTGTAGGAGAACATGAGGCAAATTAAAGAATATTCCTAGGCTCAAATGTCTGCTAAAGGAGTTTAAAATCAGTTGGAAAGCAAAACAAGTATATATAATCAGAGTACATGCTAGCTCTAATAATTTCAATATTTATGTATGAAAGAATTGTAGCATCATTAATTAAAATAGAAATCCCAGGGGAGAACCTGGTAATGAAGATAAAATAAATCCAAATGTGGATTACCTTTCATTTGGGGTCATAAAATTTTAATCATAACAGTGCTTGGTCCATGACAAATTCTCAGTAAATAATTAACAAAAGTTGAACTGAAAAATGAAATAAACTTGTGAAAACATTTTTTCTTTCTGACAATTGAGAGACCAGTAACTCTGTGAAGAAGCTACTTTCCTATTTTACTGTGGATAATGAAGAATTACACATTTTATGATGTAATTAACATATTTTTGTTATTAATTCATAATTTATTTTCTTTTAAAATATATTTAGTATATAACTTATGCTATTTTGTCTCTATTCTCTGCCTTATTCCCCTGGTTAGACAAAAAGGGAACAGTCATAAGTGTAAAAATGGAAAAAACCACAGCTCAGAGAAGTAAACAAAATGTGTCCAAGAGAATCAATAGAGAAAATAGGAACAAAACTTAAATCGCATATTTCTCCCTTCAGTGAACATTGTACAAAATGTCATCTCCTCCTCCAGAACAAAAACAAAACAATAAACTGCAAATAGATGGTAATATATCTAACATTTATTGACTGATTTGTATTTGCCTGGTACTGCGGTCAACTAGATCCACAGGCTCATTTAACCCTTACAAGACACCATGTGCATATTGTTACTCTCCCATTATAGAAGAGGAAATGCAGTTTTACACAACTTAAACATCTGTCTAAATTCACACAGCTACTGCCTGGCAGGGTGGGATTTAATCTTAGGTCCCTGTAACATCAAGTCCAACCTGTAAACATCCACACTGAAAAGCATTCCCTTCCTGGCCCCCTCAAGGTGCTGTGCAACCATCTAAGTAAGAAAAAAATAGTGTCATGGTCCAGGGATGTTGCTGCTTAATGACTTCTGTATAGAGACTAACTTTCCTCCATTTCAGCTCTAGGTGAGTGGTTCCATCCTTCCTCCAATTACCCCAAAACAGTAAAGTGGATTTCAAATTTTACTTCTCCTTCTCCATCAGCCTTCTTTCCCCACATGCAATCAATTATTAATCCCATCAATGTGAGTTCTTTAGTTTCCCATATCTTCATGTCTTTTTAAAAATTTTTTATTGAATTATAGTTGATTTACAATGTTGTGTTAGTTTCAGATGTACAGCAAAGTGAATCAGTTATACATATACATATATCTACTCTTTTCAGATGGTTTTCCCATATAGACCATTACAGAGTATTGAGTAGATAGAGTTCCCTGTGCTATACAGTAGGTTCCTATTAGTTATTTATTTTATATATAGTAGTGTGTATATGTCAATCCCAGTCTCCCAATTTATCCCTTCCTGCTTATCCCCTGGTAACCATAAGTTTGTTCTCTACATCTGTGACTCTACTTCTGTTTGTAAACAAGTTCATTTGTACCCTTTTTATGCTTGCTGCCACACTAGTTCAGACCATCAATGTTTTCCTCCTGTTTTATGGGGAAAGCTGCCTAGTTGATCTCCCTATAATTCATTTTACCCTTTCTAATCATTCCCCACATTAGCCAGAATGATTGTTCGTTCTAAAACACACATATATGTTTTCTTACAGTGAACCACCCTTGTCTATGGTATAAGATCTATATTTTACATGAACACAAGCCCTCGATGATCCAGCCCTTATATTCTCCTCCTTATGTTGGAAACTTTTTCCAATATGTCCAAAGTGATAAACATACAGCACTCTCATACCTAGATCTCTGCCTATATCATGTCCTGTGCATGCAATACTCTCTACTTTTTCTTCCCCCTTAACTTGTTCTTAAAGCCTAGTTTAGATATTTCTTCTGGGTAGCCTTCACTCATTATACACGACTAAGTGAGCTGGCCACTCACAGTTATCTGTAATCATAGCACTGGTCATATCATACTGTCTATCAGTTTACCTGTCTGTCTCTGCCAATATGCTGGGAGAAACCTAAGGAAGATCCAAGTTTCATCCTCCTTCATAACCTGTACCCACCACAGTACCAAGTAGACAGTAGGTATCAAAGAGCATTTGTGGAATGAAAGATTATAGAAAGAAAAGAAAAAAAGGGGGAGCACAAAAAGGAGATAAAGGAGATGAAGGAGAAGGGTGGGAGTAGAAAAAGAAGAATAAAAGAGAAGTAGGGCATGAAAGGTTTTTTAAAAAGGAGGAAAAAGGAGTGGGGGGGAGAAGGAAGGGAGAAGAGGAAGAAGAAGAAAGAGGAAGGAGGCAGGGAGGAAGGGAGAAAAAAAGTAAGGAGAGAAGTAGAGTGGGAAATAGGAAGAAAGAGCATATAAAGTTAACAGAAAAATGAAGACTATTCACAGTAGATTTCCTAGTGGAAATTTCTAGGGAGGTTCTAGATGCCATCAGTCCTCCAGCGGCTGGCCATCCCTCTGGAAGACATAGTCAAGTCTCTAGACATAGTCATAGTCAAGGAGTTCTGAAAGTCATAGTCACGGAGTTCATAAAGAATGTAGGACTAAAAAGGACCTTAAAACAACTGAGTTCAACTTCATTTTATAATTGAGGAAACTGAGCTGAAGACACAAGCTGTGACTGCTCCACAGAAGACAGTTAAGATGCGAACACAGGCTGGAATAATTTCAAAACCCAGGTTCTCTTCACACACCAGTCTTCCCCAAGACACACATGAATCAAGAATGACAGGAGAAGCATGGTAGCTCAGGACCCCTGGTCCCTGACTTGGGGCTGTGAACGATTCCGTGTGCTATTTCTTTTTCCTAATGTTTTAACTTTACTTAACCTCTTCAGGACAGGTATAAATGAGGCCCCATACTATTTTGTAGTATTTTGAGTATCCTCTAGTAAGTCAAAAGGATACCTGAGCTCTGCTTCTTGCTCCCTGTTACTCACCTTTAGCCTGTAGTTTTGCTATTTGTCCTCTCTCTTGGAAGACCTCTGCTGCCATTTCTAACTTTTGAAATCCTTGGCATCTTTTTTGACGCTTTGTTCAAATGTCTTTTCCTCCCTGAGGCCTGTCTCAATGCTCCTGACAGGAAATAATCAGTCTCTCTTCTTTGCTTTGTTCATTTCTTTCTCAAATATGAATTGGCCTACACCCTTTATTAGAGTTTCATGTGCATCTTTGTTCCTCCCTAAACGTGCGCTCATGAAAGGCAGGAATGGTTCTTGCTTTAGTTTTGACTCCCCTTGGAGGATTTGCACGGCACCTTTGAAATGACATACATTTCATGTTTGTTATGTTGAACTGAACTACAGAATCTATTTTCCAACACTGATGCCTACATCACTGTCAAAGATTAACAAAGCAAAAAATTCATTATATTCCTTTTTGTTTAAATTTTCTATGGGTATGCTTTTTTTTAAAAGCCCTTTTATTGTGTCAATTTTTGTCCAGTAGTTGTTTAAAGTGAGTTGTTAACATGGACCAACAACGATATATGCACAAGGAAGGAAGCAAAGAGACAAAACAGTAAAATTGAGTCAGTTAATATCAGAACCTTGACATTTATGGATAATATTATGACTTTATATGCTAGCCAACTGAAGGAGTAATTGTTATGCGAGTTCCATGTCCCTTTAAAAATACTGACAAATAAAAAGACTGTTGGAGAGAAGGGGGCCTCATTTGTTAAAGGGTTCTTCTTTTTTTTTTAATTTTAGAACATTATTTATTTTTTTATACAGCAGGTTCTTATTAGTTATCCATTTTATACATATTAGTGTATACATGTCAATGCCAATCTCCCAATTCATCCCACCCCCACTCCCCGCCGCTTTCCCCCCTTGGTGTCCATACATTTGTTCTCTACATCTGTGTCTCTATTTCTGCCCTGCAAACCGGTTCATCTGTACCATTTTTCTAGGTTCCACATATATGCATTAATATACAATATTTGTTTTTCTCTTTCTGACTTACTTCACTCTGTATGACAGTCTCTAGATCCATCCGTGTCTCTACAAATGACTAAAGGGTTCTTCTTTTAATGGGGAGGATTATTGGGGAAGATTTATTGCAATACATCTCAAGTATGGGAAATATGAAAGAAGCTAAGAACTACTAAACTATAGTCCGAGGTTAGCAAGGATTTACTCAAGGTGAATAAACTAGACTACTCATTCCTCTCACTTTACCCAGAAGTGTTCTTGCACAGAACAGAGGGAAGATTGGTTGTATGTACTGAGATGAAAGCAAGAAGGCACTTTAAATGCCAGAACTCCTAATCCGTCTCAGCAAGGTCTGACCCTTTCTAAACTTTCATTTCTTATCAAGTGAAGTTAGCAGTTTCATCAGCTTAAGGGGAAAGATTTTCAAATTGTTTTGGAAAATATTTTAAGAATGCTTTTAGATGAGATTTTGCATGTTTCTAAAAACATAATTTTAAGTGAGCTCAAGTCCAACATATTTCTGTATTCATCACCTACTATTGGCAGCCCATACTCTAGCAAGCTAATGGCAGAAGAACATTTCTATCTGCACTTTTCTGAGTACTGTTCAAAGGACAGTTTTGGTTTGTTTTTTTCATTCACCACTTATGTGCATGGCCAGATAATGCACCACTGGATTAACATATAGCAGACATCCTTTATAGTATTTCAGTTCTATCATAATTTTCAGAAAAATAATTTTCTAGTGCTAAAGAAACACTTAAAACTCTCTTGGTTTTGAAATACCATGTAAGAGTCAGAGGAAATTTAAAAGCAAGGAAAAATAAAACGCAAAAATAATACACAGAGAAACAAAAGATTATTACTTTCCATTCGAAACTCCAACTTGGAAGTTTAATAAATAAAATTAGAAGAAAAAATATAAAAACTTGCCCTCAGGTATCTTTCTTAAACTTCATAAACGTATAGCATTTGCTAGAGTAAATTGTTCCATTCAGGATGTACATAGGAAAACATAGTGAGTTGCTATATATTCTCAGTGAGTTCCTGATATATTGTTTCTTTTTCTCACCTATGCTTTTTGAAACCTTACAAATGAATAGTTGCTGAGTCTGAAGAATTGATTTTTACTTAGTTTGACCTCTCTCAGATTCCTATAGCCACAGAAAATAATTCTAAATTTGAAAACTACTTCTTTCAGAGCTTCTCCAGTGAGAAAAATAAAATTTTCAAATATGAACCACTCACTCATCTTGTACATGAAGAGTAGGTTCCCAAGAGCAACTCATTTTTAAAAGAGGGTTTCTTTTTTTTTTTTTTTTTAAACATCTTTATTGGGGTATAATTGCTTTACAATGGTGTGTTAGTTTCTGCTTTATAACAAAGTGAATCAGCTATACATATACATATGTTCCCATATGTCTTAAAAGAGGGTTTCTTAAACCCATATCTGTCTCCTGTACTTCGGGACACACTAGAAAAACTTGGTTTCCCAGAGAATGTTTTCTCCTACTAGGAAACTCCTTACAATGACATTTTTTCCATTGCACAGTAATTGGGTAGGTTTTATATGACTTGAGTTTGATCACTTGATCAACATTTAGATGATCACTCCTTAAGAAAGTCTATCATACTACTTTTAATGCTGTCTTCAAGATTAACAAATTTCTGCTTGTGAGAAAGGATGTTAATGGAATGTCATTCAATTTGGTATATGCAGCAATGGAAGAGGTGAATTTCTAGAAAGCTTATATAATTACGCTTGTGTAAATTTACCTTTATGAAAAAGGGCTTATTCAGTTACCTCATCTGTAAAATGGGATAACAACAATACCTACCTCATAGATGAGCTGTGAGAATTAAATAAGCTAATAATGTAAAGACTCAGTAAGTAGTAAGAAAGAAGCAAGTCCAACCATGTTGGCTATTATTACTATCTTAGTCCTAGTGAATGTAATGGGCCAGTGGGGCTTAGAGAAAAGTCGGACAGGCTTGGGTCAGTAAAAGAAGCTGCTGACTTCTTACCTCCAGGGAGTCATCTGCATTCACCATCCAACAGTCTGTCCAGGTGGCCACAACCAAGAACCCAGTAGAGAAAAATGCAAAGAAGCAGGCGACATACTGAAAAAGATCCCTCATCTTAACGAACAGCCTGTCTGCAAGGGACACATGGGCAGCTGCCAGCCCTGGACCCATGCAGGTAGCTGGAATGCTGTCAGTCTTCTGTGCTTCTGGTACCTGGGGATGTTGAAAATGCTGGTCTTTTCCTTTTCCTTACTCCCCACTGCAGGCGTCTTAAGCTGCGGTAAGAGTAATACAAACAGGCTGTAACCCACAGAGGGGTCCTGGAGGTCATTATCTGAAGCAACGAGCCTCCAATCAGAAGCCAGGTCAGTGAAAGGACTGAGAATGTTTTGGGTGGGGGAGAAAAGGAGCCCCGGTAATGTTTCCTGCCCAGACCGTGGGCTAATGTGAGATGATGGTCACCAGAGGCACGTGTCAGCGCCAAGATGGAGAGAAGGAAGAAGGGTCACACCCCATGCTGACGCCTGTAAACTGATCCTTCTCAGGCCCTCCAGAGAAAGTGAGCTATTCTCCTCCTCCCCTCAGTAAGGGGGCTATATGGTTGACTGAGTGCTTTTATTATTAGGACTATTTTAATATTCGCTGACTACCTTAGACAGACAGGCCACTGGTGAAACTATGCTAACAAGGGCTTGCTCAAGGGAGTTTGCATTCCAAAGTGCTGGACAGAACAGCCCATAAATGGTTTCCAAGCACCTGGGCCCCAGGTAGAGCCATGGCTCCTAACCTTTCGACATCATTCAGTGGGAAAGAGTTGCGCATTTTAACCCAAAGAGCTCTGGGTATAAATCCTTGCTCTGAAGCTTACAGGCTGAAGGCACTTGGGCTGTGGTTTCTGTAAAATGGGGATATTAATACAAACAGACATCATGAAATGTTTGGGAAAATTAAACGATACTGTGTCTGTAAATCACTTAGACAGTGTCTGACAAAAGTAGCTAAATAGTAAATATTAACATGACCAAGAATTCCCTATATGATTACTTTTCCCCCATGAACCAATGTTTGAAAATATGCTTGAAAATTTTTTTGAAAGATTTTTTTAAGTCTGTGATATAGCAGGGGCAACTAGAATTTTACCTACACCCGAATGGGTAGACTTATTGAGTATAAATATTCCATAACCAGTAGAATTTAAAAAAAATACTTAAAAGAGCATACATACCCTCATTTAATCATTATCAGATAGACCTCTCTACACTAAAATACAGATTTTTAAGTGATAATAAAAAATATTTTACATGGTTCTTAATGCAAGAGAGGGAATGAGAAAGGTGGGGGGGAGAGAGAGATTGAGAGAGAAAGAGACAGAGGAACAAGGGAAAAGGATTAGAAATAGGTCATTACTCTGGGAAGAATCATCTCCTAAGAAAGTTATTTTAGTGACAGCTCAGGAAGGGTTTACTTTTTTCCACTTAATAATGATTCAGTCATAATATTTAGGGTAAAAGACTAAAATCAGTATTGATAAAACATCCTTCAAGTCTATATTAACATAATAAACTTTTGTGACTAAAATTTGCTATTTTCTAATTGATTTGTGTTCAAAAGTATAAACTGTAAATATAAAATCATTTGTAAAACCATATGTGGAATATGTCTATTTACTGCCATCAATAAAGTATATATGTTATCAGTAGTTATCATTAGTTTGTGAGCGGCATTACAATTGCTTTTAGTTTTATTTATTTATTTTTTGACTTATTTCACCTAACAATTGGGGAAAAGAACACTTAGTTTTTAAAGTACCCATTCAAAGAACGGAATTACCTATGGTGTAAGGCAGCTACAACGCACACAGGCTGCTTCGATGAGTCACAAGTGAATCTGTCCCCGTGCCCTAAAATCTAAAATGCTCATGCTCTGTTGATCTGGGAGGGAAACCAATTCCAAAAGCACATGCCCATTACAGGAAAAGTCCTGGACTTGGCTGCTGGCTTGCCACCCAGGGACCTTCCACAATGTACTTTTCCTGCTAACAGTGCACCCCAGGGCAATGGTTCTTAAACTTGAGTGCACAATGGAATCTCCAAAGCCACTTGTTATAAATGCAGACTTGGGAGCTCCACCCTCAGAGATCTGGATTCGGGAAATTGGGAACGGAAGTCAAGAGTTCACATTTTGTAAATGTCTTGTATAAAATTCTGATTCTGAACCAGATGACCATGCTTTGAGAGACTAAGAAGAAGAGAAGAAAAATCAGCATTAAAACCAGCATATTACTTTACAGACTCATACACTATGGCTCATAGACAAAGCTGTGGGAGGGGGACACCAGAATTACATCTTTGGTACCAAAGTCTTCCCTAATTAGTACCATAACAGGTCCCAAATCCAAATATCAGGACTTAATGAAAAAGGTGAAGTAAAGGAAAAAAACACTGGGCTCCATGCAGGCACTATGCATGGGAACACACACCAGTACACATATATCTCTGGAAATCAGAGATTCCTTCACAGGAAATATATAGGCTGTACCTTAATTTATTTCATTCCCCAAATTGTACTGGACGTCTTATGTGGTTAAGGATTGGGAGACCATTAATGTGACTATAGAGCTGTTCCTGAATCAAAGTATAGTACTTTTAGAGAATCACGTAAGACAAGCATGCTTAAGGGTCAATTTCTGTGGGTGAGGTCATAATATGATAGGAGATCCAAGAGACATGGATCAAGGAGAGACATGCAGACTAACCGATGAGTAAGAAGGACTCCATGGGTGGAGTGTGAGTGCACTTCAAAGGAGGAGACAAACGTGTTGGGAGCTGTGAGCACGGAGGTGCACATGCAGAGTAAACCATTCACGAGTCTAGGAAACAAACTTATGGTTACCAAAGGGGAGAGTGGGATGGGGGATGGGTCAAATAGGCATTTGGGATTAAAAAATACACACTATTATATATAAAATAGGTAAACAACAAGGACCAACTATATAGCACAGGGAACTATACTCAGTATCTTATAATAACTATGATGGAAAAGAATCTGAAAAAAGAAATTATATATGTGTATATATATATATATATAAAACTGAATCACTTTGCTGTACACTTGAAACTAAACATTGTAAATTAACTATACTTCAATAAAACAAAAACAAAAAAACATTCATGAGCCTATGTAATTAAATCAATTCTTCTTTCTGCCCATGCTCTAGATTCCAATACTTAGCTTTATCTACTCAATCCTAGTTTAGTTCCATTCCACTCAGTACACATATACATATAACCTACTCTGACCGGCACTATGCTAGGTCCTGGAGACACGGAGAAAATAGAATATGGAAGACCTGGTCCCTGTCCTTGAGAAGCTACAGTGAGTGGACCAGAGCCCGGCACATGAAAGGAAGTGAGAGTTCCGTTCAGGCAACGCTGAGTACAGTCTTAAGTGATAGTACGACTTCCAATAGTAGTACACAGGCACATTGGCTAAAAACATGCAGGGATTCCCATTATAGTATAAACACAAAGGACAATCATCCCTCTGCGTGTGACCCAGTAGTGTTTATAAAATACTTTCACATACATTATCTCATCTAAGCTCCATGAAGACAGACAGCTTTATTTTATTCATCAATGCACCCCAAAAGCTTAAAATTCTGCCTGGCCTATAGTAGGCTCTCAACAACTAGGTGATGAATTTCATTTAATCCTCAAAGCCCCCATGTTCGACAGAAGGGATAGTAAAGGTGAACTTGCTCTTTCTGAATCATCCAGGGTCCCCCAGGATAAATACTGTGCTGGCAGAAGTGGCTCAATCATCTTTGCAGCTCCAGAGCTTTTCGTTCTGCAGGATCCCTAAGACATCGTGGTCGATTCATTAGCACTGTGTTCCCACTCACCCAGTATGTGCATTACTCCTGGCTGAAGATTTAGAGCCACCTGGTGATGAAGTGAGTGGTGCCCTTGGTCCAGCGCCCTAAGCGTCAGTCTCTGCTCAGCTGGAAATACTGCAGTTGTCCCTTTGGCCTGCAGGTGGAAGTAGCTCTGCATTTTCAGTTGAGAAAAACAGCAAGTTGTTTTTGTGCTAACTGTTGTTTCTGTTAGGGTCACACACTGTTCCTTCTATGTCCATTATACGTCCTTAGGAGGAATAAGCTGATTTATACCACATCTTACGAATAATCTTCTCACTCCTTTTTAATTGCCCAGTGCTCACTGGAAAAAAGAACATAATAAAATCATTTGTTGTTGTCAAAGGCCATACTGCCTATAACTAAGGGCAAAATAGACCAGTGGTTAAAATGTTTGGACCTCAGAGTCAGGCAGACCCAAGTTCAGACTAAGCCACTTAATATACGTGAGCTCTTGGGAACACTACTTGCTACTTAATTAATAGCTGGCTCAATACAATGAAAATGACAAATTCTGTCTAAGATGGCTGTGAAAAACAAATAACATTTGTAGAGGTCTTAATACAGTGCCTGGAACATAATAAGCAATCAATAAATTATAGCTATTATTATTTTTATGTTACAATCTTGCTCTTCTACATATGTGCCATATATATATCTATATCAATATATATATATACATGTGTGTACAGGTATGTATACGTGGTGTATGCATATATGTACGTACACATAGACATCATAGATACTTAGTAAAACAACTTAACTGAACACAGAGGAAACAAAAGGTGTAACCGTGAAGAAATTTCATTTTTCTCTCCCATGATCCTTTCAATCCATTCGTTTTGGGCCATTTCTTCCCCTGCCTCTAGGATGAAATCTAGGGTAGGTCCCATGACATTTCTGTCATTCTTAGGTAATATAAATTATTTTGGTCATTTCAAGGCACAAAGACACAGCCTCATTCCAGTTATGTAAACATCTGTACTCCTGCACAGAGGCGAAGCCCTTTGCAGCCAATCCTCCTTCTTGCAGGCCTCCCTCATAGCAACGTGCCTGCCACGGTCTCTGCCCTTTAGATTTCTTGGGCCCGAGACAGACAGCAGTCCATTATGTCTCTCCAGGTCCAGGGAACAAATACCAGGCTTTCAGTGTAGACGAGTTGGAACTCCTTTCTCTGGGCTTAAAGTAAGGTATTAGAACTATGATTCTCCTCTATGGTGCCAGGGAAGCGGGACTCAATACATGTCGGTCTCCAAAAGCCTCTCCTAATACTCATCTCTTTTCTTGGAGATAACTTTGTCTTTTTCTGTCAACGATGGGGAAGAGTGGGCAGAGTGGAGATAGCTGGCCCACTAAGAGTTGCAAAACTGGTTCTAAGACACCTCTTTTGCAACTCCAGCTTGGGATCCCTCATCTCATTTTGGAGTGTGGTATTTACTGTCTAGTGACTTCAGTCAAAACTGGGACTAAAAAAAAATAAAAATAAAAAATAGGGCTTCCCTGGTGGCGCAGTTGTTGAGAGTCCACCTGCCGATGCAGGGGACACGGATTCGTGCCCCGGTCCGGGAAGATCCCACATGCCGCAGAGCGGCTGGGCCCGTGAGCCATGGCCGTTGAGCCTGTGCTTCCGGAGCCTGTGCTCTGCAATGGGAGAGGCCACAACAGTGAGAGGCCCGCACAAAAAAATAAAAATAAATAAAATAAAAATAAAAAACCAAAAACCTGGGACTAAAGTGGTTTCAATGGAAAAACCTCTACACATACTCATTTAGTGTTAGACTGAAACTCTAGTGCTCATCCTGGCTAGACCACACCTAGAGTCACTGAGTTGACTCCTGAGTACATCATTTAAGAAAGACTGGAGCCCACCTAGAGGAGAAGGTTCCAGTTAGTGAAGTCAGCGAGGAGATTGGCAGCTATCTCATATTAAGTATAACTGAAGGAAGTTGGGAAGAAGAGGGTATTTTAAATCTAAATAAAGGAGATAGTAAACACAACAGTGGATTTTAAATAATGGAAGGGTTGTCAAATGGGAAAGGAATAATAATCCTTAATAATAATCTTGCTAGGAGGCTTCAGAAAACATAACTAGAAAATATTGTAAAAGCGCAGAAAGGCAAAGTTGTGTTCAATTCAGGAAGAATTTCCAAAAATCAGAACTGACTGAAAGGGAAGTGATCTGGTCTGATGGGTTTCTTGATACTGGAGACATTCAAACAGAGAAAGGATTATCATTGGCAGAGGGTTCATGAATCAGTTCATGATGGGATAATTGTACTCTGATTTGGAGAATGCTTGGAGGGCATGGGGTCCAGGAAAACTTGTGCACTTAAGTTATCTCTTACCTTACACAGAATTTGAGTCTTTCTTAAGCAAACCTTAACGATGACTCAGTGAATCATTCGTCAAAAATCACACCTCAACTTCAGCAGTAATGCATGTATCATTACTCATTCTGTAACTTACTTCACCTTGAAAAACAAGATTTTCATCATGGTACAGTATGATTAAGCTATCAAGGGTGCTCTAGGGGAACTGCAATGTAATAAACCTGGTATCGAAGGTTAGCATTTTATTCTCTTTGAGGTAACAGGTAACTCATGAAACCATTCTAACATGAAACTTTTCTCTTCAATGGCCTGCACCGTTTCACATATATCCTTATGTTCATTGTTAAATTGGTGTTAATTAAATCTATCAGAATCAGGGTTTATTTCACAAGTTGAACTTTCTTCATTTGACTCAAGCTCATTCACTTGACAGTTGTGATTTTTTTCCTCACCATTTTGCATTTCCTTCTTGTTTTCTCTCTGCATATTTAAGCATTCACTTAAGGAGTCAGTTTCAGTTCTTCTTTGTAAATTATGAAGGCTATATGAATGGTGAATGTTCAGTGTATACTTAGTCCATGTTGAGCAGGAAAATATTGAAATTGTCAGGAAATTGTAGGAGATGTTCTTATAAACTATCAGGTTGTGTCCTTATCATTGCCCTTGTGCTCACCTTTACAATCCAGTTGGCTTAATTGATGTATTATTAACTCAGCTTTTTTGGAATGAATATTGCACAAAGTCCCTATCTAAGACAATAGATGACTAATTTGGGGTTTCATTCAATACACTGGTGCTAGATGACATCAGTAATAAAAATAATGGTATAAAGGGACTAGAGGCAGAAGGACAAAGTATATGATGAATAAGCCCTGAGTGCTCTGCTGTGCAGAGAGTTAAGTATATGTTTAGGATGGTAGAGGAAAAGAAAGCTGGAGTGGCAAGTTACAGTCACATTGCAGAAGATCCTCAACCCTAGATTAAGGAGCGTGGATTAACGTGCTATTTGTTGAGAGCCACTGAAAGTTTTAGACAAGAGAGTGAGAGTGGTCAAGTAGAAGACAGGTCAGGTAGCCTCCCTTTTTACTACTACTTATAAAATTAATTCCTAACTGCCCTAATCCTTAGCCTTTAAACCAGAAGATCTGCTACCAACCAGGTGTGGGGAAGCTAATAAAAACAAGTTCTAGTCAACTAATTATATTTTAGGAAACTATTTCCGGTCCTCCCTCTTCACTCTGTCCCGTGCACTTTGCTGCACATCACCCTGTACCACTGCCCTGTCTTCCTGAATCCAGAGCCTTTGTAGTTTATCTGTCATTTAAATCCCAGCACTGACCCCTTGGACTTGGGAAGTTGACGTATTCCCTAGCTTTTACCTTTGGTGCTCCCTAGGGCATAGCTCATGCTCACCCTCCTGGCCAATCTGAATAACCTCCATTGCATCCTCTGTAGCTCTGGTCCTGGGGACCCTACTTTGTATCAGCTAATTTGCAAGATCTATTTCCTTCTGCCCACGAAGGGGAAGCAACTCCAAGCCTTGATTGTCCCTCTGATTCCTTGGCAGGTGAGCTAAAATTTTACTAATTTATAAAAAATCCACCAGCCTAATTTTTGTAAATCTTCATAATTTTTTCCAGCAATATTTTCACAGTCAACTTTGAGCTGGAAAAGCAGGAGGGAATGAGAAGAGAACAGAAACTCAAAGGTCTTGACTATTGAGGGGAGAGGAGGCAAGGATGGGTCATTTTGCCACTCCCTCCCTGTATCCTCACTGATGCCCCACATAGGTGACCATTGCCTGAACCACGAATACCCTGTCCTTTCCTGAATTATACCTTTGTTCATGCTGCTTTGTCATCAGGAATGACCCCCAATAAAACCCAAAGTCCACTTATCCCAAACCTATATATCCTTAAAGATGTCTTTTTCATAAAACCTCTTACTAATAATGCTGGATGAAAATTATCTTTCTAATGTTTCCTCTATACATCTTGTGATAGTTAACTTTCTGTGTCAAACTGATTGAGCTGGAGCATGACCAGATATTTGGTCAAGATGACCAGGTATTTCTGTGAGGGTGTTTTGGGTGAGATTAACATGTAAATCAGTACTCTAAGTTAAGCAGATTGCCCTCCCTAATGTGAGTGGGCCTCGTCCAATCCACTGAAGGCCTGAGTAGAACAAAAGTTCTGACCTTTCCCTGATTAAGAGAGAATTCTTCCTGCTGGACTGCCTTAGAACTGGCATTTGGCTTTTTTCCTCCCTTCAGCCTTGAATTGAAACTGAACTTGGGTCTAGAGCCTGCCAACCTTAAAATGAGAGCTACACAATTGGCCTTCCTGGTTTTCAGACCTGTGCACTTTGTATCTAGTTCTTCTGGGTCACCTGGGTCTTGCCTACTCACCATGCAGATCTTGGGATTTGGTTTGCCCACCTCCATAATCTAGTGTGTGTGTGTGTGTGTGTGTGTGTGTGTGTGTGTGTGTGTGTGTGTTCATTTCTCTGGAGAACCCTAATACACATCTAATAAGAAGATTATGTATCACCTCTCTTTGCTCATTCAGTCCTTCTCAACAGAGTTTCCTTTCTAGACATTATGAAGTTTCTTTCTTAACCTCTGGTTACTTCTGTCTCTTAACATATGTTTATGCTATCTCTTCTGGATGGAATGCTTTTTATTTTTCTCACCATTTATTATAATCCTAATCATCAACCAAGGGATGAATATTAACTTTACAAAGCCTTATATGATATCTCTAGCTCACTCACCTCTCTGTCTGACATGTAATCAATAACCACATAGTTTAGCATGCCATCATTTCAAGTTTTCTATACACTATTTTGATGTCTCCAGATGATGTTTAAGAAACAAACAAACAAAATTCACCAAGTAGAAAGTATGTGTCAGGCACAGGGTTAGTTACTTCATATCCAAATATTAATAAAACACCATTCAAGAAGTTTGCAGTTGACTGGGAGAAGAGATGAAGAGATAGATAGATAGATGATAGATAGATAGATAGATAGATAGACAGGTAGATCTTGTATTGAAATATATGTTGAAATATATATTTTTGAAAAATGTTTTAGGAGCATAAATGATGGAGTGATTGATATCTCTAGGCAATCATTACAAAAAGCTTTGTGGAAAAGAAAATGGCTGATTTGGTTCTTAAGTGATAATAATTCGTTAAACATAAAGGAAGGGAACAGACAAGGGGAACATCTTGAGCAAAGAGAGAGGTGTGTGGATGTGCATCACATTATTGAGAAATGAGTTTGTGACAAGTACCAATAAGCAAGCAGGGATCCTTTCTTATTTTATTTCATTTTTTGCCTGTACTTTAAATGCTCCACAATATCGAGTACAGTGATGGCATCACTGTAGGAGCTCACGTGCTGGGGATGTTTATTTGTTTGTTTAAAATTTTAAGCCCCATAGAAATAGGAACTCTGTGAATAGCTTTATTGAATGCTAGGTTTCAATAAACACATGTTGAGTGAATGAATAAATGAATGAATAAGTTCCATGTGCCAGGCATCATGCTAGGCACTAGAAATACATCAAAGAACAAAATATTCTAGAGGAGGAAAGATATTCAATAGTATTTATGCTCTTAATAGATAGTTGATGTTTTTCTGTGAGATAAAGCTATAAATTTAGCGTGAGTATTCTAAAGAGGTCCTTCAAAGGTGGCCCAGTTATAATATAGCTTATTTGGAATGTATCTTATGTTCTAGATGCAGGGTATTTTAATAGAAAACATTGGGCTGGAATTCCATATACTTGGTTTCAGTCCAAGCTACATTTTAGATTTTCTTAGCTTGTATTACATGAAAATAAAGGACCTTTAATCCTACTGTATAGCACAGGGAACTATATTCAATATCCTGTGATAAACCATAATGGAAAAGAATATGAAAAAGAATGTATACATATGTAAAACAGAATCACTTTGCTATACAGCAGAAATTAACACAATATTGTAAAACAAAATAAATAAAATAATGAAATAAATGTTAAAAAGGTCCTTTAACAACTGTCCAGTAATTTGATCATTTTACATAGCCAATCTATAGAACTGAGGCTTAAAACAAAAAAATCAAGTATATTTCTCTATTTATGCATCAAATGAGCAAAAAGGTCTAAATACAAGTGTTTAAAGAATTTATGAAAAAACTCTGTATCAACATTCCTAATTTTAATCATATTTAATTGGAGTTTATAGGCATTTTCATTTGTATTATTTCATTTTGTATTAAAGACACAATTGGAGAGGCATCATATCACATATACAGAAGAGGAAAATAAGGATCATTTGTTTAATTACTTACCCAACCTGATGGAGCTGGAAGGTGGCAAAATCAGGGTTTGGATCCAAGGCAACCTAAGTGGAGCAGAGGCAAGCATCCAATGGAAACTATAAAAGACAATGGAGGTAAGTCAGGGAAATGGAAGTCCTCCGGAGGACAGCAGACCCACTTAAACCTGGCAAGTGTTCAGGGACAGTTTCACTCCACCTGTTACCTGTCCAACATTCTGACTCCTTAATCCTAAAGCAGGAGTCAGATGTAAGATCCGTCCTAACCACCACTGAATAGGAAAGAATCAGGACCTGGCTCTCGTGATATTTGCATTACCATCCTGGTAGGACGAAAGCTCTCTGCTGAAACTATGAAGCATGTCATTTTACTTGCTTGAATTTATCAGTGAAATAGTTTCAACCAATCTGCCCTCAGGGAGGCAGTGACATCACTCATGAAGGGTGGAAAGCTCCATTGTACTTCATGTCCTGTTTTATGCACGTGTATAAACACTGTGAAGTTCTAATCCCCTTCAGGAAAACTTTCTCCTCCCACTCTTTTCTCTTCTCACTCTTGTCTCCCAAACCTACCTGCTGAGATGCTCTTCCATCTTCCAGGATCTTCTCAAATGTTATCATTGTTTCAGTGCATTGCAAGGCTCCTATTTTTATGTAATCTCTCCTTTGAGTCAATATTAACTCTTAGCTTGTATAACATTTATTGAGGGCTTATTACATGCTATGGACTAAGCCAATTGATTTTTGAGTGTTATCTTTTTACATTCTCCCAACAATCATAAGAGGTAGTTCTATTATAAACATATACTTTATGGATAAGGAAACAGATGATTAGGGTGATATTGTAAATTATCCCAGTTTTCACAACTAGCAAATAATGGAGCCAGGATCCAAACCCAGGTCTGACTGACTACAGGGAAGGTGGTCCTGATATCGCTATGCACTATAGACTTCCACATTGCATTGTCACCATACCTTTTTCTACTAGGTCATTGGAAACCCATGGTTAAAATTGGAAAGCTACCTTGGATTAACAGATGAGGAAACTGAGGCTCCAGTAAAATATCTTATCCTAGGTGACTCAGTAGTTACTGAGATTGATTAGACCCAAAACCCCTCCACTTCACACTTTACATAGTGTCTGCGAGATTCATAAGGCCATGGAGGGCACCTCCTCGTCCTCTTATCACCTGCAGTATTGCACAGATATCTTGTTTATAGCAAGTGCTTAAGAATTCAATTCATTGTAATTTTTTGTGATCAGAGATCATTAATTAGAACATACTGAGATATTACAGCATATCATGATTATTAATTACACACATAGAATACACACTAGTAACTATAATTTACTTGCATATCTAAGAAGTCATTAAAACAGAAGAGTAAAGAGTTGGTTTTGGTTTTGTTTTTTTAACCTGGGACCAACTAAATTCTGCTAAGCTAAACTGATTTACAGAGATAAAACTAACTAAAATTGATAAAGCCCAAAATGGAGCCCAAGAGTGGAAACCCTTATGATAGAAGGAGACCAATCATGTGATTCCTCCATTTTAGTGAAATGTTCCAATTACAAAATTCAAACATTAGTGAAAAAAAATTCTTTGGGGATCAAATGCATTAGGAGTAATTCCTTCATACCTCCTTTACCACATTGCTCCGCATTACCCTCTTAAAGATTCCCATCACTCTATGGATAAAATACAAAGTGTTTAACATAGCATGCAAGATCTTTCTCAATCTGACCCTTCTCTGCTTCTCTAGATTCACCTGCTATGACTTCTAACATGCAGCGATGTTCCTTTGAACCAATGACCATCTCTCCAGCATCTGGAAAAAGCTTTTCCCTCTGCCTGGAAGATCCTTGCCCTTCCCCTCTCCTCACCACTTAACTAACTCCTCTGCCTCTTTCTGGACTCAGGTTTCATTACCTCATAGCTGGTTGACTCTAAAACCTGTTTGCTCAACAGAATCACCTGGGGAGTGGTTACCAAGAAGTAGATACCTGCAGAGATTGTGATTTCGAAACATCATAAATTCTTAAAATATCTCCCAGAGATTCGGGGAATTCACTGCCATAGACAACTTCCCTTTACATCAGACTGTTATTGTCTGTGTCTCTCCTCCCTATCAGGTTAAGAGCTCTTTATCAGCAGAGACATGCCTTCCATTTCTCTAATGCTAGCCAGCATTAGATCAGTAATAAACACTGGATGAATAAATGAAGTGGGCAAATCATCAGCATCTTTGCTCAAATTGTTTCCTCTGGCTATACATGAGCATATCTACACCATTATTTTCTGATAACCTTTTCAGATTCTCTTAGCTAGTTTCTCCTTGCTGTATATTACTATGGCAGATATTTTTATTTCTTTTTCTCTTGTAACACTTTATAGTCTGTTTTATATTTATGTATTTGTGCATGGCTCCCTCTGAATTCTGAGCCCCCGATGTCAGAGACTAAGTCTTTTTCAATTTTGTGACTCTTTAAGCAATCATCAACATACGCTATCCATACTTGTTGAATTAAACCAAAATTTTAATTTCTTTAGGTTTCTAATCTTTCATATTCCAAGAGGAAATAAAATCATTATGATCACATAACATATAACATGCAGAAATACATCCAATAATCTTAAGTTGATCTCATATGCAAAGCTTTTGATTCCCAGCTTTATGAGGACCACACTCATATCAATGTGATATCTATATATGTATGCATATATATATGTGTGTGTGTGTGTGTATAACACACACACACACACACACACACACACACATACACACATCTCCAACAAGATGAGAGATGAGGTTTCAGACCTTTGGAGTAGGATATAATCTGTACAAGAGTGCAACGACACAACATTGTTTTTTTTAACATCTTTATTGAAGTATAAATGCTTTACAATGGTGTGTTAGTTTCTGCTGTATAACAAAGTGAATCAGCTACATGTATACATATATCCCCATATCCCCTCCCTCTTGCATCTCCCTCCCACCCTCCCTATTCCACCACTCTAAGTGGTCACAAAGCACCGAGCTCTTCTCCCTGTGCTATGTGGCTGCTTCCCACTACCTATCTATTTTACATTTGGTAGTATATATATGTCCATGCCACTCTCTCACTTCATCCCAGCTTACCCTTCCCCCTCCCCACGTCCTCTAGTCCATTCTCTACATCTGTGTCTTTATTCCTGTCCTGTCCCTAGGTTCTTCAGAACCATTTTTTTTTTTTAAGATTCCATATATATGTGTTAGCACACGGTATTTGTTTTTCCCTTTATGACTTACTTCACTCTGCATGACAGACTCTACGTCCATCCACCTCACTACCAAGAACTTGTTTCTTTTTAAGGCTGAGTAATCTTCCATTGTATATATGTGCCACATCTTCTTTATCCATTCATCTGTTGATGGACACTTAGGTTGCTTCCATGCCCTGGCTACTGTAAACAGTGCTGCAATGAACATTGTGGTACATGACTCTTTTTGAATTATCGTTGTCTCTGGGTATACACCCAGTAGTGGGATTGCTGGGTCATATGGTAGTTCTATTTTTAGTATTTTAAGGAACCTCCATACTGTTCTCCATAGTGGCTGTATCATTTTACATACCCAACAACAGCGCAAAAGGATTCCCTTTTCTCCACACCCTCTCCAGAATGTACTGTTTGTAGATTTTTTGATGATGGCCATTCTGACAGGTGTGAGGTGATACCTCATTGTAGTTTTGATTTGCATTTCTCTAATGATTAGTGATGTTGAGCATCCTTTCATGTGTTTGTTGGCAATCTGTATATCTTCTTTGAAGAAATGTCTGTTTAGGTCTTCTGCCCATTTTTGGATTGGGTTGTTTGTTTTATTGATATTGAACTGTATGAGCTGTTTGTATATTGTGGATATTAAACCTTCGTCAGTTGCTTCACTTGCAAATATTTTCTCCCATTCTGAGGGTTGTCTTTTTACCTTGTTTATGGCTTCCTTTGCTGTGCAAAAACATTTAAGTTTCATTAGGTCCCATCTGTTATTTTTGTTTTTATTTCCATTTCTCTAAGAGGTGGGTCAAAAAGGATTTTGCTGTGGTTTATGTCATAGAGTGTTCTGCCTGTGTTTTCCTCTAAGAGTTTTATAGTGTCTGGCTTTATATTTAGGTCTTTAATCCATTTTGAGTTTATTTTTGTGTATGGTGTTAAGAAGTGTTCTAATTTCTTTCTTTTACGTATAGCTGTCCCATTTTCCCAGCACCACTTATTGAAGAGGCTGTCTTTTCTCCATTGTATATTCTTGCCTCCTTTATCAAAAATAAGGTGACCATATGTGTGTGGGTTTGTCTCTGGACTTTCTATCCTGTTCCATTGATCTATATTTCTGTTTTTGTGCCAGTACCATACTGTCTTAATTACTGTAGCTTTGTAGTATAATCTGAAGTCCGGGAGCCTGATTCCTCCAGCTCCGTTTTTCTTTCTCAAGATTGCTTTTGCTATTTGGGGTCTTTTGTGTTTCCATACCAATTGTGAAATTTTTTGTTCTAGTTCTGTGAAAAATGCCAGTGGTAGTTTGATAAGGATTGCATTGTATCTGTAGATTGCTTTGGGTAGTATAGTTATTTTCAAAATGTTGATTCTTCCAATCCAAGAATGTGGTATATCTCTCCATCTGTTTGTATCGTCTTTAATTTCTTTCATCAGTGTCTTATAGTTTTCTGCATACAGGTCTTTTGTCTCCTTAAGTAGGTTTATTCCTAGGTATTTTATTATTTTTGTTGCAATGGCAAATGGGCATGTTTTCTTAATTTCTCTTTCAGATTTTTCATCATTAGTGTACAGGAATGCAAGAGATTTCCGTGCATTAGTTTTGTATCCTGCTACTTTACCAGATTCATTAATTAGCTCCAGTAGTTTTCTGGTAGCATCTTTAGGATACTCTATGTATACTGTCATGTCATCTGCAAACAGTAACAGTTTTACTTCTTTTTTACGAATTTGGATTCCTTTTTATTTCTATTTCTTCTCTGATTGCTGTGGCTAAAACTTCCAAAACTATGTTCAATAATAGTGGTGAGAGTGAGCAACCTTGTCTTGTTCCTGATCTTAGTGGAAATGGTTTCATTTTTCACCATTGAGAACAATGTTGGCTGTGGGTTTGTCATATATGACCTTTATTATATTGAAGTAACTTCTCTTTATGCCTACTTTCTGGAGAGTCTTTATCATAAATGGGAGTTGAATTTTGTCGAAAGCTTTTTCTGCATCTATTGCGATTATCATATGGTTTTTCTCCTTCAATTTGTTAATATGGTTTATCACATTGATCTATTTGCATATATTGAAGAATCCTTGCATTCCTGGGATAAACCCACTTGATCATCTGTATGATCCTTTTAATGTGCTGTTGGATTCTGTTTGCTAGTATTTCGTTGAGGATTTTTGCAAGTATGTTCATCAGTGTATTAGCCTGTAGTTTTCTTTTTCTGTGACATCTTCGTATTGTTTTTGTATCAGGGTGATGGTGGCCTCGTAGAATGATTTGGGGAGAGTTTCCCCTCTGCTATATTTTGGAAGAATTTGAGACGGTTAGGTGTAAACTCTTCTGTAAATGTTTGATAGAATTCGCCTGTGAAGCCATCTAGTCCTGGGCTTTTGTTTGTTGGAAGATTTTTAATCACAGTTTCAATTTCAGTGCATGTGATTGGTCTGTTTATATTTTCTATTTTTTCCTGGTTCAGTCTTTGAAGGCTGTGCTTTTTTGTTGTTGTTGTGCTTTTCTAAGAATTTGTCTATTTCTTCCAGGTTGTCCATTTTATTGGCATATAGTTGCTTGTAGCAATCTCTCATGATCCTTTGAATTTTTGCACTGTCAGCTGTTACTTCTCCTTTTTCATTTCTAATTCTGTTGATTTGAGTCTTCTCCCTTTTTTTCTTGATGAGTCTGGTTAAGGGTTTATCAATTTTGTTTATCTTCTCAAAGAACCAGTCTTTAGTTTTATTGATGTTTGTTATCATTTCCTTCAGTTATTATTCATTTATTTCTGATCTTATCTTTATGATTTCTTTCCTTCTGCTAACTTTAGGGGGTTTTTTGATCTTCTTTCTCTAATTGCTTTAAATGTAAGGTTAGGTTGTTTATTTGAGAGTTTTCTTGTTTCTTGAGGTAGGATTGTATTGCTATAAACTTCCCCCTTATAACTGCTTTTTCTGCATCCCGTAGTTTTTGGGTCATCCTGTTTTCATTGTCATTTGTTTCTAGGTATTTTTTGATTTCCTCTATGATTTCTTCAGTGATCCCTTGGTTATTTAGCTGTTTATTGTTTAGCCTCCATGTGTTTGTATTTTTTACATTTTTTTTCTGTAATTTATATCTAGTCTCATAGCATTGCAGTCAGAAAAGATAATTGATACTATTTCAATTTTCTTAAATTTACCAAGGTTTGATTTGTGACCCAAGATATGATCTATCCTAGGGAATGTTCCATGAGCACTTGAGAATAAAGTGTATTCTGTTGTTTTGGAATGGAATGTCCTATAAATAACAATTAAGTCCATCTTGTTTAATGTGTCATTTAAAGCTTGTGTTTCCTTATTTATTTTCATTTTGGATGACCTGTCCATTGGTGAAAGTGGGGTGTTAAACTCCCCTACTATGATTGTATTACTGTCTATTTCCCCTTTGTTTGCTGTTAGCATTTGCCTTATATATTGAGGTGCTCCTATGTTGGATGCATAAATTTTTACAATTTTTATATCTTCTTCTAGGATTGATCCCTTGATCATTATGTAGTGTCCTTCTTTGTCTCTTGAAATAGTCTTTATTTTAAAGTCTACTTTGTGTGATATGAGAGCTGCTACTCCAGCTTTCTTTTGATTCCCATTTGCATGGAATATCTTTTTTCCATCCCCTCACTTTCAATCTGTATGTGTTCCTAAGTCTGAAGTGGGTCTCTTGTAGACAGCATATATATGGGTCTTGTTTTTGTATCCATTCAGCCAGTTTATGTCTTTTGGTTGGAGCATTTAATCCTTTTACATTTAAGGTAATTATCGACATGTATGTTCCTTTTCCCATTTTCTTAATTGTTTTGGTTTTGTTCTTGTAGATCTTTTCCTTTTCTTGTGTTTCCTGCCTAGAGAAATTCCTTTAGGATTTGTTGTATACCTGGTTTGGTGGTGCTGAATTCTCTTAGCTTTTTCTTGTCTGTAAAGGTTTTAATTTCTCCATCAAATCTGAATGAGATCCTTGCTTGGTAGAGTGATATTGGTTGTAGGTTTTTCCCTTTCATCACGTTAAATATGTCCTGCCACACCCTTCTAGCTTGCAGAGTTTCTGCTGAAAGATCAGCTGTTAACCTTATGGGGATTCCCTTGTGTGTTATTTGTTGTTTTTCCCTTGCTGCTTTTAAAATATTTTCTTTGTATTTAATTTTTGTTAGTTTGATTAATGCTTGCCTTGGCATGTTTCTCCTTGGATTTACCCTTTCTGGGACTCTCTGCACTTCCTGGACTTGTTTATTTCCTTTCCCATAATAGGGAAGTTTGCAGCTATATTCTCTTCAAATATTTTCTTAGTTCCTTTCTTTTTCTCCTCTTCTTCTGGGACCCCTATAAGTTGAATGTTGGTGGATTTAATGTTGTCTCAGAGGTCTCTGAGACTGTCCTCAATTCTTTTCATTCTTTTTTCTTTATTCTGCTCTGCAATAGCTATTTCCACTATTTTATCTTCCAGGTCACTTATCTGTTCTTCTGCCTCAATTATTCTGATATTGATTTCTTCTAGAGAAATTTTATTTCATTTATTGTGTTGTTCATCATTGTTTGTTTGCTCTTTAGTTCTTCTAAGCCCTTGTTAAACGTTTCTTGAATTTTCTCCATTCTGTTTCCAAGATTTTGGATCATCTTTACTATCACTACTCTCAATTCTTTTTCAGGTAGACTGCTTATTTCTTCTTCATTTGTTTGGTCGCATGGTATTTTACTTTGCTCTTTCATCTGCTGCGTATTTCTCTGTCTTCTCATTTTGCTTAACTTATTGTGTTTGGGGTCTCCTTTTTGCAGGCTGCAGGTTTGTAGTTCCTACTTTTCTGTTGTTTTTGTTGTCTGCCTCCAGTTGATAAGGTTGGTTCAGTGGGTTATGTAGGCTTCCTGGTGGAAGAGACTGGTGCCTGTGTTCTGGTGAATGAGGCTGGACCTTGTCTTTCTGATGTGTGTCCGGTGGTGTGTTTTGGGCTGTTTGTGAATTTATTTTGATTTTAGGCAGCCTCCCTGCTAATGGATGGGGTTGTGTTCCTGTCTTGGTTGTTGTTTGGCATGGGGTGTCCAGCACTGGAGCTTGTTGGTCTCTGAGTGGAGCTGGGTCTTTGTGTTGAGACGGAGATCTCTGGGAGAGCTCTTGCCAATTGATATTATGTGGGGCTGGGAGGTCTCTGGTGGTCCAATGTCCTGAACTCGGCTCTCCCACCTCAGAGTCTCATGCCTGACACCTGGCCAGAGCACCAAGACCCTGTCAGCCACATGGCTCAGAAGAAAAGCAAGAAAAACTAAAAGAAAGAAAATAAATAAAATAAAGTTATTAAAATAAAAAATTACAAAACTATATTATTAAAATTAAAAATTAATTTAAAAAAATGGAATAGACCAACCAAACCAATAAACAAATCCACCAATGACAACAAATGCTAAAAACTATACTCAGATAAACATAAAAACCAAAAAGTAGTCTGTTGCATACAGCAAACCCCAAGTCTACCCTTGCTCCCAAAGTCCACTGCCTGAACTTTGGGATGATTCATTGCCTATTCATGTATTCCACAGATGCAGGGTACATCAAGTTGATTGTGGGGATTTAATCTGCTGCTCCTGAGGCTGCTGGGAGGCATTTCCCTTTCTCTTCTTTGTTTGCACTGCTCCCAGGGTTCAGCTTCGGATTTGGCCCCGCCTCTGCGTGTAGGTCGCCTGAGGGCATCTGTTCTTCTCTCAGACAGGACGGGGTTGAAGGGGCAGATGATTCGGGGGCTCTGGCTCACTCAGGCCGGGGGGAGGGAGGGGTACGGGTGCGGGGCGAGCCTGCGGCGGCAGAGGCCAACGTGACGTTGCACCAGCCTGAGGTGCGCCCTGTGTTTTCCCTGGGAAGTTGTCCCTGGATCAAGGGTTTTGGGGAAGTCTGAGGTCTTCTGCCAGTGTTCAGTAGGTGTTCTATAGGAGTTGTTCCACATGTAGATGTATTTCTGATGTATTTGTGGGGAGGAAGGTGATCTCCATGTCTCACTCCTCCACCATCTTGAAGCTGTTCCAAAGAGACAAGATTCTTAATAATAAATAAATCTGTAATAGACGGTTTTGGAAAATTTTATTCTGAAGGCAGTGTGGATTAGTTTGCAAATTGTGCCTCAACCAACCAACCCCAATGTTCCTTCAGTTCCAATCTATGCCAAGCAGGACCTGTCAGTAAAACAGTAAGTGAGAATGGTTGTGATGCTTGACAAAGTGAAGGAGGTGGTTACTGGGCTTACTGTTGCAATGTGAAAATCTGAAATCAAGATACTGAGACAACGGAGACATAAATTTGGAACTAGGTAACTAATCAAGTATTTTTTAAATGAAAGAGCTAAGCTAAGGAAAGAGTGAAGAATGGACAAGGTTTAGAGAAGGAACATGACCCAGGGAAGGTAACATTTGAGTTGGAGAAGCTGAATTGTCTAAAAATAGAAAACCTATGAATCACTTACTTTGGATTAACTCACAAATACCTTGTTGGGTAGAGGGTAGACTCTTGAAGGGAATCAACTGCAAATGTTGAACAAACAGATAAATAATGAATGAATGAATGCATGAAAGAATATCTGGCTCAATTTATGTCCATAATTTCAAGTAGTACCATTACACTCTGTTCTTTAAAACTTCTGCCGTCCTCTTTAAGCAGACATGTCTAACTCTCTCAACTGTAACTGGGTTACAGCACAAAACAAACTGGTTTCTTCCTTAATGAGCCACGCCCATGTCTGAAGCATTTTTTCTTACTCGCATTATGTGGGTCTCCCTTCAGCTGAGGTCCTGCATGCCTAAGGGTTTTCTCTGGTCTGACCCAACTCAGATCTATAATGAGGCTATACTCATAACCCTGACATTCCAAAGAGACCAGAGGTTGAAGCAAAATTACATGCTAAGTCTTCAAAACAAAATACAATAACCTAAATCCCCTTGGTCAGTTAATATTTGCAAAAATGCTGTCAGTAAGTTTTTAAGCAAACACCATTTATTTGATCTTCCGGAATTATATGTGAAAGGAAAAGGTAGGACTGCTTACCATTTACCTTAAAGTGTAATTCACTAAACTGGAGTTTGGACATTCCTTCTGAATATATAAAAATAACAGGGGTAGGTGTAGGAAGGAGAAAAACAGAAATATAGTACTTCAAAATAACACACAAGAGATCTTTGAAAGTTTTGTAAACATATACCCCTTTTTATAAAGAAACATGTTTCAGATATAAATCCATAGACCTATAAATCTAATGTCATTTAAACTTATTTAACTGTTCGCTACTCTGCTACTTTGAATTTGAAGATACCACATACAATGATAGACCTAATTACACTTTGGTTATATTCTTATTAAAGAGGCTTAAAATTAGAGCAAATATAGTATTAAAACTCAGCATATAGTATGTATAAACTTTTTAAAATCTTCTTTTAGGTATTGTAGCCTACAGGGTTTTTTTTAAACAACAAAAAAAGACTCTTTTCTGTTTAATAACTGGTATTGTCAAATTTTTTTAAATAGGTGTCAACTGAAAAATTAATTCTAATAAATGATGTGCCTGGATTTAGCTAGATATGTTGGTGTCTGGATGTGGTCGAGAACTCATGAATCTTACATGCTGAATTGCATGTGCTGCACGTATTAGGTTCAACCACAAGAAGTTTGTTTTTCAAACAGATGGCCAACTTCGAGTCCAGTCCTGCAGAGTGTTAGGGAATTGAGTGTTTCATGGTATTAGAAAGGGAAGGAGGAGAGAGAAGTAAACAGTCAGCTTGCCACTCCTTTCAATAGCATCCTTCAGAAACTGAACTTTTTCAGATCTAAAGCAGTTCATGGAACTTGTTGAAACTTACATGTTTGACCCTGTACACATTAAGGACCTCTGATTGTCTCAGGGGTAACCACAACCACCACACACACACACACACACACACACACACACAGGCTATTTTCAATGTTGAGGGAAAATGGAGAAACTCTTATTGTTGCTTCCAGTGATGGATGGTCCTACCTCTCACATGGTAGATCAATATAGATTCTTGGTATCTGAATTTTTTTGATCTGCATTTTGATCTCTATAGAACCTTTCTGTGTCTGAGTTCTATGCTTACATAAGATATAAACTAACAAGCTCAAATTTTGCTGCCTAAAATCCCTCCTCTTACTGTCATCAACCATAAGAGAGGAGAAGCACCCGAGATAACCCCTGGGAAGATTCTCCTTACAAAAGTGGAAGAAAAGGGGAGTCAGGAGTTTCCTAACAAGCAAGAAGAGCTTTTTAATTGCAGGGTAACTATGTATAAGGATCTCTAACTAGACTATAAAAACAGTACTATGACTGCCTTCTGTTTATAAAAGTATGGGCACATTCTGAACTGTCATATATTTTCTATGTCATTGACTGGTTCTGAAGAAACAGTCATAGATTTTCTACATCATTGCTGGATTCTGAGAAATTTATTCATAAAAAAAACCTGTTGCCTGAGCACTATACTAGATATTGGATAATCAAAGATGACTAAGAGAATGTTTTCTAGGAGCTCACAATCTACCTTGAGCACAATAGCATCACTTGGGGCAATGTAAGTTAGTTAAATACCATGTGTTACAGCTATATTTGAGGCATATACACTTCTCATACTAAAGAAGTTTTAAAAAAGATGAGACTCTTTTAAGACTTTTGTTAAAAAACAGAATGAATTCAAGGTTTCTCTACTTAAGCTTGCCAAGCAGACTGGGAACCAGGAAACATATTTTTCATAAATGAGTCACTCTTAAAAATACAACATGTTCTTTGCCTGTATAGTTTATGGAATCACTAATAAAATGTTTCTACTGTCATAGGTATGAAGTAAGAATTTGCTAGCTAATAGTCTCAGTGACACCCTTGAGTTGGAGGTAAGTTATGGATAAGGAACAAGGAGCAAGGCGAATGACTCAATGAACAAAGGCTCTGCAAGACCCAAGATTCAGCCCCGACTCAGCCATATATTCATTATTTCAAGAAAAATATTTCACTGCCTTTAGACTCATCTTCAAAGCAAGGGAAGGAACAGAAGGGAACTCTCAGCTCCATAAAAGTTTTATTCTAATTTGAATTTCCTAAACCCTACATATGTCAAACAGGGAACAGGGACAGAGTAGGGTTAGTTATGTCAGGGATTGGAGGCAGAAAAAACAAAGGGGTTGCATTTTGAGAACTGTGCTGATACACAATAAGGAAGGAGAGGCAGCCAAAAATACCAGAAGTGAGCAGTCAAAGCCTAATGCCAATAGTCAGGAATAGGAGCCTGAGAAGCAGTCCCTGGCAAGCAGATCAGATACACAGATCAGAAACAAGCCACCTGCATTACGAAGACCTTGATAACTAACGTAGGTCTTTGCCAATTCCCAAGCCTTTGTGTTTCTGTTTAAGAAAAGGCATAGAGAGCTAAGTTGCATGTAACTGTTAGGTGCCAAGGGCCATATTATGTACTTCCACAAATGCTAGCTCTTTAATTCCACTTGCTTTTGAGGAAACTGAGGTTCAGAGAGTGTTACTAACTGACCCAAGGTTCAAGGGGGCATGAAAGAGCCAGATGTCAATTCTGAAAGGATCTGGTGATGAGCCCTTTGGCTGAAAGTGAACCCTGTTTCTTTTTGCAAAGCTTTTCAATTCTTTAGGTCGGGAAAAACGAAAAACAAAAAATTTTCAAATGCTTTCAAAATTAAAGATCTATCATTAAGCAGACTTCAAGTACAGTAAGTCCTGCCAGGATGTGAGCTAAGTAGGAAATGAGGAAAGCTAGGAGGTAGGGCCTGGGACCCAGAGATGAGGCATAATTCATGTTACAGCAGGTGCTCAGAGCCACACTAAGCCCACTGAGATATGAAGGTAAACAGCAAAGGAGGTAGAAGACAGAAAAGAAGATCGTGGTAGCCATGAACAGGGAGCAGCCCAGCCAGGCAGATATTCAACCACCTGGGGCAGAAGGCATGTAAGCTCCAGTGTCAGAGAGTCTGGGGTCTGGCAACATATAGAACCAAGAAGAATGTCAGAAAGTGTGAGGGCAGATGTCTGGGTGCCTAACTTGGAACTGGGGTTCAGGAGTGGGCAAAATCTCAGCTGCCAGTTGAATTGGACAGAATAATCCAGTGTCCTATCCATTAATTAGCAAATCAATAATTTATTTTGCACCTACTGAGTTCAGTTTTTGTTAGAAAAAGGCTAGGATAATTTACTCCAAAATTTAAACAGTCAATAGTTCCCTTTTAGTATAATACCTTCTCGGTCCATCAATGTGAACACAAATGGCAAGATTTCATTCTGTTTTTTATGGCTGAGTAATATTCCTATATATATACAGTTGTGCCTCCAGATGAGACTGCAACCCTGAATCAGAAACACCCGACTAAGCTTACCCTGTGTTCCTGACCCATGGAAACAAATATTTGTTATTCCAATCTGCTAAATTTGGGGATAATTTGTAATACAACATTAGATACCTAACGTAATAATTTAAACTAATCCAATCAGTGCATTTCATTCTTCTTGCCACAGTGATAGAATGGTGGGCATTTGTTCTAAGTTGGTGCATTTGGGGTGACTTTCAAGATTCTTAGTGGGGATTCCAGTACATGGAGAGTCTCCTGTCTCCTAGATGGTAAAATGTGCATATGTAAATGTTGGATCCATTCTGCCAGGATGAGGAAAGCCACCTGGAGGACAAAGCTGTCATTCTGAAGAGGGTAGACCATAAAGAACTGTGGAGACATAACCAGAACTGTGATTTTTTTAAAAAAATGCTTGTGTTTCCATCATTCCTCTATATCTTTTCACTTATACAAGCCAACCAAACTCTTTAATTGTTTAAACTAATCTAATTTGGGTTTTCTGTCAACTTGCTACCAAAAGAAATATCTCAGTGCATACACAGGCAAAGACGATGCCTTTAAATCTTAACAAGCATCTTAGCTTATAATGTATTATTAGAGCATAAAGACTAGTCTTATAAAATTTCCTGATTCTCTGGATCTCAAACACCTGGTCATAGAGCTTAACAACCTGATTAGCTCTCCTTTCCCTTTCTCTGGATTATGCTGTCTTGAGTCTTGTTTCTTAACAGATGAATTCCCTTTGACATAAATCTGTTGTTCACCCCATTTGTCTACTGAGTAGCAAATCCTGCTTCTATATGCCACTCTCTAATTCAGACACCATCTCCAAATATTAACTGCCTTTGAGAGACCAGGCTAAAGGCAAGTCTATTCTACAGGTCCATTCTACCTGGCCATACCTTTTCTTTTCTATCTGGTGATTACCACTAAGGTCCCAGGTCCAGTATATCTTTTAACTGACTCACTCACGAAGCCATTATGATATTCAAATGAAATTGTGTATAGGTCTCATTTTATAATAGTTGCTCAGTAAATGTGTATAGGATACATAAGAGATCTTTTAAACTTGAGAAATAAATGTTCATAAAGGAAAATGAAGTGAAAGATTAGTGAAATTTGATTATTCTATCATTTTTATTATTCAGGGAATGTTCATTGTAGAAAAAGTAGAAAATCTAGGTAAGTAAACCACTCTCTCAATTAAAATAATCTAAAATATATCCATCAGATATATATATATACTTATATTTCTTCCAGTTTTATTGAGATATAATTGACTTACAGCACTAAGTTTCAGGTGTACAGCATAATGATTTGACTTACATACATCATGAAATGGTTATCACAATAAGTTTAGAACTCTGTTTCCACTCCACTATTGTTGGCAGGCTCTAGGTCCTCACTGATTATTGGCTGATTACTTCAGATCTTCATGCTATGGGTGTATCCACTGGCTGCCTAGTGTGTTCAAGACATGACAGCTGACTTCCCACAGACTACTGGTCAGGAAGAGAAAAAGAGAGAGTGTGCTCCCAGGAAGGAAGCTGCAGTCATTTTTATGACCTAATCTCAAAAATACCGTCAATTCTGCCAAGTTTTACCAGTCAGACTTGTAAAATGTGGGAGGGGACTACACAGGGTGTGAATACCAGGATGGGGGAGCTATTTTGGAGGCTGGCTATTTTGGAGGCTGGCTACCCCATCCATGTACTACTCTGCAGCCAGGAGCAGTATCCACTTCCCTAATACCTCGTGGGAACACCTCACTGTGTTCCCGTGGAGCACTAATTCTAATGGATTGTAAGGAGTTTCACAAAAAAAGTGGAGTCTGTGACCAGAAGAGTTCAGGCAACAACACAAAACTAACGTATTTCTTTTTGGATAATAAAACTCTTTTAAAACAAAATATTCTATGGGTCCTGTTTTATATGGAATTCTCTTTGGCAAAAATTAATTGGACACTTGGAGAAAATTTTCACCTTGATCACCCTCTAATCCTAATAGGTTATATACTCCTTGATTAGTCAACAATTGTGTAGTGAAAGTCCCCACTGGAGAAATTCACACGAGAATAGTAGTTCTGAGTCTCTAGCTCATGGGCCAAATTCACTAGTTGATAGGTTTCAGCTGGAGTGTGAGTAAATTCTTGAAGGAAGATAATTTATGACTATAGTTTCAAGTCCTAGGCATCACCAATTTTCCAGAAGCTCACAGGATAGAAGGATTGTTTCATGGAAGTAATAATGATGTATATTATCCTGCTTTCTATCCCACTTTACAGTTTCACGCTGCACTTTTTATAACCATTGTCAAATACAAATGTTTGTAGTTATCAGGACAGAATATATTACCCTGTCATAAAACAAAGAAGAAAAAACTTTGCTTTCAGAATAAAAAATTAATCTCCCTACTCAAAAAGAAGCAGAATATGAAAGATAGTCTTCACTTACAATAAGAAGGATTTAGAAATAACTCATGGTTTCAAATCTTGGGTTGAAATGAACATTTTGAATGTTTTCATTTATCTTGTTCCTTGAACACTCCCACTTCCTGCCCCAGAGCAATTTTAAGGTTTTTGTAATCTTCAGACATTCTTATTTTTGGAGGTCACAGCTCATGCCGCATCAAATATAGTGGAAGCTGTAGTAAGTTGCCCAAACCTCCCTAAAAAATAAAGCACTCACTCCACTAAGATTCTGGGAGTGTTAGACACTGCTGAATCATAGCTAACTAAGCCCCTCTTCCAGTACTACTCTCAGTTATAGGGAACTTCTCACCCAAGCACATGCTCCCTCCTCGAAAGCAGCTTACATCTCGGAATGTAGGGAAACAAATTCATAGCCCCTTTCCCCAATTTGGGACAACTCTGGTCATCCCAAGTCAAGATTTCCCTATGGGATTAGCCAAGTCCTTGCTGCAACTACATCACAATTCAGCTTCTCCCTCTGTCCAATCTTCTCCCCTCACCACTCACAGGCATGTTCCAATGAGTATGTCTCAGTAAATCTGATTCCTAGTCTCCATCTCCGAATCCTCATTCCCAGGGAATTGGACTTAAGACCACTAGTATTCAGAGTGGGACTAAAAAACGGATTTTAAAATGGGATTTTAGAAGCTAGATTACCTGCTGGAGGAGTATAATTATTGTCATACTATATTAGTGAAATTGTTAAAACTTTCACTGGTGATTAACTTGGATGGTATAATGTTGGAATGGAATACCCTGATGGTACAATATGCCATACATGTGAAGAAAAAAACAAAAAGCCAAAGGTGATAAATTACCTATTTAAATTACCAACTTAAAGTACAATTCAGAGGCAATATATACAAAGACTCTCACCTCTCATAGCTGAAGGGAGCAAACCAGGACCAAGAGCTCCAAAGAGTATTGAACTGCCACCTGGAACATCTGCTATGCCAAGATCAGAGCTCTGATTGGGATGGAGTAGGATCCTTAGATTTGGAATGGGAATAACTGAGTTTATGAACTGGAAGAACTCAACCTGAATGTTCTGGGCCTGTAAGAGTGGCCCACTCCTCCAAGTTGTAGACAAGTTTCCCCCTACTTGAGAATTATGTAGAGTCTTCTGCCTTGCAAGGCAACACATACCTCCCCTGCCCCCAACCTTTGAATATACCAACACTTCTCCTCTAGACCAGTAATTAGGGTTAAGTAACAACATAACATGGCTGGGAAGAACTGGGCCACATAAGGGAGGAATGAGACACAATGCTGAAGAAATTACTGGATTTAGCCAAAATACAGTTACAGGAGGTGGGAGAGTATGTAGAGGATGAGGTCCTAAGAGTACAAAATGAAAGAGGGTGGGCAGAACTCAAAGCTCTGTAAGGAAGATTGATTGATATAGGATCACTCTTCCATGATGCAAGATTTAATGCTCGATCAAGGACTCTAGGAGACAGTACTAACAGCCTTCTAGGATGGCTCTAGGAAGCTTGAGGAGAGAAATGGCTCATATTAGGTGAAGTAAAAATACTAGAACTCTCATGGAGGATGTTCCATTTACCAATATAATAAAGAATGAGTGGGACATCGGCATGGTTGAAAAGATCAGTCATGGCTGTCATCAATAGATCAAAACTGATGACAGGAGAGGCAGATACAGAATAATGAGGATTCCCGAAGAACATAGGCCAGTGGTGGCTATCCGAATCAAAGACATGTAATTATTGTGAAGGTCAAAGTGGCAGCCAGGGGAGGTGAGAGATGTGCACACTTAGGAAGATGGTTAATAGACCATGGTGTTCTCAGGCACAAGATAATTGGATAGCCAAAACTGTGTTGCTTAATTTATACAACCAAATGAATCAAGGATGGATAAATAGGAGGCTGGGAACAACTGTCCTAATAAAAGTCCTAGTTTCCAGATCTGAGCCAGTTCTCAAGACCAGAACCCATTGGCTAAAGGAGAGAAATGAGAGACAAGGTCCCAATGAGAACATCTAAAAATATCCAGGGGCCTGCCACACCAATGAAGTTTTGAGGGACTCTCTAGTGCAAGACATGCTAAGGCTTCTCTCACAGAAACAAACAAACCAACAAGAAACACTGAGCAGCCCTCTTTGAAGGCAATATATTCTGTCTCATTTACCAAATGATATGCAAGTCTGCCAGCTTTGAGAGGGCCCAGATCATAAAGGTTTCTGTTACTAATTTAGACTGTAGTGAAGGCAACCTTATCACTTGAGCCATTTGAACAAGCAAACCTTTATGTTACTAGAAGTATGGCAAGTTCCAATAGGAGAATAACATATAAATCTCTAGATTTACAGAGCAAGTTCTGGTAAAAGGCCATGCAAGTAAACACCATTTGGAAAATAGTCCCTGATGTGTTACTGGGGCCTGGTAGAGATAGAGTATCTATCCGTGGGACAACAAAAAGACATTTAACGAGAGCTACCCATCATGAACTATATCCTATCAGAACCACAAAGTCATGAGATCAGGCATGTATGTCCACAGCAATTTATTGTTAGACCGAAGAGGTACATCCAGAATGGCATGAACAGGGCCAGAGCTACGTGAACAGGTGGTCTGGACTCCAACCCATATATCACTGTAATACTGGTACCTGTCTCTGAGCCAAAACTATGTTCACATAGGGCTTCCTTATATCTGGCTGGATGAAGGAAGAGGGGAAAAGGACAAGTTTCATTCACAGATAGTTTCACTCAACATGTGGTGAGAACCAAAAGTGGATCATTTCACATTTCAGCCTTATTCAGGGCAGCACTAAAAACAGCAGGGAGGAGAAATCCTCCTAGTAGGCAGAACTTCAGGTAGTACAAGTAATCATTCACCATCTGTGATAAGATAAATATTTCTTAGTAAGAATATACATAACCTCAAGGACAAAGGCAAATAGTTGGCCAAGAGACTGGAAGAAAGAATAGATTTGGAAAAAGGAGGTCTAGGGATAGATCTATGGGGCTGGGCACAAAGTGTGATCCTTGGATCACATGTTAATGCCCACCAGAGGACATCTATTATGAAAGAGGCAATAAACAATCAAATAGGCAGTTGACATCAGCCAGTAAGTATAACTTGTTTGCAGCTATAACCTCAACTCAACACTTGGAGAAATCTAACTGACCAGCACGTTACCCTAATTGCCAGACAGAGGAAAGAAACAAAACAAAGCAAAATTATACTTTGGTCTTCACTGTCTTTTTATTCTCAACATCTGAACTATAAATAAAAATATAATTAAAAAGTATAAAGCAGTCAATGAAGCAGAAACTTGTGACCAATAATCAAGAGAAAACACAGTTTATACAGTCTCACAAATGACCCAGACGTATTTATTGGAATTAGCAAAGACTTTAAAATTATAAATGTGATTAAACTTCTATAGGTAAAGATAGATACAGTGAGAGAGAAAGAAATGGAAACTCTAAAAATAACCAAAAGGAAAGTTTATAACAGAAAAATTCAATATCTGAAATTATAATATTAATTGAGTGGGCTCAACAGCATACTGGAAAGTAAAAGAAAAAGAAATTAGTGAACTTGAAGATAAGCCAATAAAAATACCTAAACTAAACTGAAACAGAAAGAAAAAAGGTGCGGATTGGGGGGATTAGTAACTTGTGAATAAATAGCAAGTGTGTAACAGGGTCGTAATTGGAGTCTCAGAAAGAAAGGAAAGATAAAATTGGAAGGGAAAAATATACTTTAGAAGTTATTGTTCAATTTTTTTTTAATTTGATGAAAAAATATCAATGTACACATCCAAAATTTCAGTAAACCTAAACAGGAAAAGTACAAAGAGAAGCACACCTAGACACGTTTTTTTTATATATATATAAATTTATTTTATTTATTTTTGGCTGAATTGGGTCTTCGTTGCTGCACGTGGGTTTTCTCTAGTTGCTGTGAGTGGGGGCTACTCTGTTGCAGTGTGCAGGCTTCTCATTGCAGTAGTTTATCTTGTTGTGGAGCACAGGCTCTAGGTGCATGGGCTCTAGCAGTTGTGGCTTGTGGGCTCTAGAGTGCAGGCTCAGCAGCTGGGGTGCACAGGCTTAGTTGCTCTGCAACATGTGGGATCTTCCCGGACCAGGGCTCAAACCCATGGCCCTTGCCTTGGCAGGCAGATTCTTAACCACTGTGTCACCAGGGAAGCCCCTAGACATGTTTTTGATGAAAACCAAAAATAAAGAGAAAATCTTGAAAGAAGCCAGAGGCAAAGAAAGAAAAAAAAACATATGACGTATAGGGAAACAGAAATACAGGAATGACTGATTTCTCATTAGAAACAATGCAAGTTAAAAAACAATAGAAGGGCACTTTAAAGGGTAGAAACAAAGCAAACCAAAACAAAAGTCAATCTATAATTTTAATCCAATAAAAATATCCTTCAAATATGAAGTTAAAATAAGGACTCAAACAACAAAAACAACAAAGTTAAAGGTGTCAACAAGTCAAAAGCAAATGAGTCTAAGTCTAGCCATGGTAATCCCTAATTATCATAGATATTTAATTACCTCTGAAAGCGTGTAATGCTGGTATAAGAAACAGAGGCCAGATTACTAGGAGGATTTGTTGTGTGGAAGAGTAAGGCCAATACAATGGAGTTCTAACAATAACTTTTTAATGTTTCATGTATGTTTGAGATTCTTTTAATCTCCTTTCTTTAGGTAAATATAATAGTGCCCCCACACACACACATAAAAATTAAAACTCTTTAGAATAATGTTTATTTATTGAACAACTACTGTGTGCACAGTCTGTGAGCCAGTCTACTTGTTAGGTACTCTAGAAGTATTAAGCAGAACTCTGTAAAGTATATAGAAACCCACTTGCCCTGAGCAAAAAAGAAGATTTTATGAGCTCATATAAAAAGGTAGAGATATCTGAAAAGGCAGGGCTAGACCTAGTCTCAGGGACATCCCCATTCAGGGTCCTTTAGGATTTCCCATCTCTTCTCTTTACTTCTCCTACCTATTGGCTTCATCCTTTAATGAAAGAAACTGCACGAGACCTAGCTTATGGTTTCAGGTGGTTCTAGTCTTCCATTCTCTACAGTCTTACAAAGAGAACAAAACTCTTCCCTACGGAAATCATTTTTAGAAAATAGAAAGTGCTTGTAATGGCCCAGTTTATGTCTTGTGCCATCCCAGTCTTTGGCTGAGACTGGGATCATCAAGGGATGATGATTGGTCCACCTGTCTTGCCAACATGGGGCAAGAAAACCGTGATGGTCAACCCAAAACACATGGAGAAAGAAGTGCTTCCCGAGGAAAAGGATGTGCTATTATCAGAAGGGAGGATGCCCACCACCATAGGGAAATGAGACATTGACAAAATGCAGTTCTTGGCCTCAAGACATTCACAATTTAGCAATAAATGCAATAAAAATGAACTATAATACTGTAATAAGAGTGCTATACCCAAGATATGTGCAAAGGCCTAATGGACAATGACAAATTTTAGCAATACCAAATATGGTATTTGGTGGAAAAGGATTCCTAAAGAGGTTGTATTTGAGCTGGAACTTGAATAATGAAAGGGAGTTTAGCAAGTGAAGAGAAACAGGGCACTCATAATGAAGCTGTTGAAATACAGTTTACAAAAACGTGGAGGGCTTCCCTGGTGGTGCAGTGGTTGAGAGTCCGCCTGCCGATACAGGGGACACGGGTTCATGTCCTGGTCCGGGAAGATCCCACATGCCACGGAGCGGCTGGGCCCATGAGCCATGGACACTGAGCCTGCGCGTCCGGAGCCTGTGCTCCGCAACGGGAGAGGCCACAACAGTGAGAGGCC
>NW_020171826.1:0-58439 GCF_003031525.2 Neophocaena asiaeorientalis asiaeorientalis | reverse complement strand
AAAAAAAAAAAAAAAAAACCGTGGAAAACAGAACTGTGCGTTTGGAGAGCAGTGAGTGTTCCGTGTTCCAGCATCATTTAACAAATGGACCAAGAGGATGAGAGGTGGACTGAGGGAGAAGAATCAAAACATAGTTGACATCCAACTATCAAAACATAGTTGACTGTAGAGATCCTTAAATGTCATGGTGATAATTTCAGATACTGTTAGACCAGCCAGATACTCAACTTGTCAACCAGTTATATGTCAAATACATGTTAAACAAAGTATCCTAAGATGAATAAATTGGGAGGCCCACATGGCTGAGAGATTGACAATGGCACTTCCTCTCCTTTATTCCCATTGAGAGTACAGCCACATGTGGCTGTTTACATGGGTTCCTATCTGTGGACAGTTTTGTCTAGGTTTAGCTAATCTCATTCTCAGAAAAGGCTAAGTGGCCTTGTACTGCTATTCTACTACTATTTTCTGTTTCTGACTAACAATGTACCACAAATTAAGTGGCTTAATATAACACCCATTTATTATCTCAGTTTTCATTGGTCAGGAATCTGGCAGGGTTCAGCTGGATTCTTTGCTCAGGTCTCATATGTTTGCAATCAAAGTGGTGACTGGAGCTTCCATCCTACCTGAGACTTTCCATCCTCTTCCAAACTCATTCAAGTTGTTGGCAGAATTTACTTCCTTTTGGCTGTAGAACTCATAATGGCTTCCACCTTTTCCAAGACCAGCAAGAGAAAAATCTCTCTCATGTTTCAAATTTCTTCCTTTTTAAGGGCTTCTGCCTGATTAAGTTGGAGACACCCAGATAGTCTTCCTTTTGATTAACTCAAAATAAACTGATTTGGGACCTGAATCTCATCTTCAAAATCCACTTTGCCATATAACATAACATAATGAAAGGAATAAAATCCATCCTATCACAGCACCACCCACACTGAAGGGGAGGGACTCATACAAGACATACACACCAGGGAGTGGGAATTTTGAGAGCCATTGCAGAATTCTGCCTACCCAGGTTTATTAAACATATCTGCAGAGAAACTGTGGTAGATTGAATAATGCTCCCTTACCCAAGATATCTATGTCCCAATCCCTGAAACCTGTGAATGTTACCTTATATTACAAAAAGGGACTTTGCAGCTGTGATTAAATTAAGGATCTTAAGATGGGTAGATTATCCAGGCCCTAAATGCAATCACACGCATCCTAATAAAAGAGAGATAGAGGGAAATTTGATAGACACAGAAGAGAAGGCAATGTAACTATGGAGGCAGAAATTGGAGTGATGTGGTCACAGACCAAGTGATCCCTGCAGCCACCAGAAGCCGGAAGAGGCAACGGAAGGATAGTCCTCTGGAGGATGCCTGCAGAGGGAATGCAGCCCTGCCAACACCTTGTTTTCAGCCCAGTGAAACTAATTTCAAACATCTGGCCTCCATAGTTGTAAGAGAATACATTCTTGTTCTTTTAAGCCACCAAGTTTGTGGTAATATTTACAGCAACCATAGGAAATGAAGATAGAAACCATGAATTAAAGGTGAGACTAATCATGTACAAAGAGGCCAACTCCATGAGAAGGGCAGGGTTGTCACTTTTAATACTAGAACCAGCTCTCTGTCAGCAACTTTATGAACAAAACTAATTTCAAGCAGGTCTAGCAAGGTCAGAAAAAAAAAAAATATATATATATATATATATATGTGTGTGTGTGGGTGTATCAAGAGGACAATCTGATACCTTGATTATTAATATGGACTTTATCCTAAGTGTATATGGTGGCTTGAATATTAAAATAGAGCCACCATGATCAGCAAAACCTTTTAATCATGATCACAACTTTTTTAAGGTTTATTTTTAGGTTTTATAATGTAAGTAGTATGACAACTTAGTGGTCCATGGATATAATAAATAAATAATTAAATATACATATTTAATTATGAGCTTTAGTTTTCTGTTGTTTTTGGTTTTCTTACTGTTAGGAGTTTGAAAGCCATTTCCATAAAAAAAAATGGGAGCTATTAGAGGCTCCAGGTCATGGACTTGTCATAATACAATTTATATTTAAATAAATAACTTTTGGTATTATTGTGGAAAGTAAGGGTTAAAGAGAAGAGACAGAAAACAGGGAGAGGTTAAGAGGTTATTGGAGTAGATTATTCACACTAGGTCATTCAAACTGAACTGTGAATGAAGGTAGCACAGTCCTATCGTTAATACAGTTAATAATATAATAATTAACAGCATACAGGATTGACAAGTGTGTGGCAGTCTCAGTGACTTTGTATTACTACTCATAATAATTATTGGGGGTAAATACGCTGTCAATTCCATTTCACAAAATCATTTATTCAACAAATATTATTGAGTATTTACTATGCGCTTAGTAGTTTATTAGGAATTGGGGAGGAAATTAAGATTAAGTTGGGATCAAGGTCCTTTCCCAAGGACACACAACTTCTACTTACTGAGATGTTATCACATTCAGGTCTTTGTGACACCTAATTCCGAAGGGCAGAATGGAGGACAGAAAAAAGAGGAGAGTAAAATATGAAATAATTTAGCACTATTGTAACTGCTTAAAACCAATGATCTACTCATTGCCTGGAGGAGTTAATATGAGGAAAGCAACAGAACCCTGATAAACTCTAAGAGATGCTCACTGGCAGTCCCAAACTCTTCTGAGGCAACAACAACATTTCAAGGTCTTTTTCATGTCCCAGAATTGTAGCTTTGACTTATACTAATAAGACCCCCAAAACGAAAAAAAAAACAAATTCAGAGATTTTTTGTTCAACTTTTCCCAGCCATAGATAATTTGATTTCTAATTACATTAGATTAGAAGTTAACCTGATTAGCTCTGTCTGAAATAAGTAATTCAAACAGCACTTTACTAGAGAAAGTGGAATTTACAGTTGGATTAAACATTCTAAAATAGTGTTATAAATATTCCTAAAGCTGGAAATGATCTTGAATGATCATCTTGTTCATCCTTCTACTTTCATCCTCCTATTTAGATGTCCTTCTACATAAAGATGATTCCAATGCTGTATTCTGTTTCTGAAATATTCCAGTACAATTAATTACAACATACTTATTGAAAATTTATGTGCTAGGCACCGTGTTTTGAAAAAGAAAACTAATTCCCTCAGTAATCCTTCCTTATTCTTTAAAAATTTTTAATTATGTTTGACATTAGAAAGAAGCAATCCTGAACTCCCTTCCCCTTTTAAGTTTCATTAAGTTATTTTCCTTAAAAACAAACAAACAAAAAAACCACCTTCAGTTGCCCTCCAGTTTCAGTCAAATAATGTTGAGTAAAGCATGATCCAAATTGTAATCACTATCAAGTTAAGACCATTAATTACCTGTGTGCCCTCAACCTAAGCAAAATGTAGAATGTATATAATTACTGGGATAATTCAAGCCAGGAAAAAACATTTTGCTGCACTTGCTAGACCTCTCTCTGACATTCTGATTTATCCGTGGGAAATGATGGCCTGGTTTAACCTGAATGCTCTTGAATTTTTCCATCATCAAAAGAAAAATCAGTCCCCAGTGTCTCTATAACACCAAGGCCAGGTTACTTCACCCTGGGATCAAATATCACCTTTCGCTTTAGATGGCTAACAGGTGAAATAATCTTACATCTTTGTGATTTATTTGACTTCTCATATTTGCATTAATTGTGTATACAGTGTGTTTCTTGATTATTATTTCATTTCCACTTATTTTATACCTATTTCTCCCTAGCAACAGAGAGTCCTCAGCCCAGACCTGCTAATGCATGTTTTTCACTTAAAAAAAAAAAACAACTAAGAAGTAATATTTATAACAAAAACAATAATAAAAGGTTCCATTAATTAATCTAACCTCTATAAATGCCAGTCATTTGTGCCTATGTTTCCTCACATCTCCACCTGGGTTAACCTCTTAATGTTATTATGGTAGGTTTGTGTCCCCCCTAAGTCATGTTTACACATAACCTCAGAATGTAATCATTTGGAAATAGAGTCTTTGCAGATGTAGTCAAGTTAAAATGGAGTCATACTGCACTAGGATGGGCCCTGATCCAATGACTGGTATCCTTATAAGAAGAGGGAAATTTGGACACAGAGACAGAGACAGAGGGAAGAAAATGTGAGACATAGGGAAGAATGCCATGTAAAGATGAAGGCAGAGATTGGAATGATAAATCTATAAGTCAAGGAATGCCAAGGATTGCTGGCAACCACTAGAAGATAGGAAGAAACCAGGAAGGATTCTCCCCCAGAGCCTTCAGAGAGAGCATGACCTAGGAAACATCTTGATTTCAGACTTCCGGCCTCCAGAACTGTGAAAAAATTCTCTTACTCTAAGTCACTCAGTTTGCTGCAATTTGTTACAGCAGCCCTAGGAAACTAATACAGTTACTGTGAGGATTAAGTAGGACAATTTCTGTAAAGAATTTATAGCCATGCTTACAGTAAGCATGCAATAAAAATTAGTTATTATTTTATTTTCATTATCAGTATGAATCCAGATTGAAACTCAAAATGTAAATATGATTAGGGCACATTCCTGCTTTAAACTTTTCAGTGGCTTTCTATTGCCCACAGGATAGAATCTAAAACCTTAAGACAGCTCAAAATGCCCTGAACAAAATCTGACCACACGACCGCTTCTGTATACTTCTTTCTCCTTCATTCGTTCTTCTCCAACTATACTGACCTTCTTTGAAACCCTTGTGCTCTCCCATCTCCAAGCATTCTAACATGCTATTCCCTCTGTCTGGAGCATTCTTCCCTTTCCTTTCTCCTCCTTTAGGACTCTGCATAAAGTCCTTTAAGGGAGGCTTTCCTGAGTAGGAGAGATCTCTCTTGAATCCCTTAATACTCTGTACTTTTATCTTCTGCTACTTTCATCAAGTCATATATCATCATATCACATTCCTGGCTACCCTGTAAACTCTAAAAGGACTGACCACAACTGTTCTCTTCTTTGTGCTTGTCAGTACCTGGCATACAGTCAGCAGTAATTCAATAAATATATATTACTTAAACAAATGAATAAGATTATTTAATTATAGTGCCATAAATACAATAATAAAGATACAATCATAGCCCATAAAAGGAGAACAGATGGGTAGACTCTTAGGCCACCTAGGACAAACTGCGAGTCATAGAATTTTGTGGATAGGAAGTCTCCGAAGCACGTTTATTTTAGCGCCTTCCTGTATTTTATGATCCAGAAGCTGAATGAGGTAAAGCATTTGCCTAAAGCTGAATAGCCATCAATGGCAAAACTAGAACCAGTATTCCTTTTCCTCTCCAAAGAGTTCTTCCATAGCATTTTGCTGCTTATACTAAGAGAGATGGATCTGGGACCTTTAAAAAATAAATGAATAAGAGATAATGCAACTGAAGGAATGAACCTGGGGAAAACACTAGACTTGTTTACAGAGGATGGAAATAATAGTGATGAGATGAGAATATGTTCAAGTGACTCCAAGATTGCCAAATAGGGTGATTCAAAACTGATAGGAAGTAACTCAAATTCCTTAAGTGCAGTCAGAGGATGTGTAACTAAGGGAGGATAAATTAAATTCCTGAAGTGCAACAAGTGTGGGATCCGGGGAGGAAGAGAAGAGAAATTCCCTAAATTGAGATATACCGCAGAAGGAGCAGAGAATTTATGAAAGACCTGTTATCTAATAGTATCCTTCCAAGCCCAAATCCTGCCTGCCTATCTGCCCCTAATAGCTCTCGCCAACTGTCTATCTCCCTGGATGTCATCGGATTGATAAGACAACAAGAAGTAGGAACTAACAGTGCAGTTTAACACAGATAACAGAGCAGCACTGTGTGTACCAGGGCATGGAGGAAGTGTCTTTAGTCAGATTCCTTTACACCCTAAATCCACAAATTCCAGTGTTATCTCTTCCTCTATCCTGGAATTCTGCCTATTTTTCCTATATTTTTCTCTGAGTAAAAGCCCAGTCTTCCTATTCACTCTACTTATACTTCTGGGTAGATAGACTTATATCTACTCAATCAACCAATCTGGAAAACTCGTAGTTACTTGACCCTCCTCTGCCAATATCTAATCAGTTATTAAATCCCAACCAAATTCTTAACATGGACAAGAAGACTTTTTATAGCTTGGTCTCAGCCTACTTTCACAACACTTTTTCCAAATATTTATCCTCATATACCCTATACTCTGGCCACACTGTCCTCTGAAATCTTTACATACAGTAAGTCCCCTACATACAAACCTTCAATTTGCAAAATTTCAAAGATGCGAACATGCGTTCTCATGTCCAATCACATAAGTTAGTTCACGTGTCTGGCATATATTGTCACATGCATGCATCCTCCACAGGTGTTTGTGCTTTTGTGTACTTTACTGTACAGTACTGTATAGAGTACAGTATCTTTATTTCAAGCCCAGGATGTTTGGAAACAAGCGTAAAAGCAGCGGTGATGTAGGTGGTACTGCTAAGAAGCGCCAAGTGATAACGATGGAAACAAAAGTGAAAATAATTGAGATAGTGGAGCGAGGTGAAAAAACAATAAACGTCACTCACTCTTATAACATGAATCGTTCAACCATCCGTACAATTCTAAAGAACAAGGAAAAGATCATGGAATATGTGAAGTCTGCTGTGCCGATGATGTCAATGATAATATCGAAGAAGCGTGGAAAAGTGATGGAGGAGATAGAGAATCTTCTCAGTGTGCGGATGCAGGATCAACATCAGCGCTGAGTCCTGCTCAGCTTAATGCTGATTCAAGAGAAAGTTTAAAGCCTTTATGAAGACTTGAAGAAGAAACGCGGCAAAGAATCAGAGGGCACATCTTTTAATGCCAGCCATGGCTGGTTTCAGCGGTTCAGGGCTAGAGCCAATGTAAAAGTAAGCAGTGAGGCAGCAAGTGCAGATACAGTAGCTGCCCGGGAAGTTCCTGAAATGCTCTGAGAAATTCCCGCCCCCACCCCTCAGGACCAACCTGTACGTTTTTATTTTTATTTTTTAAAAGACAAACTATTAAAAGTAAAATGAATGAAATCACATGAGATCAAGATACAAAGACAGAAATTCAATGTAGAAAAAAAGACCTTGCTGGGAAACAGTCAATGGGAAACACAGGGAACATTTCATAGACATACAAAAAGCTCACGTTGTAAACAGGATTAAGCTGCTGTAGGTTCCTCATCACATCAGGGTTTCATTTTGCTCAGCCTGAGATCTCGCTCGATTTCAAACTGCCTGTGATCCACTCGGTCTAGAAAAGCTTTCCGTTCAATGAACCCCTCCTTCCCTCGATTGTGGATGGCTAGTTCTTCACCAATGCACTCTTCCTCCTTGAAGCTCTCCCAGTCCAGCTCGGCCTTCTCTAGGATGCTCATCTTCTGCTTCTTGGCTCCTATTTTCCCCAAAAGGCTGTTCATGCCCCTTGACCTTTTTAACCCTGACCCGGCAGGAAGTGACGGTAGAGTTGAAGGGACATTATTAGCCTGGGGATTTTTCTTTCGCATTTTGCTTGAAGAAGGATTTGGCTTCTTTAGATGTAGCATCCACTTCCTTAGTCACCCTGACTTCACCAGCAAAATCAAACACCTTGGTGATTTTAACTTTTTCTGTTTCTTTAGGTTTCTCTAGCTCTTCTGCTTTGACCAACAATTTACTTGAACTTGTCTCTTCAGCCTCCTCTCCTCTTTTAACTTGTGTACACGGAGGCACTTTTGATTTTAGTCCTACGTCATTGAGGAAGCTGGCCCATAGTTCATCTTCCATCTTTTTCCTCGTATCCTCTGACTCAATGCCTTTTTCTTGCTCTGCAGCTACATCTTCCTCCTCACTACTACTTCCTCCAGATTCCTCGCTGGCATCCTTCTTGTCCTTTTCTAATGAGAGGCCACCTTGTTTTCTCTTCCTGGCCAGAATGCTCTGAGCCTTTCTTTTTCTCCCTTTGGTTTTCTGTGTCTTCTCTTCACCATCCACTTCATGTTCCTTCACTAAATCATTTACATCATCTTCACTATACTCTCCACCCAATGACACGTAGTCCTCGTCCTCCTCCGAGGTGGAGAAATCTTCAGAGTCGAATTCCTCCAAGTCGCTAAGGCGCGGGGCGGACAGAGCCGCAGCAGCTACCCCCAAAGGCAAAGCTCTAGGGAGAAACCATAGACAGAGATGCGGCAGGGCCGGCGGCAGCTGGGGCAGACCCCGCAGCGTGCTCTGAGAAATTATTGATGAAGGCGCGTATTTACCCGAGCAGATTTTTAATGTAGATGAGGCAGGACTGTACTGGAAGAGGATGTCAGACCAAAGTTACACCAGTAAGGAGGAAAAGTTGATGCCAGGCTATAAAGCAGCAAAGGATAGGCTAACTGTTGTTTGGTGGCAATGTTTCCAGTGATATGAAGCTGAAGCCCCATCTTAGATTATCATTCAGAGAACCCAAGAGCCCTTCAAAACATAGCCAAGGGCTCTCTCCCAGTTGTATGGAAGAGTAACCCCAAAGTCTGGGTTACACAGGCCCTTTTCCAGGACTGGTTTTTCCACCACTTTATCCAGGAGGTGGAGAAATATTGCTTGGAGAAGGACATCCCGTTCAACATTCTTTTGCTGCTCGACAGTGCTCCAGGCCACCCCCATTCACGGACAACTTTCATCCCAACATCAAAGTAGTACATCTGCCACCAAATACTATGTTGCTTATCCAAATTATGGACCAGGGAGTTATAGCAACTTTCAAGAAATATTATTTACATCACATTTCTTGTCAGGCGTCAAAGGTGAGTGATGAATTGGGAACAACTTTGTGACAATTTTGGAAGGACTATAACATCTACAAAGCCATAAAAAACATTGACTTTGCTTGGCATGAGGTTACAGCCATCGCCATGAACGGAGTTTGAAAGAAGCTTTGCTTGCAGTTTATTCACGGTTTTCATGGATTTAAAAAGGTGGATGAGGAGTCCAAAGAGGTCTTCAGCAACTTAGTGACCCTCAGTGAGAAACTGGAGCTAGATCTGCAAGAGGACGATTTCACTGAACTCCTTGCTGTGCAACATGAGGAGCTTACTAATGAAGGCCTGATGGAATTGGAGGCCCAGAGAAAGGACGAAGAGAGACAAGAGGAAGAAGAAATAACTGAAGAACTGAAGAGATTCACAATGCAGGAAATGGCAAGGGGATTGTTTTTATCTGAGGAGGCACTGTTAGTTTTTGAGGCACAGGACCTGAACATAAAATGGTACATGAAGGTTGCAGCAGCCATTCAGAATGCAATCCAGTGCTACTGTGTCATCTATGATGAGAAAAAAAGAGCTAATACCCAGATATCACTGGATCATGTTTTCAAGAGGGAAGATAGAATTGAATCCAGCAAGGAACCAGAACCTGTGCCATCAACGTCAGGCGTGAGTGAATTTGCAGCTTGCCCTCCATCTCCTATTGCTGACAGTCCTTCAGCTCTACCATCTCCCACCTCCTCTCCCTCCTTCAGTCAGTAGCTCTTCTTGCCTGTTCACTCGATGCCAGCCCCTGTATGCCAGCTGTCATGCTGTACTACTGTACTTTTCAAGGTACTGTACTGTAAGATTAAAAGTGTTTTCATTATTTTGTGTTTTTTTATGTATTATTTGTGTGAAAAGTATTAGAAACCTATTATAGTACAGTAATATATAGCCAATTGTTTTAGTTGGGTACCTAGGCTAAATTTGTTGGACCCACTAACAAATTGGACTTATGAATGCCCTCTTGGAATGGAACTTGTTCATATGTAGGGGACTTACTGTATTTTCTGCATTTTCACATTTTTGTTTGTGTCTGGAGGAGAAAGGGGTAATTTAGTTATTCAATTCTGGATGCTTTGCCAGAATAAAAATTTGGGCTAAAATTATATAATCATACACAATTTTAATATATTATATTATTTTAATATATTTTCACATATGTATTATATATGATAAGCAATAAAGTATCCAGCATGTTTAATTATAAAGTCTATATACATATTATAGACATTAGTCATTACTCCACTATACTTATATGAAAATTTAGAGTTAGCAATTTATATGCGCATTAAACTCATCAAACGCTAATGACAGTTTAAATAATATTTAATAGGCATGTCTTTGTAATTCTTTTAATAGTAGCAGTGAATATGATTAAGGTAATTAAATATTGCCCCTGGGAAGTGAATGCCTAAAAACCCACGTATGGCGTTTTGAAGACTTTAAGAAATTAATCAGAGATGTTTGGGTAATGCAGCAATTTCTTTGAAGACATATATTTAGTTAAGGAAATTAAGCAATTCTGTACTTTATAACTTTAGAGTGATGGCTATTCCTTATTTTGTGCCTTCAACGTCTTTTGCTTATAACTCTAGTATAACATTTACTTTGTTTTGCCTTTTATAATAACTACCAAAATAGGAATGAGTCTCCATTAAGACCACAAGTGTTACAGGGTAAGAGTAAATGTATTTGAAGTAGTAACACAATCATTGTTTAATGAATTCATAAGACATCGTACATAATTTTATTTATCTCAGGATGTTAGGATATTTTAATCCTTAAATTTTACTGCTTACTTATCTCTCAAATTTACCCCCAATATGCTATCTCCATGGATATTGACACTTAAACATTTTCAATTATTTTCTAGATTATTACAATAACCCACTAAATAATCTCTCTGCAGTTAGACTTGCCTTTCTTATACTCTCTTCTACACTGCTGCCAAATTGATCTTTCTAAATGTTAATCTGATCAGATCACTCCCTGCTTGTCCCTACTTTATTAGTCAGGACTGTGATGGGAAATCAGTGTCACACACAAATGGGGCAATGGAGAAGATTTAAATGAAGGGACTGTTTTCAAAGATATGAGCAAGGTCAAAGGAATGGTAAAGACCTCAGGACTCTCAACAAGAGAAAGACACCACCACAAGGCATTCTAAAAGGGAAAAGGGAGAGGGCCTTTACCAAAACCAGGCAAGAGATCTGTAGCTACAGGAAATGACCTCCAGATGAGATTGTGGCCCTAGGTTGAGGAAAGCAGTTATTGCCTCACCCAATTGATTTGGATCAGGTAACCTAGAAGGAGAGCATAAGACAGGTAGTCTTGTGCAAGTGATCTTTGAGGAAGTTCTGAGGTGAAATCTATAAGGGAGTAAGGAGAGTGAGAAAAGGCAAAAGATGAAATTAAGCAAAAATGTGATTTCAGGAGAGGTTTACGTTCAATCTAATCCCATAGGACACTTCAGAACACAGATTGTAGCTAGAGGTTTTCTTGCCCAGAGAAAGAAGGGCTTCACTTTCTTATCTGTGCATTAGACAGTCACTGGGGACTGTCTGACCCCGGGAGAGGAGATAGTTTAACTTCTCAGAAATCTTTGGGTGTAACACCTTCAATCAGCCTAGGGCGATCCTCCAGAGAAATATGCCAGTTTGAGCAGTTACCAGCCAAGACCTGCAGCCATTGGGGGATGGGTGCACCAGCCCAGCCTAAGCTCTTCCCATCTGTTCTCGGCTTCTTCAGAACTTGGGTTGGTCTAAATTTCTGGAAAAACTTGTAAAAGAAGCATTAGTAGGGTGAATTGCAGCCTTCTTTACTTCAATTGATTTTAAATTATTAAATGATACTTATCATCTCCTTCTCCTTCTCCTTCTAAATTCCTCTTATTCTCACCTAGAACTTCAGATGGCCTCAGTAGCTTGTTTGGTGAGATGATTCAGAATCTCATCGCTGAGAGGCTTGATACCATCATTACCATACCTTTACCAGGCAATGATTGCTGTATTTGTTCATTTATAATTAGGTTAGGCATGGACGTACCAAGAAATATCCTGTAGTTAACCTAAGTACCAAACATATTCCTCCATGCTCCTATTAAGTAACAACAACCATATCTCCTTAGGGTCATCAGGTTAAAATACCCAAGTGTATACAAGTGTGCCAGTATGGTAACTCCTTTCTTTGTTTGCTGGTCAATTTGAAAAATTCTAAGTTATCAGCTGTCAGCCATGTCTTAAGTTTAGTGAGACTTTTGCAGTGTCTTTGAGTGAAAGCATCCCTCTTCTGGGAAATAGGACCTCTAGGCCCACAAGGTCTTAAGTTGAGCAAACGGAAAACACAAATTCTCTCAGTCGGGCCCTGGAGTGACTGTGAAGTGAAGTCACACCTTCCTCCATCACTTGGTTTCTGAACTCATTGAATAGTATGGGACATAGCACCATATATGGCCATTGGTTTAGGATAGAGGTACTGCTTTCTGAAGGATAGTATCCCCATTAAGGGGTATCATCTCCAAACTGATATTGCAGATGTGCCCTAAATGGGCATTTCCATGCTCTGTCAGGTCAGCAGCCTCCAAATGATTCAATATATGGTAACATCAGAGGATTTATTTACCATGTTCCCATCATCATGCTTCTTTTGCCATTAAAGGATCTCTTGGTCTGAGGAGACAATATGTGGAATCCTATTCTATAGATCACTCTGTGAGCCCTTGCATATTATGCTGACTGAGATACTGCTGTTAAAGAAAAAAGGTAAACACGTACTAGGAATATGTGTCACTCTGCTCAAGACAAATTATTGCCCTTGTCAGGATAAGAGGGGCACAGTGTTATCAAATTACCATCAAGTGTCTGTTTGGTTTCATCAGAGTATGGTATCATACCAGGGATTCAGCATTAGAATCTGTTTCTGGATAGGATGGACATTTAGCTGGGGCATTAGCTAGATCAACTTCAGTGAGAAGGGAGCCCATGCTATTCGGTCCAGAGGTAGTCTCCATCTCTGTCATCATGGCTACTCCATTCATGAGTCTATTCAGCAAGCATAGAAGTTGGTTTATAATCTATTGGACCAGTCATCCTCCATACCTGGTTAACATATGGTAAGTTCCTCTTATTTTGTGTCCATTCCCATATGTCCACCCACATTCTACTTGCTTAGACATCCTTGTCCCTAAACTGCCAATTTTGTTCCTTGCATGCCTCCAGCCAATTAACCAAGTCATTCACCACTGCCTATGCATTCCTGTATATCTTTGTTTTGAGTCACATGTCTCTCAACAAAATTGGGTGATGAATAATACTGACCAAAGTCCTCTCTACTGTTCAAATTTTCTCATCACTACTGTCCTTCAAGGCTTCCACTGAGTGGGCTGTACTGTAACAGCAGCCCATTTGGGGCCCAAACTAAAACACCAGGCTGAACTATCCATGGACCAAGTCTGGGTTATTTTCTTCTTCTCCTAAGATGGTCACGAAGAATCAGCCCATGAGACCATAGTTGTGAGCTGTGTGAGTGGTATGTTTTGAGACTGTGCTGGGTGACATGGAAGTCTGAGACACTTATTTTTCCAGCTCACTTATGCCCTTTGGAACTGCTTAAGGCTGATCTAAGATGTAACCCTTCCATTTTTATAAATAATTGCTGCTTGGCCTGCTAAAGTTTATGACTTGCTGGGTCTGACAGCCACCAGCAGTGAGCAGTTTTGGTGTCACAGCTACTTGATGTTCCTTGGCCAGATATTTATTCTGCCTGTGATCCTGACTATCAAGGAGAAGTTGGACTACTACTCCACAACGGAGGTAAGGAAAAGTATGTCTGAAATACGGGAGATCCGTTAGGGCATCTCTTAGTATTAACATGCCTGTGATTAAGGTCAATGGAAAAGCACAACAACATAATCCAGGAAGAACTACCAGATCCTTTGGAAATGAAGATTTGGGTCACACTGCCACATAAAGAACCATAACCAGCTGAGGTGTTTGCTGAAGGCAGAGGAAATACAGAATGGGTAGTAGAAGAAGTTATTTATAAATACCAGTTATGACCATGTGACTAGCATCAGAAATAATGACTATATCATGAGTATTTCCTCCTAATTTGTTATGAATAAGTCTTGTGTGTATTTATACATATATTAAGCAAATAGCCTTGTTTTCTTTCCATTCATATTTCCTTACCATATAACATAAGATTTATTGACTTTCTATCAGCATTTAAGTATTGTTAATTTTAAATCATAGTATTTAAGTCATGGGATAGCTGGAGAAGAGTAAACATCACTCAAGGATTTTACTTCCTCCTCTGGAGAAAAGATTAATGTATTTTCAGTTGTATGCAGGATAGTTGTATCACATAAGGTGGTATTATGACTTTGTTATTATCTTTTTTGGAGATTAATTATGGTTTAAGAAGATATGTATAGGGGAGGAGACCAAGATGGCAGAGTAGGAAGATGCAGAGTTAACCTCCTCCAACGAACACATCAGAAATACATCCACATGTGGAGCAGTTCCCACTGAAACAAACTGGAGACTATCAGAAAGACTTTTACACATCCAAGGCTGTAAGAAAGTTCCACATGGAGTCAGGTAGGAAGGGAAGAAAAGTGATCATGTCAGGACCTCTGCCCCTAGTAGGGGACACAGAAGAGAAGGGGGATGACACAGGCTTAGAGATCCTGCCTGGGGAATGAGCAGTTTGAACCACATAGGTCAGAGACCCAGAGCCTGAGTCCCCTTATCTGGTTTGAAAACCAGTGGACTGACATGTGGACTGTAAGAAGCCTTGACTCCACTCATGAGGAGTGCACACACACTTGATTACTCCAGAAACAGGCTGGGGAGAGCAGATTAAAACTGCCCAGGACTCTAGCTGGTTTCCTGCAACCATCCCAGCGTGCACCCCAGACCAGGACTAGAGCCCTCTCCAGCCTCTCTTGCTCCTCAGTGCAGCTCCACACTAGGGCAAAGGCTGCCACAGCCGAGGAAAGAATGCAGTTGAGGGAGACAAAGCTGGTTTGGACTCAGCACAGCATCTGAGTGGGGCAAGGGCAACCATTACTGGTGCACATGAAGGCAGCAGATCAGGATTGGTCTGGAACTCTAACTGGTGTGCTGAAACCACTGCAATGCACACACTGGCCCACACCAGGTGTCCACTCCGGCCCGTCTTGCTCCAGTACTGCTCACCTCTGGGGTGAGGGTGCTGGTGCTGGGAGCTGAAAGAAAACACACTTAGTGGGAACAGAAACAGCTCAGACCGGATCCTCATGGCTTCTACTCCAGCAGCTTGGGACCCAATCCCACCCCCAATAAGGTAGTGTTGACACTAAGCAGAAGAGAAGTCCTAGCTCCTACCTGGTTCTGGCTCTAGACTCTCCAGCCCTACATTCCACCAAGGTCATAGCTGGTAGCACACCTTGAGGGAAGAAAGAAGGAAGTAATAAAGATTAGAGAGAAAATAAGTGAAATACAGACCCAAAAAGAAGCAATATAAAAGATCAGTGAAACCAAGATCTAGTTTTTTTGAAAAGATAAACAAAATTGGTAAACTTTTAGCCAGGCTCATCAAGAAATAAAGAGAGCAGATGCAAATATACAGAATAAGAAATGAAAAAGTAGAAATAACAGCCAATATTAAAGAGACACATAAAGTCATAAGAGACTATGAAAAGTTATATACCAATAAATTGGACAACCTAGAAGAAATGGAAATTTCTAGAAACATACAATCTTCCAAGGCTGAACCAGGAAGAAGTAGACAATCAGAACAGACTGATCAGTAGTAGTGAAATTGAATTTGGAATAAAAAAAAAAAATCTCTCAGCAAACAAAAGGTCAGAACCTGATGGCTTCATAGGTGTATTCTACCAAACATATAAGGAAAAGCTAATACATCAAACTATTCTAAAAAATTGAAGAGGACAGAATACTTGCAAATTCATTCTACAAAGCTATCATTACCCTGATAGCAAAACCAGACAAAGACACTCCAAAAAAAAAGCAAATTACAGACCAATATCTCCAATGAATATAGATGTAAAAATCCTCAGAAAAATTAGCAAATAGAATTCAAAAATATATTAAAAAGATCATATACCATGATCAAGTGGGATGTATTAGGGATGCAAGGATGGTTCAATATCCACAAATCAATCAGTCATACACCATGTTATCAAAAGGAAGGATAAAAATTATATGACCATTTCAATAGTTGCAAAAAAATCATTTGATAAAATTCTACATCCATTCATGACAAAAACTCTAGTCAAAATGGGTATAAAGAGAACATATCTCAACATAATAAAAGGCATTTATGACAAATCCACCGCTAACATCATACAGTTAGTGAAAGGCTGAGTGCTTTTCCTCTAAAATCAGGAACAAGACAAGGATGCCCATTCTTGTCACTTCCATTAACATAGTACTGAAAGTCCTAGCCACAGCAATTAGATAAGAAAAAGAAATAAAATGCATCCAAAATGGAAGGGAAGAAGTAATACTGTCACTATTTTCAGATAACATAATACTCTGTATAGAAAACCCTAAAGTCTCCACCAAAAAACTATTAGAACTAATAAATGAATTCAGTAAAATTGTAGGATACAAAATTAATATATGCAAATCTGTTGCTTTTCTATATAGTAACAATGAACTACCAGAAAAAGAAGAAATAAAACAATCCTGTTTAAAATTGCATCAAAAAGAATAAAATAACTAGAAAGAAACTTAACCAAGGAGGTGAAAGACCTATACTCTGAATACTATAAAACAGTGATGAAGGAAATTGAAGATGATACAAATGGAAAGATATTCTGTGCTCTTGGATTAGAAGAATTAATACTGATAAAATGTCCATACTACCCAAAGCAAACTACATATTTAATGCAATCCCTATCAAAATATCCATGACACTTCACAGAACTAGAACAAATAATCCTAAAATTTATATGGAACCACAAAAGACCCCAAATCGCTAAAGCCATCTTAAGAAAAAAAGAACAAAGCTGAAGATATCATACGCCCTGATTTCAGACTATACTGCAAATCTACGGTAATCAAAACAGTATGGTACTGGCACAAAAACAGACACATAGATCAATGGAACAGAACAGAGAGCCCAGAAATAAACACATGCACTTATGGTCAATTAATCTATGGCAAAGGAGGCAAGAATATACAATGGGAAAAGACAGTGTCTTCAATAAGATGTGCTGGGAAATCTGGACAGCCACATGTAAAAGAATGCAATTAGAATATTTTCTCACACCACATACAAAAGTAAAATCAAAATGGATTAAAGATCTAAATGTAAGACTATAAGTCATAAAACTCCTAGAAGAAAACATAGGCAGAACACTCTTTGACATAAATCATAGCAATTCTTTTTTATCTGTTCCTAAGGCAAATGAAAAAAAGGAAAAATAAACAAATGGGACCTAATTAAACTTAAAAGTTTTTGCACAGCAAAGAAAATCATCAGCAAGATGAAAAGAAAACCGACTAAATGGAGAAAATATTTGCAAATGATATAACTGATAAATGGTTAGTATCCAAAATATATAAACAGCTCATACAACTCAATATGAAAAAAACAAACAACTCAATTTAAAAATGGGAAAAAATACCTAAAAAGACATTTTTTCCAAAGAAGACATACAGATGGTCAACATGAACATGAAAAAATGCTCAACACTGCTAATCATCAGAGAAATGCAAATCAAAACCACAGTGAGACATCACATCACACTTTTCAGAATGACTTTCATCAGAAAGACTACAAATTACAAATGTTGGTGAGGATATGAAGAAAAGGAAACCCTTGTACACTGTTGATGGGAATGTATATTGGTGCAGTCACTGTGGAAAACAGAATGGAGATTCCTCAAAAAACTAAAAATAAGGGGCTTCCCTGGTGGCGCAGTGGTTGAGAGCCCGCCTGCTGATGCAGGGGACACGGGTTCGTGACCCGGTCCAGGAAGATCCCACATGCTGCAGAGTGGCTGGGCCCGTGAGCCATGGCCGCTGAGCCTGCGCGTCCGGAGCCTGTGTTCCGCAACGGGAGAGGCCACAACAGTGAGAGGCCCGCATACCGCAAAAAAATAAAAAAAAGTAAAACTAAAAATAAAGCTACCATATAACCCGGCAATTCCACTTCTGGGTATGTACACCAAGAAAACAGAAACACTAAGTCGAAGCACCTCATAACAGCACTATGTTATGTGTTCATAACAGCACTATTTGCAATAGCCAAGATATAGCAACAACCTAAGGTCCATCAACAGATGAATGGATAAAGAAGTTGTGGTATATATACATATATCACAATGGAATATATATATACAAATGGAATATTACTTACCCACACAAAAAAATGAAATTTTGCCAATTTCAATAACATGGATGGACCTGGAGGGTATTATGCTTAGTGAAATGAGTCAGATAGAGAAAGATACATACTGTATCATTTATATGTAATATCTAAAATAAATAAAGCATATGAATGAATATAACAAAACAGAAACAGACTCACAGATATAGAGAACAATGTAGTGGTTACCAGTGGGGAGAGGGAAAGAAGGAGGGGCAAGTTAGGGGCAGGGGATTAGGAGGTACAAACTACCATGTGTAAAATAAATAAACTATAAAGTATATTGTGCAGAACAGAGAATATAGCCAATATTTTATAATAACTTTAAATGGAGTATAATCTAAAAAACATTGGATCACTATGTACACCAGAAATTAATATAATATTTAAGTAAACTACACTTCGTTAAAAATATAAAATAAAATTAAAATTAAACATATGTTTAGATGCCAAGTTGACAAAAGGCAGACTTGTGATGGTTAATTTTATGTGTTAACTTGACTGGGCTAAGAGATGCCCAGATATCTGTAAAACATTATTTATGTGTGTGTCTGTGAGGGTGTCTCTGAAGAAATTAGCATTTGAATCAGTAAATTGAGTAAAGAAGATCTCCCTCACCAATGCAGGTTGGCATCATCCAAAGCACTTAGGGCCTAAATAGCACAGAAAGGCAAAAGAAGGGTACATTTGCTTTCTGCCTGAGCTAAGATATCCGTCTTCTTCTGTCCTCAGACATTGGTACTCCTAGTTTTCTGGTCTTTGGCATTGGACTGAATTATACTACCAGGTTTTCTGGGTCTCCAGCTTGCAGATGGCAGATTGGAGGACTTCTTAGCCTCCATAATCAAGGCCAAGTCCTATCATAAATACACATATATATAATTTTATCTGTATTTATAAAATATATTTTGTGTATTATTGGTCTGTTTCTCCAGAGAACCTGAACTAATACACCACGCCGAGTAGCATTCCAGCAGCTGCATTTTTTTAAAATAAATTTATTTATTTTTGGCTGTTTTGGGTCTTCGTTTCTGTGCGAGGGCTTTCTCTAGTTGGCGGTGAGCGGGGGCCACTCTTCATCGCGGTGCGCAGGCCTCTCACTATCGCGACCTCTCTTTTTGCGGAGCACAGGCTCCAGACGCGCAGGCTCAGCGGCCATGGCTCACGGGCCTAGTTGCTCCGCGGCATGTGGGAACTTCCCAGACCAGGGCTCAAACCCGTGTCCCCTGCATTGGCAGGCAGATTCTCAACCATTGCGCCACCAGGGAAGCCCCCAGCAGCTGCATTTTGAATGATGTTCTGTGCAGTAGATGGCATGCTCTCACTCCAAAATAGTTGCCTGTTTGAAACTCTTCTGTTGGGGCTTTCAAGAGACTCCATGAATATCTTCATCTCCTACAAATAACTCATGCACCATTATAGGATCTTCTGGGTTACATGATCCAAGTGGTAGGACTACTTGTACTATGGCCTTTCTTGCCCAGGGTCCCTACTGAAGCCTGGCAGCTTTCCACATCACTTGCTAAATCATTCGGTGCAGTGTGATGTTTGCTCCACATTGCTTCTAATTTAATGGTAGAATGCACAAGGTAAAATAATTTCCCCTTTACCTTGGACCAGTGCCCCAGACCATTGACTCCCTAAAAGGGTCACAGATGTGACAAGCCACTGGATCTCTGTATGGCTTATCTCTCCTACTCTCTGAAGCTTGTGTGTCTTACATGGCATCCAGAGTCACCTAGGCTGTGAATTCAGCTTTCTCTGAAGTTCTGCTATTCTCAATATCAAGTCCTTTGCCTATTCAGCAGCTCAGTAGGCCTTTCAGTTGCAGGTGACAAGGATCTCTTTAAAGACTGACAAGGAAGACCTCTGACTTTCACACTTACCTTTAGTAGATGATTAGTTATTTTCTCTCCAGAATGCACCAGCAGGCACTCACCAGTAGTCACCCAATTCTATATCCCTTAATTTTATTATTTTCTCTCTATCTCTCAAATGTCAGAGACCCTGTAAAAGCTAGTGCACTTCCATCACCTTAGCAATTGTACTACTATGACATCCAAGAAACTATCAACACACTGCTTGTCATCAGGGACAGGGTCTTCATTGCCATTCAGCTGGTATATGATCCAACCCCAGAATTACATCTTTAGAGTCTGCTTTATAGGACTCATTTCTGGTACGAATTGGCTTAAATTGGGTTCCCTAGAAGCAGAATCCGAGGCAGAGAATCTAAAACAAGTGATTTATTCAGGGAATGCTCTCAGGATAAACCTTTAAAGAGGGGAGGAAAAGAGGACAGGGCAAAGAAGAAGCTAGACAAAGATATGGTTTCAGGAGAAATTCATCCTCAACCTGAACCCATGAAGAGCTCTGAAGTCTCAATTTTTTTATAGAGGCTGTACTACTTATATCCAAGGATGCTGGGTTGTTATATCCTTATATTAGTAGACCACTGATAACTGACCACTGGCAAAGTGGAGGATTGCATAACTTTCTAGGCATCTCCTGGTAAGGCAGTACCCACTAGCTAAAGGCTCTCCCCATTACTGCTAAAATATAAGTTGTCAGTAGCCCACACCTGCAGCATCTGGGAAATGAGTGTAACACTCTGACACACCAGTCCCCCTCCCCTCCAGCTTTCTGACTTCCTAAAGGTGCTTCTCTTTGATCAAAATCAGAGGGCAAGAGAGACCACAGATGCAACTATAAAGGTTCAATTCTTAGGACACAGAGCAGGGTAGAGATGGTTGCATGACGGAACACAGAGAAAAGGTCCTGTGCTTCTGCATAAAATCACTTGGGGCTCCCACATAACCTAAAAGATTAAGCCTCAGTCCTCAGCATGGCAGGCTCTTCACAGTCTCTCTTCCTTGCCTGCCTTGAAGCTTTATACTTCGTGGCTATTTACCTGATATAACATATGTCCTGGCCAACATTTCTCAGACTTTTATTTCTAAAATACTTTTCTTCTTGCCTGATATCCCCCTTCCCAATCTCATTACATCTTCCTGCCACCCTACCACAACTTCCCCATACTGGGCCACACATACAGACACACACAGAGTTTATCCTAATAACAATCGCTCTACTCTAGCTCTTATGAGTCGGTTTCTTAAACAGATCTTAAATTACCTGAGAAGAGAGATGGCTTTATTTTTCAATTGCCCTGCCACAGAGTAGCAACGAGTGAATGAATGGAAGAAATAATGAATGATTCATTCATATCCTTCAAGGGTCAGTTTTAAGTAACATCTTTTTTAATGTCATCTCTGGCTTCTCATTCCTGTCTCAAATTTTAGATGGCCCCTCCACTCTGTTTTTATAACCCTTGACCTACATTTTTCATAGGACTCCCCATAGGGCATTATAATGATTTGGTCAGGTGCCTGTCACCTGCAGTATAATATAAGGCTTTCATCATTATAGTTCCAGAGCCTGGCAAATAATAGGTCCTTGAAGAATATGAAAGATGGATAAATGATTGAATGAGTGGACGAGTGTAAGAGACAGTGACAAACCATAACATTTCCAGGAAAGGGAGCATACTTTTCTTTCTCAGAATCAAATGAAGAGTTGAAAATTACAATAAAATGGAATTTTAATAAGTGTGGCATGTTCAATGGGTTGCACAATATTTGACAGAATATCATAGATGGACTGATAATAGATAGCTTATATAGAAAGAGATAAGGAGATAGAGATAGAGATAGACTCAGGGTGGTTTTATCTGATTAGCTTTCAATTCAGATCAGAGAACACTTCCAATTTCTAGTATATGTAATATTATCTATAGTTTTTGAGTAAGGATACGTTTAAGTTAATTTGTTTAAGGTACTCAACACTGCTAATATGTTAATATATGAGTATCATTGGCAAAAACATTCCTAAGAATCTGATTAATCTCTAGACGAACAGTCTTGAGACAAAATAGTTTTAAAACACTTTGATCTGAAAATGATGGCTCTTCAGGGTTCTCAAACCCAAGATTTATTTAATTCAAAAAGTTTCTCTTGAAGAATTGTATGGAGAAAAAGCTTTTATCTTATTCTTCGGGGTGATCTTTCAGTGAGCTGCCGCATACCACATATGTTAATGCTTCAGCACAGGGAGTCTTGGTTGTTTATGAACTTTGTTGAGTGCAAAGGTTTATTTGCATCGTCTGATAGCTTTTGACAGGAGTTTAGCTCTTCTAATGGCAATAATAGTCATCTGTTTTTCTAAGCACTCTGATTAAAATAAAGCAAGGAAATGAAAATGTGTTTAAACATGTTTCAGACTAATAATGTCAGTCTAAACCAACTGGAAATACAAGTGCTGTCTTGGTGATCCTCCTTCTAATCTTGATCCTTAGTAAAGCAAAGTCGATGCAACCACAGTTCCCAGGCTCAGTGTGACTATTTTTACCCAATTTCTTTGCCTCTTCAATCATAGAATATCTTATCAGTAACAGAAATTAAAAATATTCTATATTATCTATGATTAAATCATCTCTGTTTAGTTTTCCTGTACCTACTATTTTATTTTGAAGTAAAATGGGGCAACTCTGCATTGCTCAATATTACCATTTGTTTTCAATCTTATTTCTTCTAACTTAATACAAAAAGGAAAATTTTAAGAGTTGGAAAGGACCATAGAGATAGTTTTATCTGGTCTCCTACTTTTATCTTTGTGAACAACTTGAATCCAGAGAAACTGCACAAGTGAGTAGGTGACTATGCTAGGAAGAGAACCCCATTTTCCTGATTAATATTCTCTGCCTCCATTTATCCCACACTACTATTAAGGTGCCATTAATGTCTCTATTCACTCATTCATTCCTGAGTTCATAAATGTAAATCTCTTAGAATCTTAGAACTTAGTGTCTGGTGCATATAATATTTATTAATATCTTATTTTTCTTATAATTAACTATTATTTAATTAAATTATTTCATTATATGTAATTAGAGTTTTTGTTAAATCAGAAACATATGCATAATTGTCTATAATGTATTTACATTGCCTCTCCTTTCAAGGAGAATCACTTTATAAAACATTTACTCATTAAGGTAGGTAGAATAATAGCCGCTCCCAAAGATGTCTGAACCTTAATTCCCCAGACCTGGAATATGTCATATTTCATGGCAATGGGAGAAGAATTAAGGCTGTAGATGGAATTAAGTTTGCTAATCAACTGACCTTGAGTTGTGGAGATTGTTTTGGATTATCCCCATGCCACCAATGTTATCATAAAGGTCTTTATAAGTGCAAGAGAGAGGCAAAAAAGAGAGAAGAGAGTTGGCAGTGAGAAAAGGACTTAGGCCAAAGTTGCCAACTCTGAAGATGGAGGAAGAGAGCCAGAAGTCGAGGAAGAGAGCCAGAAGTCATGGAATGCAGGTGGCATCCCGAATCCACAAAAAAAAGGAACAGAGCCTACAGAAAGGTAAGGAAGCTCTGCAGACATCTTAATTTTAGCCCAGTGAGACCCACTGCAGTCTTCTGAACTACAGAACTGTAGGATAATAAATGTATAATTTTAAGCCACTATGTTAGTGGTAATTTGTTACAGTATCCACAGGAAATGAATATACTCATTTTTAAAGGAATACAAAAAGAACATTTTTAGATGTACAACCTGTGCATTTGGTCAAAGCAATTGTAGAAGCGTGACCAGAACACTCTAGTACAGTGCTAAACAGTAGAAGAATTTGAGATAATGGAATACCCCACATCTGTATTGTCCAGTGTATAGCCCTTCACTACACTGAGCTCTTGAATGTGGCAAGTAGGCCAGAGAAACTGAATTTTTAAATTCAATTAAAATTTAAATAGCCACATGTGAATAGGGGCTAATAAATTGGACAGCACAGTTAGTGTCTGATTTATAATTAAATGTTTCTCCCCTATTCTGCCAAGATAATGTACAAGTCAGAAACAAGTCTTTGCCTGCTAAAGTACTGGAACCCTGTTTAGCAGATTATGTACTTGGTAAATATTTAATGAAGTCTGTGGGAATGTGATGGCAGCCACCATTAATATCAAGGAGGTAGAGGAAGACAGTTACTGGGGGGAAGATAACAACTTTTTTCAGTCAAATTCCAACAGGTTTGGCCTCTGCCAGCAATAAGGTCAAGGGTATCCAACCAGCAAACTGCACGCATCCAGTGGCATTGATCCCACATGTGTCTGATATTACAGGGCAGAGTAACAGAAAATCAGTTCAAATTCACTCCCAACTGTGGGGCTTTTGCAATGTCGTGTTCTTTGTCCTCTTTGTATTTCTCCTGTTTACTCACTGATTTTGGTTCAACCTGCTTTAACCTCTACCCTGTGCAACTTTCATAGAATAAGTAGTCTTTTCTAAGGCTTTCACAGGCGGGATAAAAATTGGGATGCAGGGGGCGGCTGAAACAGCGGCAGACTTTTTTGAGAGTTTACTTTCTAATTAGAACGTAAAAGCACATACACACACATCTTCGGAAAACTAATTTCAGCTAGTTGTGGTTATTTTTCAGTGGGTTATGGGATTTTAATTATGTACTTATACTTCATCTGATGGCCCAATAAGGCAGCTTCTCCCATTGCAAAATTTCTCACTTCTCCCCACTCTCCATTCTCACTGTTAAGTGCTGGTTCAGGTCCACATCGTCTTTCTCCCACACCAACCGTTATAAGACATAAGACTTACTAAGCAGTCAATATGTGGCAGCTGGGCGGCTAAGCGTAAATATTTTAAATCACATAAAGGCATACAAGCGTCATCTCCACTCATCTGTTCACACATTCGCTTAATTACCCAACACTTCCTGAGCACCTACTCTTCACTCTGATACAACTCTGGTCTGGGGCCTTGCTGAGGGCTCAGTCTGTGGATGTCCCTGTACGGGTGGTTTGGAGACTCACGAAGAGGGTGAAGATAAGCATGTGCTTCAGGTTAGCACGGGCCACCGCATAAGCTCTCTGCCTCAGAAGCCAGATCCACTGAATTTGGATGCCAAGTCTGCCCTTTACCAGCTGTGTAACTTGGGTCAAACTACTTTGATTATCTGGGCCTCAGTTTCCTCATCTGCTGTGATCAATACCTAGCTCACTGGCTGTTTTGAGTACTAAGTGAATTCATACAGATAAAGGTCTTAGGATCTAAATGATCAGTAAGCATTAGTGTATTAATTTTATGTCTCCACATGGCTAGGCTATAGTGGCCAGTTGTTTGGTCAAACACCAGTCTAGATGTTGCTGTTAAGGTATTTTTTTAGATTGATTAACATTTAAATCGCTAGACTTTGAGTCAAGCAGATTACTCTCCATAATGTGGGTGGGCCTCGTCTAATCAGTTGAAAGCCTTAAGAACAAAAACTGAAGTTTCTGAAAAAAAAAAAAAGAATTCTCAAGCCTGCAAGATTTTAAACTCAAGCTTGCAACATCAACTCTTACTGAGTCTCCAGCCTGCTGGCCTACCCTACAAATTTCAGACTTGGCAGCTCTCACAATTTCATGAGCCAACTCTTTAAAATAAAGGTTAGAATAAATAAAGAATAAATAAAGAATTATTTAAAATAAATCTCTCCTCTATGTATATACATATAATATGTAACATATTATTATATATTATATGTATATAACTTGTCTAACATCATGTTTAATAAAGGAATCTATCTATCTATATCTCCTATTGGTTCTGTTTCTTGCCTAATTAAGGCAAGGTTACATTAAGGAGGTTAAAAGTAAAATAACATAATTTGACCTTGATTCTTTTTTTTTTTTGCGGTACGCAGGCCTCTCACTGTTGTGGTCTCTCCCGTTGTGGAGCACAGGCTCCGGACGCGCAGGCTCAGCGGCCATGGCTCACGGGCCCAGCCGCTCCACGGCACATGGGATCCTCCTGGACCGGGGCACCAACCCGTGTCCCCTGCATCGGCAGGAGGACTCTCAACCACTGCGCCACCAGGGAAGCCCTGACCTTGATTCTTGATGGTCAAATTAGTGGGGTGTCTCTAACATCTCTGATATTTAAAAGGAAACCTTCCCCTAAACAGAACACAAGCAAAGGGATAAAGTAAGTGAACAGTCCTTCACCAGCTTACTTCAAAGTAAATTTTTATGATTCAAAGAGTAGATTTTATGGAAAAATTCCATCTTTTTTTCTCTCTCTTTTCTGAAGAGATAGATCTGCTAGGCTGGGAGCTGATGGGAGGGACTAAGGGGGAACTATATGTCCACATGATAACTAGGCAGAGACTTAATACAAATCGTAAACTAAGGATTTTCCCACCTAACCTTCTGAAGAGGCGCGCTGATCTGCAGTCATTCGGTACCGTATCTCCAACCTCCCTCTGCTCTTGGCTCCTCCCTTCTCAGAAAGGACACTACACAGGACTTGGAGGGGAAAATTGTCGAGGGCCAGGAGAAAGGGCCAAGAAATCTCATCTAAAGCCCCTCCATCCCTCACATCACTGCCTTTTCGATTTCTGAATATAAAATATCTGCCTGCTAGAAACAGTTCCTATCCTGTCACCATGATTTAACTGTGACATTAAGTGGGATTCTAACATAATCGAGGCAAGAAAAAGAGTCTTTCTGAACAAATGTGAGGATCATTTGTAAATGGCAGGGTTAGTAAACTAAATATATCTGTTCTGCTTGATATAATAACCACCATTTCATGTGCTTACTATGTACTAACTACTGTTTTAAGTAATGCACACATATCAACTTGCTTAACCGTCACAACATGATGGAGTAGAGCTTCACTTACTCGCTTGAAAGAGGAAAAGTCTAAGGCTCAAGTATGTTGCATAAATTTTGCAAAGTTACTCTACCAGTAAGTGATAGAACCAGGATTCAAAAGTTTGTGCTTTAAACCACTTACGCCTCGTTACTTTCTCAAAAACTCCAAGGGGACTCAAAGGACTGTTTTAAATAGTAGTTATGACAGGCAAGCACCAATCGTTTTTAGTATTGGTGACCTTCATGTTCTAATACTAGTATTCATGTTAAACTTTCACATTTGTACTCTGATTCCTCCCTCAAGCCCTAAATAATTATACAGCCAATTGTTTACTTAGAAATGTGTTCATCCATTCTGCTTTTATGACCTGAGAAAGCCTGAAAAGTCAACAGTAACACGCATTGTCACTAAGTGAAACATTTACCTCCCAGTGGCTTTCGTACGCTCATCGTTCCCCATTTCTGAGAATCTGCCATGCTTCCTCTTGGGATTGTTTCTTTGTCTCTACCCTCTTCTATCATTCTTCGTCTCACCTTTACTTTCATCTCTCTTTGTATGTCTTATGCTTATTCCTCGTTCTCAGGATCATGGCTGAGCCCAAGCATCAGTCACTTACGGAGTAAACCAGCAGGCTACTTGCTGTTTTCACCCATATTTCCCTCCTCGGCAGCAACACCTCACCCTCCACATGCTCCTGGATCCCCCGGGTGTATGATCTTAGTGGGCAGCAGCAGAGTTTGAGAAAGGATGGGAAAAGGCAGGAGGGCAGTCATAGTGTGGAATATCTCACTGGTGGAGAAATACATGATAAGGATACCTAATCCCTAAAAGCCAATGATCCTTAGTTGATTTGGTTGACAAGGGAACTTCTGTAGGACAGTGCTTAAAGGCATGTGCTTCAGGGTCAAAGTGTGTAGTTTGGAATCCCAGCACTGCCATTTACCAGATCCAATCCTGGGAAAGTGATCTGACATCCCTGTGTCTCTGTCACCTTCACATGGCGCATTTAAACCTCTGAGCTAAACATTTGGTGATGACAGTATGTTGCCCACTGGTATCAGCTATTATTACTTAGAGTCACAAAGCTTTAGACTTGGGTGACCTTTTAGAAGTCAATTCCTAACTTTTATTGATAGGGAAACTGAGAAAAAGAAAGGAAGTAATTTGTCTGAGGGTACACAGCAGATTTTCCTACTCAGTGGGCCAGGATATTCGCCACACTATCAATGGTCTTTCTAGAAACTTCTTGGTCACAGTGCCCTCTCTATTGTTTACGCCTCACGTATTAAAAAACAACGTCTGTAAGTTGTTTTTCCTCTTGAGTTGATGGATTTATGCTGAGCCATTATCTCACCTATCTGCTCTGAGGGAAGGAAGGAAAACTAGACAGGATTAGGGATGCCAGAGACAGGCATGGGTCACAGTGGAGTAAACAGCACCCACCGCAGCCTCACAAGTGCGCTGTGGGCAATGAAGTAATCAGCCTCACACAGACCTGGAATAATTAAAAAAAAAAAACACGGGGTCATACTGACCACAGAGTTCATCCTTCTAATTCCCTGACAACTGTAGGTTGATAAAAACAGGTCCCAAGGTAGATTAAAAGACCTGTGTACAAGTATGTTCATGGAACTCAAATCTTGTCTTTATTAATCTAATCTGAACAACAAAGAAAAAAAATTTTAAATAGTTTTAATTCTGAACTGACTGGAACAAAAAAGACAGGACTATTTGATTAACATGGTGGTGGTCTAGTCCTATAGCAAATTATGAGAATCTCCTCTGAGCTTAATAGTCCTGGGGAACAAATAAATCAGAAGTGATTGATACCTCTTCATCTACAACCACAGGATCCCACAGAACATTCGTCTGGACATAGAAGGAACTGCTAACTGTGGGCTCAGACTCTGAAGACTCAACCTGGATGTGGTCCTGCGCTACAGAGCTGCCTGAGAGCCTTCCTGGGGTCTGAGGTGGCTTTCAGATAAGGGACATCACCCACTTGTTTTAATCTTGCTTACTCCAAATTAAATCTCTTCATCCAGCTCATGTATTACCTTATTCATTGCTAGTCCCCAAATCTCTGTGCAGACTTATCCTTTGGATTTAAACCTTCGAAAGATATCTCGGGGCTTCCCTGGTGGCACAGTGGTTGAGAGTCTGCTTGCCGATGCAGGGGACACGGGTTCGTGCCCCGGTCCGGGAGGATCCCACATGCCGCGGAGCAGCTGGGCCCGTAAGCCATGGCCGCTGAGCCTGCGCATCCGGAGCCTATGCTCCTCAACCAGAGAGGCCACAACGGTGAGAGGCCCACGTACCGCAAAAAAAAAAAAAAAAGATATCTGGATATAGCCAGGTGGAAGTGAGGGTGGTAGGATTTTGGGTGTTTTGGGTGTTTACTTTTTCGCTTTTTTATAGACTTTTTTTAAGAGCAGTTTTAGGTTCACAGCAGAATTGAGCAAAAGGTGCAGAGATTCCCATGTTCCTTCTTGCGCCACATGTGTATAGCCTCCCCCATTACCAAAATCTCCCAAGGGGTAGAGTTGTTTTCACTCCTGTCATTCACACTATTAACTTTTTTTTTTTTTTTTTTGCGGTACGCGGGCCTCTCACTGTTGTGGCCTCTCCCGTTGCGGAGCACAGGCTCCGGATGCGCAGGCTCAGCGGCCACAGCTCACGGGCCCAGCCGCTCCGCGGCATGTGGGATCTTCCCAGACCGGGGCACGAACCCGTGTCCCCTGCATCCGCAGGCAGACTCTCAACCACTGCACCACCAGGGAAGCCCAACATTTTTTTTTAAATTGTTCCCTCCTTGTTACAAACTGGCAGCTGCCATAGTAAATATCGGAACATATCTTGTTTTCTCCTTAGCATGTTTATCTCTGCCTCCCAGGCGTTTCTGTTCTTACTAAAATCATAGAAGCTTCTCGTTCCATCACACTGGCACCACATACACAAAGCAGCCGGGAAGACATTTTAATTATTCCAGACCACAACACCTGAGGTACACTTCTGAGTAACTACTAAGAAGGAAGCTTTAGAGACCCATACAGAGAAACCAAAGGCTGAACTAGACTAAAAGCTGAGGTGTTGGCCATAGCCAGTCACTGCAAAAACGGCGTCTGAACCTGGACTTCCTAATCCCAGTCCAGGCCTCTTTCTGCTGGGGGTGGGGACTTTTGGGATGCTGTCACCTTTGAGGAATAGCATCTGATAATTCATTAATGAAACACACTTTGGAGGAGTAGAGGCCCATTGGCCGGGTCCCTCTGAGAACGAATCACTGCTCTAAGACAAAGTGCTGTGGGGAAGAGGCTGGGGTGTGGTGTGTGTGTGTGTGTGTACACGTGTAGGGGTGGGACAGGGTAGGCTGCATTTTCATAAGGATGGTAATAGATCAAAGGACATATATTTTGGTCGAGCTGAGAAGTAGTTAGAAAGCAGAGTGGGCTGAGAACCAAGTACTGCATATGCTACTAACTTGCTGTGTGATCTTATGGAAATCACGTTTCTTCTCTGGATCTCAGTTTCCCAATCAATAAAGTATAAAGATTGCTTACTACCCTTGCAAAAATATGATTCTAGGAGAGATCTTGAAGGGAAGAAGGGGGCAGAGGGAGGAAAGGAGGAGAAGGAGGCTGAACCGAAGGGAGGTAAGTGTGTGTGAGGGAGGGAAGAGGGGTGGAGAGAGATAGGCAATGTCTTTTAATCCGATAGTGGAAAAAAGTTGAAAATGAAACTGTGCGCCCCTTAAGGTCTCTATTTTTCATCTTTATGCATTTTTACTGTTTAGATATACGGAGTCATTTTTGGATAAACGTAGATTGAATGAATGGAAAGCCTGGGAAGGCCAACAGAGGAAAAGAGCTAGGGGAGAAAAGAGAGGAAGCGAGCTGGGGAACACTCTGCGCGCCTGCTCTTCCTCGGCCTGTACCCCCCTTAGGGGGCGGGACCTTCCGGCCAAGGCCGCGTGGGCGATCGCGAGCTCCCACGCTCCCTCTCGCTTCCCCGTAAGCCGCCCCGAAACCGCCAGGGGGCGCTGCGCGGCGGCCGGGCCGGCCGGGGCGGGGCTGCTTTAAATCGCGGCGCCCAGCGGCTCGGCGTCTCAGTCCCGGCCCCGAAGTAGCTGCGGTTTCTCGCCTACCAACTCCAGCGCCAACCCGGACCCGGACCCGGACCCGGACCCAGAGCTTCTCCAGCGGCGACGCAGGGAGCAGGGCTCCCCGCAGTAACTTCCTCCGCGCAGCTCCGCCACCCCCGGGAGTCCCGGGGCGCACCTGCAAACTCCCGCTTGTGCACCGGCCGCCCCCGAGCCGGTGCGGGAGCCCGAGCGAGCCATGGCCAACGCGGGGCTGCAGCTGCTGGGCTTCATCCTGGCTTTCCTGGGCTGGATTGGCTCCATCGTCAGCACGGCGCTGCCCCAGTGGAGGATTTACTCCTACGCTGGCGACAACATCGTGACGGCCCAGGCCATCTACGAGGGGCTGTGGATGTCCTGCGTGTCGCAGAGCACCGGGCAGATCCAGTGCAAAATCTTCGACTCCTTGCTGAATCTGAACAGTGAGTGCACTCCCTACTCCCGCAGCTGTGACGCAGGGACCCAACCCCCCAGTGGCTCCGTTTTGGAGGAGTAGCTACCAAACGGACCCTGTTGTGTGATTACATGTCTATCAACCTTCAGTGGATCAAGTCTTCTGATCACGTGTTCTGCCATGAGGAAGTGAGAGAGACCTGTGGCTTGAGGAAGGGGAGGCCCAGACCTAAGCTCTTGTTTTTCCTCTGACACCCTGGGTGACACTTTTCTGTAGGTGTGGTTTCATCTTACATGCCTACGACTGGGGTGGTGATGGAGCGAGTGAAGGCCAAACTAACTTGAGCTCTTAGGCCTCTCCTGGACATTCTCAGATTCTGTGAAAATTGAAGAACTGTAGAGTTGGGTCAAGAAAATGATATGCCTTGAAAACTTTGGAGCCTGGTAGCTTCTCCAGTTTATAAAATTAAATAGATAATCCCAAAGTTATTACATAGGATTTTTTTTCCCAATCTGTCTTTACTGTGGGTTTTCATAGGAGAAATCACATTCCTACATGGAATGTCCCAACCTAATGTCTTCTACTCACTTGAGTTTGAATCTTTTGATTCTTTTGACTTTTAAGATCCAGTAAGTGTGAGGAAGCCCCTATGCATCCCCTGGTGTGACTCTTTTTTTTTTTTCAAATAAAGGAGCAATTTTAATTTTTTTTTTTTTTTTTTTTTTTTGCTTGCTCCAGGTCTTAGTCTCTGCACGAGGTGTCTTCATTGCGACATGCCAGCTCCTAGTTGTGGCATGAGGACTTTTAGTTGCAGCATGCATGTGGGATCTAGTTCCCTGACCAGGGATTGAACCCTGGCCCCCTGCGTTGGGACCTCAGAGTCTTACCCACTGGATGACCAGGGAAGTCCCTTGAAGAAGCCTCTTAAGATTCTCCAGAGGGTTTAGCTTTCAGGCCAAGAGTGTTCAGAAGAGGCAGATTGTATAATGTTATTTTGGAAAGTGAAGGTGGGTAGCAGGTGGAAAAAGGATGACAACAAAGAGAAGTTCTAAATAACCTCCCTTCATAATATGAAGGGAAGAATGGAGCCACTGAAGACAAATGCCACAAAGGAGACACAGCTGATGAGCTCAGCGTTCAGGAGAGTGAGGGCGGGTCTTCTCTTGAGTTTCTGCCTTCCACAAAGGAGTTTCTGTGTAATGGATATTGGCTTCTTATTCTGTCGGGTTGGAAAGGATTATGTAGAGAGAAATAGTCCTAAAGATGGTGGAAAGACGACAGGAATTTTTTCCTTTCATTTTTTTTAAAAATAAAAGCTTTTGAGTGTCTTGTCAGAAACTCATTAAATTCCCACTTACTTAGGTGATAACAATTCACGGCTAGAGTATCTTCCTTGAGATATTACATTAGTTGTCCTGAACCTTGTGTCTGTCATGCACTTGGACTAAATTGAAGAAAAGCTTCCTTAGTCTTTGCCTAGACAGGCAAGCCTGCCCACAAGTCCCCTTTGTGTGCTGATGGTAAGCAGTGTTGTCATCGCTCAACTTTACTTCAGTTGTTTTGTCCACCTCCTGCGTGTGGTTTAGTCAAAAGCTATATACTTTAGAGTTGTTAAATCTGTGCCAAATCTGTTTAGACCGCTTGAGTACCTCTGGAATTTGGTGAGTCAGTGTACATACAGTAGTTTTTTTAGTGTTGTCATTTCAGCTTTTCAAACTTACCGTATTAGGATTCTTTTATGCCAAACATAAGGAGTATATTAGGTACACACCTTTATATAATCATTGAATCTACCCATGGATGGATAAATACATGTAAGGAATTGTATCAGACATATCATATTGAGGAATTGGCAGGTGGAGACCATTCTAAGGGCAATTCCAGAGAGGTCTCTGATTCCTCTGATCAAAATAGTTCATTTTCTACATGTTTAAATAGGTTTCCTGTTAACTGCCTTAAAGGACCAAATGAAATCAGATCGATCCATGTTGTCAATACTCAAACAGGTCATCCCTACTCATGATAATGTGTTAAAATGTTTTATTTTCATTTATTCCTAATTAATATAGCTGTTACAGTTTTTAAAGCTGTGGTAGAAGATCTAAACAATACCTTCCCTCTACCCCATACACATTTTGGAGATTTCTTCCTGATGAATTTTTTTTAACTCCAGATCAGATTTCTTTCCATTTTCGTTAAAGCCAGAGTTTATTGAAGGTGGGGCTGAGGCCTTTCTCTCAAAACTGATTCCCAGAAGGAAACTTGACTCATTTGTACCCTCTCCAACCTGCCAGTAACTAACTAGATGTCTTTGGATGGAGGCCAGAGAACCTACCTGTCTCCATTTCTCTACCTGTACATATGTGCTCACACCCACCTGATGTAGAGAGGTGGGGAGGTGATTCATTGGCTGGTTTTGGTATAGTTCTGTGACATCTAGAGGTGAACAGGATTATCTGTACATATAAGCAGTGTTCCTTGTAACAAGTCGTGTGCCACAAAGTGCTTTTAGGTAAAAAGCTTAGCTAGAAATTTCTTGAAATTGTACCTTGTTCTTTTTGTCAGTGGAGCCCATCTGGCAACTTAGGGCCAAGATTCCGGGATTTATCAAGGTTGTAGCGCTGGATATATTAAAATCCCTTATTCCCTTTCTCTAATTAGTTTCAGCTGTAAAAAGAACATGACAGTGTCTATAGGGATACAGTCTGCATAAGCCAATATACGAAAGGAGATACAGCCAGGCTTCTTCAGGTGGTTCTTGGAAAGCAGTTTATGAAAATGTAACTGGGGAACTTCCTGGGGAAACAAATCTTATACCGTGGATTGTGGTTTTACTATGGTTGAGACAGTTTCACTTCCATCCAAGTATGGATGTTTATTGACATTGATGACTGATAGTTGGAATATACAAAAAAGAGTGTCAGATAGAGTTGCAGTCGACTTTTCTTGATTAAACTGTACATCTTGCCTTGTTTTGATCCAATTCTCAAACTTTTGGCAAGCTAGTGCCTATTTCATGTGCTTAGTTAATTGCTTCTTCTGGCTTGACTTTAATAGCTAGAGCTGTCCAAAGACTGAGTTGCCCCAGGAGGTTGCATGGTGGGAGGTGGGAAAGCAGAGGAATAAGTAAGCGTTTTGAAGGAATGTTGTAGGGAAAAATCCAAGTCCCAGACAAATGGGAGGTTAGGCTAGACTTTCTCTAAGTCTCATCTAGCCTTGGGATTCTGTAATTTGTTTATAAGTTCCTCTAGGCTGTTCAACTTGCTTTGCATGAATCCACATGTGTGTTGGTGTGCTTTAATAAGTACTGGCTGTGGGTGAAGTTTCCCAGCACTCTCACCATGATGTTAGGCTCAATCAAAGAACAGAATCACTGACTTGGACAGTCTTTGAAGCACAGGCAGAGAGGAGGGCACCTGCTTATACTTCCCTAGACTGCATTATGCCTGCTGAACCAAGGGTGTTTAAGGGGCCATTTGTGTTCAGATCCGTTTCAAGAATTAGTTCTGACTTTTGGAATGATGAAAGTCAAAACCCAAAGCCAGGCTTGAGTACTCAATTCTTACCCTGGTCTTGCACTAACTAGCCATGTTTATAGTGGTGATCCACTCAATTCCTCTGGGCTGTAGTTTCCCCGCTTATGAAATAGGGCAGAGTAGGAGGAGTGGGGAGCTGAATCCATGACTCATTCATCCATTCGACAAGCATGAGCCAGGCCCTATCCGTGTTCCTAGAAATGCAGCTAAGAAGATTGGTAAGATGCAAATGTTGATTCCTTCCAGTGCCAACATTCTTTGTTAATAACTGCAGTGATGGAGCAGAAACGGCCAAGGGGCATGGTTTAGGTTTCCTTGATTGGAGTGATGAGTAAGAGGCACAGAGGTCACATGGAAGCGTACATTTAATCGTGAGGCAATTTCTCTAAGAAACAAACGAGGTAGCAGAACTGCTTGGCACATCCTGAAAAAGTGGTGAGCCCTGTCTCTTCCCAGACCACCGTTATTGACTGTGCTGGAGTCTAAGGTCACACCCAATGGCCACCAGTTCATGGTCAATCAAATGGAAATGCTAACAATGAGGACTCTTGAGAAACTTTGAACTTGAGCAAAAGTGAGCAATTTAATAAGGGAAGAAGTCACGGGAGTATAGTTCTGTGACACTCTGTGATGAGTTCCTTTAATCGCAGAGGAGAGAAGAGGATTTTTGTTCTAGTCAGCCAGTGGTCAGTTTATTTATTTGCCTAATACTTATTAAGGGACTACTGATGCAAAGAGAGACTGTGTGAGGATAGAGACATAATCAAAATCTACTTTGTTTATGATATATAATCATAGGGTAATAATATAGTAATATGGCTAGTAAACAGCATGAACAATGTCACATAAAGGAGATTCTGCTGCTTGTATAGTAAAACTTTAGAAAAGCTTTAGAAGAAAACATTCCACTGACTTGTCTATGCTTGTCTTTCTACGCTTATGTTGATTAACTTCACTGTAGTAGATCAGTAACTTCTAACTCATTTCTTATCTCATAAGTAGAGATCTTTGTAAGTATGTTTTCAGATTATACTTTCAGGTTGCAAGTGGTAAGAACTCCTTAAGGAGTCTTTAATCTCAAGATTATCAGTCTAGCTAAGTATAATATAATTAAAAGACTGCCTTCTCCGTGTACTGCTGATAATGATGAGGATAAATAGTGTAACTTGTTGAATGTTTGCTCCAAAGACAACTTCTTTAGTCGCTGATAATAGTATTGTAGAGGTATCTGCAAATTTAGTGGGCCAGAAAGGAACATATTTGCTTCTAGATCTGAGCCGATCAGGTCAACTCAGAGATAATAGTTCAAGACTGTATCTCTCTAGTCTAAAATATTTTGCAGCTTTCAAATATTTCTCAACTTCTCTGCCCTACTGATCATTGTTCCACCAGAAGAAAACTTCATCTTGGAAGCTAATTAGATGCATAATTTAGAAAATTTTTAAAAATTATATTGGGTTAAACAAAAAGTATGAATTTTTTCGCCCTAGATGAGTTTCTAGCTTTTAATGATCTAAACTAGATCTGGCTTTATGTAGCAAGATTTTAGTATTCTGAGGCTTTCTAGGAAGGCGTTTCTCAGTATTATTTCAAAGATGAAGCTTAACACAAAAGAGTATTTTTACCTATCATAGTAGAATTTTTAAAGGATAAAGACATGTTCAAATTTAAATTCACTGAACACAGATTGAGTAATCCATGAAGCTTGCCAGGTACTGTTCTTAGTGCTTTGGATGGAAGTATGAACAAATATTTGGCCAAGTCATCAAGGAGCTCACAATTACATATTTTAGATCTCTGACTTAAAAGGCTTCCGTAAGACGTTAATTTGAAGGATTCATATGGTTCCAGCTTAAAACTGTACAGTTTAGATTCTATCTGCACATAAAACCCTCATAACTTGTAATACAACACTTGCTTACTTTGATCTGTAATTCACCATTACATATGCCCAACTAGTGAGTTTTCATGCTATTATGATTCTCAGCCTTTTTTTTGTATTTTACATTTCCCTCCCCCATATCACTATAGTTAAGAATTCATCCAGACGTCTCCAGTGATGCAAGATGAGATTTTGTGACATTTCCTAAGTCAGTGGATACCAGACGTAAACGAAAAAAAAAAAAATTCCTTCACAAAATAACACTATTGCTTTGTCAGATTTTTCAAAACAAAACATGATCTCCTTGCTCTATATGGTTTACATGATTCCTGAGTATAGGTTTTTCCCCCCGGGTTTTTTCCCCCATTTTCTCCATAATTTTTTGTGCGTTATGAAAATGATACATTGTTCTATAAAGAAATAAAACATACTAGGGTTTGTAGCACATGGAACAAAATATCTGTCCCTTCCCCCTTAGAAATTTTGTAAAAGTAGTGGAACGAGTAAAATGGGGCATGAATTAAATGTGCTTTCTTTGAGAACTGAAAGGGAAACAAACTTAGAGGTGAAGACAGTGAAAATGAGATAATTCCAGACAAGTGCAGGTGGAGCCTTGGAGTGGTTGATCCATGTACGCTCCCTGCCTGGGTGGTTTTATACAAGCCTGACTCAGGAGACTGAGGTCCAGCAGACTCCTCGTGAAGAGTAAACCTTGTGATCCAAGTGCTTAGACCTGCTGGGCTGGTGGCCTGCTGTTTTCACATGAAGCACAGATCAGAATGATTATAGAAGCTGGGTCTGGTTTGGGGCCCTATAACTGGAACAAAGTAGAAAACTTCGAGATCAGAGAAAGCAACCACAGTGGTGAATAAAGGGTTGAAAAACTGAGCTTAATGGACAAACAAAGCAAAAGGTGGTGAGAGATGTAAGGGGCTATACATACTTGAAGGGCTATCATATGAAGACAGAGAGTAAAAATCTTGTCACCTCTTCTTTAAGACCCTCCAGTGACTTCTGATCACACTTAGAATAAACTCCAAACCCCTTCCCCTAGCTTGCAAAGTCTTACATGATAAATGCCTTCTGCCTACCTTGCTAACCCACCTCATTTTACTTTTACATCCTACCATCCAGCAGTGACTAGCTTTGCCAGTTTGTCCAGGGTTGAAGACCTTCTCAGGAGCCAGGACTTGTAGCTTTAAAACTGAGAGCGTCCTAGGCAAACGGACAGGTGGTCCCCCTGTCCTCCACGTGGATCATTGTGACTTTCAGTATCTCCTCTTCCAGTGTTCCTTTGTTTGAAATGCTTTCCTTCTAAGTGGAACTTAGGACCAAATCTGAAATCTGTGTTATGTATAAGAGCTTAGTTATTTTTTATTTTCCTTCTAAGTAATGACTGTCTTTGCAAAAACTGTTGGTAAAACAAAAGGAAGGACACACCATAACTGTGGAGTCCTTAGTATTTTCCTCTTCATGCCACAGTATGGTTTGTGATTCCAAGGAAGAAGTGTCAGAAACCCATGGTCCGTGAAACCTGTGTTTTGATTCAGGAGTTCTTGTACCACCCTGGTACCACACTTACAGTAAGTGTGTGGCTAGGGTGCACACTTGCGCACACACGTTTATGGGGGAGTAGATCTATGAGGGGAGCATGGAAGTGCCTATGATTTGATTTTAATTGAATCAAGTAAAAATTTATCTTGACTTCCAAAATATCTCTCAAATGCAGTTTAAAAAATGCCTTTGATACTTTCAGAAAGTGGTTACTATGATTTTATCATAGATTGCCTGGTTATGGCAAGGATAGAAAAATTAACAATTTAAAATTGATGTTTTAGAAATCTTTATGATTTGTAGCCTAGGTTCTCCACCCTGAAAATACTGACCCTGAGCCTAGGTCTAAATAGAGAGTGAGATATAAAACCTTTCCTAACCACTGCGCCACCAGGGAAGTCCTATGTCAGCCACTTTTGAAGACCATCAAGAAGTCAATTGTTCCAACTTCTCCTTAGAGATAACTGTCATTCACACTTTACATAATAAAAAGATGGTCCCAAAGAATAATAAGTAGCTCACCCAAGATAGCATGCTTAGTTACAATGTAAATATTTATATATGCAAAAAAACTTGTCACCTGTTAACACTGTTAAAGAGATAATGATCTTTATTTGAAGGAGGAAATAAAGATAGAATTAATCAAACTCATCTAACCAGCGTAGTTTCAGCTCTTTTTTCTTTGAAAGTCTGTGTGTCTTTACGCCACAGTGATGGTATCACCTTTTTACTCTTTAAGATACATACTGGCATAATCTCAAACTTGGCCCTATCGATTTGATCGTGACTTAGTATGCCAATGACAATAACAGGAAATTAGAAAATTAGTGGAATCCTGAGAAATACTACATTGAATTATCTGCTATTTTACAATATAGCAGTTTAAATAGTTTTAAAAACTGGTGATATCTCCGAATATAAACCTACTATGTTCCAAAATAACATCTCAAAGGCTATTATGTTTTGTTCTAAGAAAATGGTGTTCATATCTCCCACCCCACCCGCATCACTGGAGATACAAGTGTTGCTTATCCAGCCATGATAATCTATGAGAAATTCACTAGTTGTCTTCCAAGTTCACCCACCCAGATTTTCTGCAGCTTGATGAGTGGAGTATAAAGCTATTGACGATTACCAAGATATATTGTAAACCATTTTAATTATAAATGTTTTAACATTAAGGATAACACATATGATTGTTATTTCAGAATTTAAAACTCCATTAGTAAGGATTAAAAATGTATTAGTTCAGCTAAACCTATTCAACCAAATCATTAATTATTTTTTCAGAGGATTTTGAGTTTAATGTTGAAAACGTAAACTGTTAGAGCTGGAGGAATTCTTATTCATCATTCAGCCAGGTATTTGTTTTTCTGGAGAAGAAACTATGTTGGTTACCTGCAGAAACATCCCTAGAAGCAGAGTCTCCTGACTCCTGGTTAGATTTTCTCTCTTCCATACAACATTGAAATATACTTGGTCTTCTACCACTCTTCTCTTGTTGGTCTAGGCGTGATTTTTACATGTTCTAAAATGTTTTCTGTCAGGCACTCTGCAAGCAACCCGTGCCTTGATGGTGATTGGCATCCTGCTGGGACTAGTAGCCGTCTTTGTGGCCACTGTCGGCATGAAGTGTATGAAGTGCCTGGAAGACAACGAGGCACAGAAGATGCGGATGGCTGTCATTGGGGGCGTGATCTTTCTTATTTCAGGTAAGAGAGGCCCTGTCCCCCTTAGACCTTATTAAACTCTCTCTGACATGGGTTAAGGTATAGTTTTTGCTTTCCTGAGATTATGGTGGATTTGTTGCACTTGAATCGATTGAATACACTTCCTTTAAAATCTGAAGACATAGGAACCTTAAGTCCATTTGAGTTTCACATTCTCAAACAGGAACCAAATGAAAATCTGTATTCACAGTGGACAGGTCTATTCCTTGAGGTTTCAGGTGCCAACTGGTTGGTAAAACCATTCTCCCCAGGTGAAGAGAGATTTTTCTATCTAGCAAACACTGAGGAACAATTCTATGTAATTCAGAAAATTTCTGTAGTGTCTCTTCCGATGCTATGTGGGAAAGATGGGGAATGGTGAGAGAGAACATAAAGAATGTGTCAATCATACAGGTGTGTGAGGAATGAATAAGACTGGGATTATTGGAGGAAAATGAGGACATCATTCCACGTGGGCAGATCTGTCTCCAGGATAAACAGGTGGTACCCGTAGATCAGTGAAGAGAAAGGTCAGTTGGAGTGGAGGTGAAATGTTGGAACGGTAGGGAATAAGAGTAAATGAGTTAAGAAAGAAAACAATAGAGAAAGGCCTTGGAAAAAAACCTTGACAAAAGAGTGAGATTACATTTTCCATAGAAAATGAATGTGTATATATTGCTTTATTCAAGTGTTGATATGTGACGTTTGAGAAAATGAAAGCCAGAAGAAGACATGGACAGGTCACTTGTAAAGCCTTATAATAAGGTTTATATTAAATAAGATTGTGTTTATATATAAAACAATAAACTATTATATATACTAGTTGTCTATTGTTTTGAAATGGACTAGTATATATATGTATGTATATATATATATATATATATATATAGTAGTATGTAGTAGTCTATTGTTTTTGAAAAGAACTCCAGTGATATAATCTACCACTAGGAAACACTAGAATTAGACTTTTTTCTCATTTTCACTTTAACAAAAGTATGTGGATTTCATCAATAATGAAGGAAGAGTGCCTGTGGCTTTGCTAAAGGTTTGGTTAAAGTTTATTCAAATTAATCCTAGATAGCATTTTATTCCCAACAGTTTGATTTTACATCAAAGGCTGTGAATGCACTTACTGTGTAGGACCCTTCCTCCGCTTGCCTTCTTGTAACTCCGGTACATCACTTCCCCAGTCTCAGGGACTTCCTAGGGAGTGAGGCTTGCAAGTTCTACAGCACTTGCATGGTCTGCTTGAGCAGCCAAAGCAATGGTGTTTTCTCTCAAGTATTAGAAGCAATTAGGTTGGACCACTTTTTTTTGTAGGAGGAAGGGAGCAGAGGGGGTAGCATAGAAATATTTAATCTGTCTAAATCGATGAATTTTTAGAATGGCTATAAAAAGAAGTTATTTAATTTCTTTAGATAAGAAAAATCAAGGTGTTGTATACTTATAAATGGTAGAGTGGGTTATTTTGACTAAGTAGTTTCTCTGGCCTTACTGAAATGTGAAAGGCATGAGAAATTGAGCGTTCAGCACATATTGATCTGATGTGGCACTTCAGCGAATCTCATGGCAAGACCTGGCACATCTGGCCAGTGAGGCTGTAGGAGTTCAGGTGATCTAGTGCACTCTGAGACAGGTCCTACTCGTTCTTGCTATCTAGCTATTTACTTTCATTTTGATTCTTCAGAAATGTGAATTTTAGGGCTTCCCTGGTGGCACAGTGGTTGAGAGTCCGCCTGCCGATGCAGGCGACACAGATTCGAGCCCCAGTCCGGGAAGATCCCACATGCTGCAGAGCAGCTGGGCCCGTGAGCCATGGCCGCTGAGCCTGCGCGTCCGGAGCCTGTGCTCCGCAATGGGAGAGGCCACGACAGTGAGAGGCCCGTGTACCGCAAAAAAAAAAAAAAAACAAAAAGAAATGTGAATTTTGAGTTTTGGTCAAGAAGAATGTAGAAGGGTTTTCATCTTCCCTTTTGTATTGTAAGTGACAAGCTTTACTAATAAGGACTTTGGTTTTACCAAAAGTAGTCTAACACAGTGATGTATAACAATATATTTGAAAGAGATCTTAAATGACATGAACCTGCTGAACATTTCCAACAGAATGTTGTTTGTGCCGGTGACCTTCAACTCTAAGTGAATAAAATGACATGAACATTATAAACTATGCCTAACTCCCACCAAATATTTTCATCTGTCTTAAGAGAATACTTAGAATAAATCATGTCTGAACCTCTAATCTCCCTAAATTAAAGTCGTCTGAATTAAAATGGATCAAATTAAAAATGTCAGCACTATTGATGAGATTTAATTCTTGTAAAATACTTATAAATTTAATGAGCCGTATATTTATGCTCAGTGTTCCACAGTGATTAACAGTCTTTTGTTTTGAATTTCTGTAGGTCTGGCTATTTTAGTTGCCACAGCATGGTATGGCAATAGAATTGTTCAAGAATTCTATGACCCCATGACCCCGGTCAATGCCAGGTAATGCTGTTCACTCCTAAAATAGTTTGTTCTCTGAGAAAATACCCTTTTAATGTTCTGCAAAGTCCAGCTTGTGCCGTAGCTTCCCAGATTTGCTATCCAGAATTTTATGGAACTTCTGTCAAACTTGAAAATAATTTGAATGGCCTGTGCCTCATGTCTGATCATTGCTTTAACAGCAATGATTGCTTTAACAGCAATAATCATTGCTTTAACAGCCTGTATTGATAACAAAATGAACTTCAAAGTAGAAAAGTTCTAAGCTGTATACTTTCCAAGTGTATGCTGGACTTTTTTTCATATTTAAAAAATGTTTTTAAGATTAATAAAGATACCAACATATTTGAAATTTTATTTTTGAAGTGTATTCTGAAACTTTTAACACTTGTGATTATTTGTAACTAAACACAGTTTATGACTGATTGCAAAAATAGTACTGTTGTAGAGGTTAACAAATAATATGTCGTTTCTAATGGTTTAATCCTGTTTATGACAAAACAATTTATTTATGAAAAAGAAAAGTTAGCACTTTGAAATACTGTGTTCCATCACAACCATAAAAATAACTTTAGAAAGGTCAGCCTTCTTAATATCGCAAGTTGTGGAAGTTAAAGGGCTGACTCTTGGCTCTCACGTAATGACACCCTTTGATCAGAGACACGGCTCTTTGTCTCACTGTGTTCACATCTTTAAAGCCGGATAACTATATTCTGAGTCAGAATGTTAAGATGTAATTATTGTTTGTTGAGTGCTAAGACGAATGGATGAAAAATCCCAGTGGTGGAGAGATAAGGTATGCTTCTTTGTATAAAATCACCCACATAGAGGAGAACACATACTGCAGTGATTGTGTTGGGACCCATCCCATAAGATCTACACTGTAAGGACAGAATCTGCTGGAGGTCAGTAGGCTAAAATTTTACCAGTAATGGATATGAAAGCACTTTATAAATTGCTAGGCACTGTATGCTTATTTACGTTGTCCCACATGATTCTGAAAGCAGTCCAGTGAGGCAGATGGAATCATCCTGCTTTAAGAGAAGCAGCAGCTGAGGTTTAGAAGAGGAGTTACTGGCCCACAGTTTAGCAGTTGAGAGTTTGCATCAGAATTCAAACTCAGGCCTTATAACTCTAGATCCAGCCCTTCTCTCTCCTTATTGTCCACCATCAGTCACAGATCTTCTCCCCAGAAGTATGGCTTCATACATCCACCTGGATCAACTTAACCTAGAATGATCTATGAGCTGATTAGAAGTCTTTTTCGTAAAACCATAAATTTCAGATTTCAGTGATTGACTATTGAAAACTCTGTCTCCAACACCCTCTAGCAGTTTCTTTGTAGAATTTGGTTGCTACTTGGTGATAGCATGACTTGTTAAGTTTTAGCCTAGGAACCATTGTCCAAACCTGACTTCCAAGGTATATATAAACATGCTTTACAAGTCTCCTACACATGAAAAAGTCTTTGGAACTATTTATATAATTAACCTGGTGTTGCATGCCACATTGCCTGATCTACTATTGCAAATTGTCAACAGCTGCAATGTGAACATTCTCGTGTGTGTGTCCACAAACCTTAAAGTACTTCACAGAACTTAAAGGGATCATGGGGGATTTTTTTTCAGCAGAAAAAATATAATGAGTGTGATATTGATTTCATTCTTTAATTATATTAGAGAAGTTTCCAGTGATTCACTGACTAAGCAAATACATTGTCTCTTCTTTTTAGGTATGAATTTGGTCAGGCTCTCTTCACTGGCTGGGCTGCTGCTTCCCTCTGCCTTCTGGGAGGTGCCCTACTTTGCTGCTCCTGTCCCCAGAAAACAACATCGTACCCAACACCAAGGCCCTATCCAAAACCTGCACCTTCCAGTGGGAAGGACTACGTGTGACGCAGAAGCAAAAGGAGACAACCCTGTTGGAACAATCAGAAAATGAACATTGAAATACTGTATTGGCGTTAAGGTCTTAGATTTTGACTATTGTAGTCTGAACTGTGGTATTACCAAAAGAACATATTTTGTTAAATACCCATTGCTAAAAATGACATAGTCTTATTTTATCTCCTTTCCTCAATATAAGAGGGAAGCCTTTTCTATTTGTATTACTGCTTCCCACTGAGTCATCATCTCAAATGTGGGGAGAGGGCATTCCTTAAATATATATAGATATGTACATGTACATGTTTTTCTATAAAAAAGTTAGGTAGTAAAGCCTCATTATGTTGGTACCAGCATTCTTAAAATATATCTAAAAAAAGAAAAATATATTTATATTGATTAAATAAGTAGTTTATTTGGTATTCTTCTCTTCTTTCTTTATGTATACATATATAATAGGTCAAATATCATTTACCCTCCTTCATCAGCTTTTAATGTCTTTCACAGAAGACCTGACCTACTTTACCAAGTATGAATTATTTCAGTTCTTCACATGTGCCCTTTTCATATGTCTGTATCATTTTTTTTTTTTACTATGATCTTATAGCGCTTGCTCTGTCACCATTCAGTCATTCTTCATGACTTTGTTTTTTGTGAGATTGGGCTTAACTCTCGATTCTGGTAACACACTTATATGCCTACAGTTTAATTCCTAAAGTCAGTAAGAATCTCTTACAGACCAGAGTTTTGGGAGCAGATCTTTCTGTGTGACCAGATGGTATATTCCTGTTGACCTTCCCATATGCTCCCTGTACTCTGACCTGTAACACACTTGTTTGCTTTGAAAATATTTGTCCCATTGAGGAGCTGTGTGCTGCTTTCCCAAGTGTTGTGACACAATTCTATTGATTGAATTTTTTGACCTACTTATTCACAGTTGTATATCCTCCCAAACTACCTTTTTCTTGTCCCCTTCCTCAAACTGTATTGTTTTCTCGTATAGTTTACCTCATCCCAGAGAGGGATGACCTTTTTGTCTGAATGAAGTGCTAGACTTTCTGTAGTGACAGCCTGATGACAAATTTTCTCTCTGTAGCTGTAAACAGGTCACTTAATCTTTCTCCTCTTTTCCCATCTGTTAAATTGAGATAATGATACTTAACCAGCTGCTAGAGTGGTATAAGTATTAATTAGTTGATATTATGCTCATTCTTTGAACGTGAAATATGCCTAAGTAGTGTCTCTGTTTGCTAAATTGTCTGTTAAGAAGTCATTGAACCAAACCTACACGCAGGCATCCCATCGTTCGGCACCTTCCTTTCTCCACAGACCCGTTTCCTTCCTTTCGGCGGTGGCCACCATGCTGTTGGTGCTCTGTTCCGTTTTAACAATTGCCCTTAGTTTTCCAGTCTGTGGAAAATGCTCCTTCACTCGAGCAAGATGATGTAATGGGAAGGGTGTTGACTTCGGTGTCTGGAGACCTGATGTGAGTCTTGGTGCTCTCAATTACAGTGTGAGTTTGGGCAGGGCGCTTGGTTGCCCTAGATTTACTGCTTCACTTATAAAAAGAGGATTGTACTTCCTGACCTGCCTACCTCTCAGGGCTGTTGTGGGGATCCAGCGAGATGGGATACATGTAAGTGTGACTTTGTGAGGTAAAAAGTATTATACTAGGGGAAAGAATTAAGGAATTTAAGTGCATAGGTTTTGGATTACTTTTCAAATGACTGAAAAGAGACAAATTGTAAGCAATAGGTTTCTTGCTTTAACCAACCTCTCGAGTGATGAGACACTAAAGTGAATTTCAGATTACTAAGTGAAAAGGATTCTGGGGCAGTCTTAGTTTTCTTCAGTCACTATGGCCTGATACTTTTTGTGGCTAAGCTTTTCTCCTTTCAGGAATGCGGACTTGACCTAGGACAAGTCTGCAGATGTAATGGGTGAAACAGAAGTGTACATGTTGGCAAACCAAAGAATGGAAGATTTTTTTACTTTTAGTAACTTGCAAGGGTATACAAGGTGGATATCTGTTATGCGATGTTATCAGAGGTATTGTTATTAGCTGGCAGCTAACACTGCTAGGATAGGTAGTTTGGGAATGTAACTCATAGTGAAACCATATAGGGGAAATTATCCGAAGGACTGCATCCTATGATTTGAACCTAGTAAATTTTAGTGTGTCTTCCAAACCTGAAAGTCTGTGCTCCTAGAATGTATAATTCAAAGAACTTCTGCTACCTACATAGATCCTAATGATGGGCAAGTATAAATACATGTGGTTACTAGTTGCTAAACTCTGAAATCTATAGTCCAAAATGGCCAGCAGGATGGTTACACCAAAATTTATCCAATTTTGATATTTTTGTACTCTGCTACCATACCTGGAAACAGACAAATAGGTATTTTAGGGTTTTGTAATGGGAATTTGTATAAAGTGTTACTCTTTTTCAATAAATTGTGGGTTTTTTAATATAAAGTAAATCCTTGTTTTTTTGTTTTTTTAATCATTTATTTCAAGATTGCCATGCTTGGAAGAAGAGATGGCTCAGGATAGGATCTGACTCACCATGTGTTACTAGAAAAGAGCTATGGTGCCTCTGCACCACCACCTGTCAACTATTTGAGTGGCTCCACCCACTGGAATGCCCTATTTCTCTCCAACTATGCTTTTCCTCGTCAAGGGTGGTGATACAAGAGAACGTCAGGAGACGTTACTTCATTTTCCCCATCCATAGAAAGGGGACATGCTACAATAAATGACTAAGGGATAAAATCACCAACTGTAAATCATCGTGAAAGCTTAAGGCAGTTGTGTTTCTCACAAGTTGGAAGAGAGAAGGACAGCCAGAAATCCATTATTGTTTTTGTAATGACTATTACCAAAACTACTTCTTAGGAAAGCAAGTGATGAAACTCACTCACCTGTTATCTGAAAATATCAATAATTGATGAAGCCTTAGTTGTAACCTCTCTGTAAGCAATTTATGTATTAAAGAGACAGGCTTGTAAACAAAGGATTGCAGCTCTATGTGGAGCTCTATGTGGAGCTCTATGTGGACATTAGACTTAAGGGTGAGAGACTAAGATTATTCTCAGTCCCTTTAAATTAAGCAGATGCATCAGAATCCCCACTCTTTCTACAGAATTTAAATTTCTGAGGAGGGGTCCAAGCCCATGAAGTTTGAGAGGTAATACAATTCCTAAGTGCTCCTGACAAGTACTCTTAAGAGAAAACCTGGATTGTCAGTCCTACGAAGTAGACACCCGCTCTGTGTGAGCTCCTCGTTATGGATGCCATTGTCCTGCAAACCATGTCGTTTCTCCTACTCATCAATTAGTACTTTCTATGTGGATCCGTGCCCAGGTCCAGGGAAAACTCCATACCATTCCCACATTCCAACCTTTTAAAGCCTGTTGTTAATCCTAGTAAAATCTGGTAATGGGTTTTTTTCCTTCCTTTTGAGTGTGGCTCAGGTATAAGATTTCTGCAGTCTCCTCCTACCCCACCCCAGATATACCCCAGGTACCCCCAACCTGCCCTAAAATCTCTGTAACTAGCTGGTACCATGGAAACTGGCAGAAGTCACTGCAGGTTCCAGGATTATGTGGGGACAGACTGTTGAGTTTAAAAACACAGTGAGAAACGTTCTCAATGCAGAACTCGTGGAATTTTTAATACCCATCTTCCATTGACAGGTTTTTCCCACATGGCCAATATCAGCAATTAGACAAGAGATATGACTTTGTTCAATTAATATTTACTGATCACCTACCGTGGGGCAGTGCCATTAAATGTTGACAAGGATAAAGGATATAGAAAATAAATAAGACCCTCTCTGGGGCCCCAGGAGGGTGAAGAGTGTTAAGTGGGAAGAAAAATGAATTTGAAATCTAGCACTGGGCTCTGCCAATGATCAGCATTGTGAGCTATGGAGATCTCCATCCACTATTTTCTCATTTGTAAAAGGAAGAGCTTGGCCCCATGCAGTGGTTCTTATCCGTAACAACATGGAAGCATTTGAACATTGGAGGTTTTTGAAACTTCCCAACTCCAAGGATTTAAACCCAGGTTACGGAAATCAGAATCTCTGAGAGGAGGGTATCAGGTGTGAGTTTCCCAGGGGATTCCACTTCACGTTCTGAGTTGCACATCACTGGGCTATGTCATCTCTCAGGACCAAGCTTGCTCAAAAAATTTTCTATATAAACCACATCCAGGTACTTCATACATGAAATGTTGCTTATTTACCCTTTCTCTAACATTATGGTTCTATTTTCTGGTTTTAGGGATTTTTTTGTTTGTTTGTTTTGGTGAGAGGAGGGAAGGAGTTAAACGGAGATGGTCTTCAGAAGCTGTTGTCATATTTCTTTGGTAAATAACCTTCTTTCTTGTCATTTACTATTATTTTTTAAGTCACCACCAATAGTCATTAATACAAAGCAAATTCTTGTTTAAAGAACAGCCTTCTGTTTAACAAATAATATTAGCTCAAGAGTATAAGTGTTTATCGTATTATAATCACTGAGTTATTTTCCTTTGTTATATGAAAATTTCAGGAAAGTCCTTAGCCAAAGTATAATCTTGCTACATTTATTTTTAATTGAATAACATTTCTGTGATTTGATTTTATTTATGTAATAATTTCCATGATTTATTGCTTTTATTCTCTGTTCCCCCCAAAAGAAAAAGTAAACACACACACACACACTCTAACCAGTTGGGGAAAGATAAAGTTTGAAAACTGGACAAGTATTTCTTAGATGACCTGGACCAGAGCACTTTCTTCTCCCAATGGGGCTTTTTTCCTTTTAATCATTTTTGTCCATTAAGTTTCCTGTTTCCATTAACGTTGTGCTTTCCCCAGGTGTCTATTGCTGCTGCCTAACTATAAAAAGTCCAACAGCCTATAAGAGACCTGAAATAAGCAGACATCTGAAACAAGGGTCAGGGTTAGCAGAGAATATTTCCTTGGAGATGGGAGTGGAATACATGAAAGAAAAATGACCTCTAATACAGCAAGGAAAAAGGAATTTATTTTTGAAAATTATTTTTTACCACAATATTTATTTTTCCCAATAATAAAATTTAAATGTATTAATAATGAAGTAGAAAAATATAGAAAAGTAGAAATAATTATTTTAAAGATTATAATAGCCATATTATTCAAAAGCAAAACTATTAATAATTTGATGTGATCTTCTCTAGCCACCTTTTCTTTCCCAAAGATAAGCTTTGGAGTTTGTTGGTGGGTTTTTGTGTTTTTGTTTTTGTTTTTGTTTTTTTGCCGTATGCGGGCCTCTCACTGTTGTGGCCTCTCCCGTTGCGGAGCACAGGCTCCGGATGTACAGGCTCAGCGGCCATGGCCCAGCTGCTCCCCAGCATGTGGGATCTTCCTGGACCGGGGCACGAACCCGTGTCCCCTCCATCAGCAGGCGGACTCTCAACCACTGTGCCACCAGGGAAGCCCTGTTGTTATTTTTTACTTTTTTTTCATAGTATCACATAGTAAAAATAATTCTGATTTCTTTTTTGTTTTCCATTCAAGTGTATAGTAATATACTGTTACCATGCAGAGTTCATAAATATTCATTCAGTAATATTTTTAAGAAGCTAATATTCGCCAAGTATTTTCTGCCACAAAGGAAATGGTGGCCCTGGATTTGTGCAACGTAGCCACCATGAATAAAACAGACAAAAAACGCTTCGCTCCTAGAACTTACATTCTATATGGGAATATAGACAGTAAGCTAAACATGCTAAATATATAGTATATTAGATCGTGATAAACCATATAGATAAAAACTAAAATAGGCAAGACTGGGAAGGTTGGAAGAGGGTAACAATTTAAAATAATAAGGTCATGGAAGTCCTCAATGAAAAGGTGATGTTTAAGAAACAATATCAAGGAGAATAAGAAGCAAATCAATTATCTAGGGGAAAGAACATTCCAAAAAAACAGCAGGTTTAAATGCTCAAAAGTGGAATTATGTATAAAATGTTCAAAAAAGTGTAAGGAGGCCAGTGTAGTTGGAATGCTTTAAGCTAGAAGAGAGTAATAAGAGATGAAGGCTTGAAGAGAAGGGGAATCTAAATCGTATAGGGCATGGTGGACCGTAAGGACTTCATCTACTATTAAGTAAAGGGAACAAACAGTGTTAGGTTTTAAGCACAGAAGGCACAAGATCTAAATTAAGATGTATTTTTTTCTGTTGTGTTGAGAATAGACTATAGGAGGGCAAGGAGAAAAGCAGTGAGTTCAGACAGAAGGATATTACCAATAATTCTGGCAAGAGGTGGCTTGGTGTTAGCAGTGGGTAGTAAGAAGTGGTTATAATCTGGATAACATTCTAAAGTAGAGCCAGCCAGTTTTGCTGATTGACTGGATGTGAGATGTCATGTTAAAATAAGAGTCAAAGATGACTCCAAGATTTTTGGCCCAAACAATTGATAGGATGGAGCTGCCAAAAACCAGAGAGGGAAGACTACAGGAGAGTAGGTATGAAGAGAGAATCAGAAGTTTTATTTTGGACATGTTAAGTTTAAGATACTTATTGCACATCCAAGTAGAGATGACCAGTAGGCAGTGGGAAAAGGCAGGAGTGTGGAAATATAGAGTGAAGAAAGTGTTTTCAAAAGAAGAGAGAAGTCAAACATTTGTTTCATATGACTTACCAAGTTGAAAATATGTCCCAGTCTTTGGACATTTAAGTTGATACCTATAATCACTAGGTTAAAAAGTCAATAAAATTAGAAACCAAATCTATTTTACCCATTGTTGAATATTTTATTACCTTCCAAATTTTTCATTCTAGTGTTCTCAAAACTATCCTCAAAGAAGTCTGGTGTATTAGAGTCATAGGCCTGCCCTGGATTTTGGTCCTGATTCTGCCGTTTACTAATCTACTTTTTAATGATTACATTTTAATAATTTAATGTAGTAGCAGAGACCAAATGTCTCAGTTTAAGTATTCTGGGAAGCAGAATGTCAAGACAGGGTTAGAACTGCAAGAGGTGGAATGCTAATTCCTGTGGAAGAGCAAAGGTAAAGAAAGCAGGAATAGACAGGAAAGCCTTTACAGGGGTTGGCAAACTTTCTGTAAAGGGCCAGATAGTAAATATTTTAGGCTTTATGGGATACATATAGTCTCTGTTACATATTCTTCTTTGCTTTTGTTTGTTTTACAACTGTCTAAAATGCAAAAACTATTCTTTGCTTACAGAGCATACAAAAAAAAAAAAGGATGTGATCCAAATTTGGCCCACGGGCCATAGTTAGTCAACACAACCTGGTCTAACACTTGTGAAAGGAGAGAGGGAAGGGAGGATAATTCTGCAGGAAAAGCCTCAACCTGATGTGCAGCTCTGAGAAAGTCTTGGGGCCAGCCCATGGGGAGCTGTGGTTTAAAGGATGTCCATAGAAGAGTCCTGCACTGGGCAGAAATGGACAGGCTCTAGCACCCCTGCTGCACTTAGTCATTATCTGTGAGCTGTCCAGCAAAAGTGTGGCTTCAGCTGGAAGGCTGCAGCAGATCCCAATGGCAGTGCAGCTGAAAGCTGTTGGCAAACTGTCCCCACTATGGCAGATTCTTATCTGAAGAGAAACGTAAATAACGCACCTCCTGAATTTCACATAAAAGTACAGAGAATCAACCACATAGAGTTTTGTTTGTTTCATATAACAAGTCATCCAGAGGTAGGTAATCCAAATATGGCATGAAGAATCTGTAATACAGCCAAATAACCAGGTATATTCTATCTTCATACTTTATCATTCTTAGTATGTGGCTTCCATTCTCATAGCTACTTTATGGCTTCAAGACTGCTACTCTTCCTTCACCCTCATTGCCTTATTCAACATACAAAGATGAAGAAGAAAAAGAGGAAGAAAGAGAAAGGTAGAAAGTAATAGCACGTATATCAGAAAATCAAAACTTTCTCAGAAATCCCCAGTGGAAGGAAAAACTAACTTAACAGTGAGATGGGAACAGTGGGATGAACAGTCCAAAATAGCTCGAGCATACGTAAAACCGTGATATAAGACATGACAGTATTGCAGATCAGTGGAGATATGAGGGATGCTTCAATATATGTTGTGGGGAAATTGGGTATCCATGTGGGGGAAAAATAATCTCTAACTCCTACCATATACAAAAGTCAATTCCATTTGGGTTAAAAACTTGAATATGAAAACCAAAACTTAAAAAATGTCAGAATAAAAAAATAGGACAATGAATTATTTACCATGAATTACAGGATTTTTTTTATTATTAAATAAGACACAAAAAGCAAACCACATTTTTAAAAAAGGATATATACAACTACATTAAACTGAAGAACTTCTGTTCATCAAAGACATAATAGGAACAAAGAAAGACAATCTATAATGGGGAGGAGATAACCACCACATAGTATATAATAAACAAAGATTTAATATCCAGAATCTAAAAGAAACCCCAATAAATCAATTAAAAAACACAACTCAATAGAAAGATAAGCAAAAGTCATGCAAAGTCATTTCACAAAAGATAAATGATGCAAAGTCATTAAAAGTATGAAAATATGCTCAACCTTATTAATAACCTTAATAATAAAAGATTATTAATAAAATTAATAAAAATGCAAATTTAGACCCAATCATATTCTCTAGATTGGCAACATTTAAGAAGTCTAGTAATACAAGTGTTGAAGGGAATGTGGATCAATGGTGGTAGGTCTCTCTCAATCGGTCCAACAAATTTTGAAATATTGCATTATACTGTAAATTTAAACACCCAGATTCATATAAAAATTCACTACTGGAGAAACTCTTACATATATACAAGGACACACATATAAGAATAACAGCTGTAGTAATTGTAATAGTGAGAAAATTGGAATCCTTTCAAATGTCCATTGGTAGGGGAATGGTAAATAATTTGTGGTATATTCACACAATAGAATATCTTATGGCAGTAAAAATAGATAGAATATAGTTGTACATAAAATGGATGTTTTTAAGAAATAATTTTGAGTGAAAAAAAGAAAGTCCCAGAGGAACACACTGAGCATAATATCATTTTTATAAAACTCAAAACTAGCAAAACTAAAAACTATATTGTTAAGGCATTAAACATAAGAGATAAAACTATGGAAAAAGAAAAACAGAAATGATAAACACAAAATTCAATATAATGTTACTTCTGGAAGAAAACAGTGGTTGGATGGGTGAAGAACTTACAGGCATATAAGTGTTGTTGGTTATGTTCTACTCCTTGGGTTAGGTAGTGAGTGGGTTCACAGGTGTTCATTATATAATTATTATTCTTCGACACTTACATATATTACATACATATTCTTTGGTTTGTAGCAAATAGTGTATTAGAAAAGACAACAAAGAAATACATTATAAAACAAAGAAATTCTCAGCCAATTTCCACTTTTATGTCTCACTGGATAAAATGGTGTTTCTGTGGTCACATCTAGCAACGAGTGAAGTTGGGATGTATAGTATCACAGATGGGCACATTGCTGCCCATGAAAATCAGATTTTGCCTGCCTCATTAGCTACAACACCTTGACCAAGTTGCCAATACCGCTTAGCTTCAGTAGTAATATGTGTCCAACTTAACCCATTGGATTTTAGTGGAAGTCAAATGACATGATATACATGAATGTCCTTTGTAAGCCAAAAATATTGAACAAATGTAAAGGATTATGGTTCTCGGGCATAATTCTTTTGGGGAAATTGAAGCCTTTACCTTGACAATTTCAAGTGCACAGTTGATTGGGTAGAGTCTTTCTCTGATTTTGTATGTTAACCTACCTCTTTGTCTGTCTTCCAGAATGATATGTAGACTCAGCATTGAGAGTCCCATGTTAGAAAATTAAGAAGCCAAGTTATCATAATGTATTATACAGACATGCACATTTTCTGATAATGTACCTTCTTAAAAAAAAAAGGATAAAACAGAAAATGTAGATACAATAAAAATAATGTCTAGATGCAGCCACATTACTACATATTTTACGTCTTCATAAGATGTTGGAAACAAAGCAATTTTGCTGAAATGTTCAGTGAAACTATCCTCTATTCAATGCCACATTAATTTAGTGCTTACTCTGTGCCAAATCTTGACCCAAACAGAATTGCTGTAGAAAGATGAGTAAAACATAGTCTTTGCCTCAGAGCCATCTTTTTGCAAAAACTCAGACTGACACCATTCTCACAGTCGTCTACATGAATGATGCCCCCTATAGGCTGTGCAGTGTATAGCTCAGGCCACAAAAACAGAAATAATGGATAAAAAGAAACATAAAAATAAATCAGGGCTTCCCTGGTGGCGCAGTGGTTGGGAGTCCGCCTGCCGATGCAGGGGACGCGGGTTCGTGCCCCGGTCCGGGAGGTTCCCGCATGCCGCGGAGCGGCTGGGCCCGTGAGCCGTGGCCGCTGGGGCTGCGCGTCCGGAGCCTGTGCTCCGCGGCGGGAGAGGCCACAACGGTGAGAGGCCCGCGTACCGCAAAAAAAAAAATAAAAAAAAAATAAAAAAATAAAAAATAAATCAAATAGGATACGAATGAGGTTTGTAGTAAGAAACATGAATGACCACTAATAATCAGGAAAAATGATTAATTTCATATTCTTCAGATTGGTAAAAATCTTAAAATCTAAATATGCCAAGGGTTGGCTTAGATATGAAGAAAGGAGTGCTCACCCTCATTTATAAGTGTAAATTGATAAACTGCTATAGAGAGCTAATTTTAAAATGCCTAGTAAAAGTTGATCTTTCACTGTGATTCAGCAATGTCAATTTGAGATATGTATCCTTGAGAAGCCAACACATGTACATATCATGACCGTGTTATAATAGAGGTGAAACTATTGATGTTAAAGTACTGCGTGGAGCCCAGAGGCAGGAGGAGACTCAGTCTGAGAAAGCTGATAGAGAAACATTGAGGAATGGTCAAGAATCTACCAGGTGGGTAAAAGAAAGAAAAGCATTCCCAGTAGAGAGCAGAGTGTGCAGAGGTGTAGGGGTCGAGCAGTGCAGTGAACAAAATGTGTAAGTTATGGGAAGTGACCCAGTGTACTTGAAGCGAAGAGAAAGTGTGATGGAGGTGATGCATATGCAAAGACTCAAATTTCAGATTAAGGAATCTGGTAGGTGCTTCGCTATCTACAAAGATTAAAACAACTTTTTTTTTTTTCTGAGAATTAACAGGAAGGTATGGTAAAAGCTCTACAGTTTACGATAATTTTACACTAACCATCTTTTTATACTAGACATATTCTGTGACTTTTTTTATGTCCAATATTCACTCTCCCTTAGTAACAGCATGAAGGTTTGTTTCAGAGAAATATCCTGCGTGACTCTCAATAGGTGTGGTTCAAATGGCCTACCCTAACATCCACTTCCAATGGAAAGGAATGTCAGTATATTCCATGCTCATGCCAGATCTGTAAATATCATTACAAATGTTATTATAGAATATAGAGAAAAATAGCCAAGAATCCCTTAGACATGCATATTCAATTGTATATTTACAGTACATGCTGAGGAAGACTGGAATGTCTGATGAATTCTTCCAGTCTAATGATTCTTGGTTTTTCTCTTGAAGGAAGATTTTTAAATCCATCAGTGAATCCTGTCAACTCTACCTTCAAAATTTGTCTTGAATCTGACCATTTCTCTCCACCTGCTACTGTAGTTTAAGCCACAAGCATCTCCTACCAATACCTGTGAAATAACCTCCCAAGTGATCCCTTGCTTCCAGTCCTGTGTCTTACAGTCTATTCTCCAAATGCTAACAGGAGTCATCCTTTGAAGACATAGGTTAGATAATTCTCCTGTCTCTCTACTGTTCTCAATCCTCCAGAATTTCTAACTTAGGATAAAACCTGACACCACCTTCCTATCCTCATACCTTACCACTCTCCTCCTAAATTATCCTGCTCCATCCACTCTAGACTCCTTGCTATTCCGTGACAGAATAAACAAGCTTCTTGAATTTATTGTTTTCTCCCAGAAGAATCACAAATATCACTGTATCAGAAAAGACTTGTCTGCTCACCATATACAAAATAGGCCCTATCACTCTCTATTCCCTTGTCCTGCTTTATTTTTCCTTAAAACATGACAAGCATTGCAGAAAATTATATATTTATTCATGTATTCATGTATTGCCTAGCTGTGCCACTCTGGAGGTGGAGTATTTATATATTTACATATTTTTTATGTTTGTTCATCATTATATCACAGATGTCTAGGACCATGGTACCTATCCCATTGTAGAGTTCAAATAATAATTAGTAAATAAGTTAAACAAATAAATTGTGATTAATTTAAGGCAGAACATATGAAACAAGTTGGACCAAAGAGATTCCATCCTTTTATTGTAATTATTATTAGGAAAGGAAACTCTCTTTCTCTAGAAGTTGCTAGATGAAAAGAGTAAAGCCTACAGCCAAAAATAAATGAATAAATAAAGCCAACTCTATGAGGAAAGTAGGGCAGCAAGATGTAGAAAAGCAGAACCTGACAACATAATTCCAGCCCCTAGATCCAGCCATACCTAGAACTAGTTGTAACTCTGGACTTTTCAGTTATGTGCACCAAAAAATTTCTTATGTTCTTAATGCACTTCAACTTGAATTTCTGACATTTGCTTCTGTAAAAGTCCTGACGAGTATAATCCTCAATCTCCTCATGTACAAATAGGTAAATTGAGATCTGGAAAAAGGAAGAGTTTTAACCAAACTCACAAAATTATGTTGAAGCCAAGACTTAACTTTGGATCTTCTGAGTCCAAATCCTGGTCTTTTCGCACTCTATTGCTTAGCTGCTGCACAAATAGATTCAAACCCTCCCACGATCTTAGGTTGTTGTACATTTATAAAACCGCCTAGTATTCAGGCCAGGAATCCTAGGAAATTAAGTAGGTTGAGATGAAGTTCCTGGGTTCTTTAATCTTTTTAAATTTAAACTGCTACCTCACTGTAGGGGAGTCCAGCTCAGAAAAAAATATCCTCTAAAGAAAATATCAGGATTAATCCTCTAAATCTAACTTAAGCTATAGGTTTGCTAGAGAAAGAAAAATTACTTTTATGAAGATTTGTTTTTTCTCATAAGTCTTGTAACATTCATGCCTTTCCTCCCACAGTTTATTGCAAGTCATAAATCTTTTAATTCCCTGCAACCTGGTGAATGTAACCCAATCATTGTTTCCGTGCACTACTGTGGACCTGACAAACCCCATGAGCTCGATCATGGGACTGTCAGACAATTATAAGAAAATGTCTAGCTCAGTACCTGGAACACAGTAGATATTTGATATCTTCTATTCTTTACATACAAACATGAATGTGTCTTGTGTAGAGCACTGTAAAAGATTGGAGGGGAGTTTTCTTAATTTTTATAATTTTCAAGATCTGAGACAATCACCTCTATTGGATTCCCATGTTTTTAAAATATATCAGAAGATGATTAAAATAAAGCTAGAAAAGAGCAGCCTCTACATCATATTTTGATTTTACTGGAGAAGAGAAAACATGAAATTTTCTGATAGACTTTATGTTTTAATTCTCATATTTATTACTTTTTAATGATTTGTTTAAAGATATTTTCAAAAACTCTAATCCATTTTTATCAGCAATGTGCTTTATGATTTATATTAAACTATTTATTATGATAGGAACAATGTGAGTAAATCCTGAATCTGTAAGAACAAATGACTTTCTCCTTGGGATAAAATTAGATTAAAAATATGTTCTTCAGATGGACATTAGATATTTTTTAAAATTAAGAGATAAAAGTAATGTTTATTGAATGTATCATTTGTATGAAAATGGCATTACTTAACTCTTGAAGGAGCTTATGTATTCACCAATTTCAACAAGGTGTGTTAAAATTTGTTTTTACTATTAATGGCTTTTGAACTCTCTTTTTTAAAAAAAACAAAACAACTTAATTTTGTTGAAAGCTTTTTCTGCATCTATTGAGATTATCA
>NW_020171825.1:4175231-4180249 GCF_003031525.2 Neophocaena asiaeorientalis asiaeorientalis | reverse complement strand
TGTCTTTTTATATATGTTCACAGTCTTATGTTCTAGGCAGAATATAAATCATGTTTGCTTTAGGATAAAAGAATATAGGGTTAGAGATAGCCAGATAGGGTTAGCTTGACCCAAGCTTGCAGGACCTGCTAATTGTTTCCTGATTTCCTAGACCGGTGATCTTCCTACAGGGTTCTTCTGGTGAGAATCTTAACACTCTCTAAAGATGAATATCTTCTCGGTCATCCATTACTTCGATTTCTTTTAGGCTATTCTTAAATAATTTGGGCAGACTTTTATGTTGGTTTAAGTAGAGCATGTTTGCCTTATTACTGGAAGTGAGTTTAATTTTTCCAAAGGGTAACTGAATTATTCTCAAGTTGAATGCATGGTTTACACACAGCAATATATTAGCTTGTAAGTTGGCAGTTGAGGGAGTCACTGAGAATAAAACATTTCCTCCAAGCATCGTAAGTATTTTGGGAGCTTAAAATGTGATTTTTCGTCACAGACATCCTATGTAGACAGGAGATTTAATTGCTCGTACCTGACAAATATACCCATATACAAGGCTATTTAAGAAGTGAATGTGGGGCTTCCGTGGTGGCGCAGTGGTTGAGAGTCTGCCTGCCGATGCAGGGGATGTGGGTTCGTGCCCTGGTCCGGGAAGATCCCACATGCCACGGAGCGCCTGGGCCCGTGAGCCGTGGCCGCTGAGCCTGTGCGTCCGGAGCCTGTTGTCTGCATAAAAAAAAAAAAAAAAAAAAAAAAAAAGAAGTGAATGTGTACCAAATGGAGTTTGGCGTAACTAAATTATTCAGGGGACATACATATGTGGAAATACTGATGCTGTCATTACAAATTATTTATACTAGGAGGTGCAAACAATGAGTTATTCTGGGACTTGGAAACCTCTTCATGAATTATCAAATAATTTCCAAAGTTCACAAATTAAGAAACAGCAGACTTCAACATTCTTCTTCCACAAGTGGAACATTTTTACTGGAGATGAACATCAATACTTTTTAATATTTTCCTCACTGCATAGATAGGAGTATTTTAAGTAATCATGTTAGTTGTGTTCGCCTTTAATTTTTTAACAGAAGGAGCAATATTGGGAAAAGGCAAAGTAATATATCTTTTTAAAAAAAATAAATTTATTTATTTACTTAAAAATTTTTGGCTGCATTGGGTCTTCGCTGCTGCACATGGGCTTTCTCTAGTTGCGCTGAGTGGGGGCTGCTCTTCATTGTGGTGTGCGGGCTTCTCATTGAGGTGGCTTCTCTTGTTGCGGAGCATGGGCTGTAGGTGTGTGGGCTTCAGCAGTTGTGGCACATGGGCTCAGTAGTTGTGGCTCACAGGCTCTAGAGCCCAGGCTCAGTAGTTGTGGCGCACGGGCTTCAGTAGTTGTGGCTCGCAGGCTCTAGAGCACAGGCTCAGTAGTTGTGGTGCACGGGCTTAGCTGCCCCATGGCATGTGGGATCTTCCCAGACCAGGGCTTGAACCCATGTCTCCTGCATTGGCAGGTGTACTCGTAACCGCTGTGCCACCAGGGAAGTCCCAATATATCTTAAAGTTCTTATACATCCATCTCTACTTGCAACAGGATGTCACTGGTAGAACATTTCATTTGAAGAACTTTACTTCCCTGTTTTAATAACTGATCAGTTTACGAATTGATTGGTACTTTTCTTTCGCTTTAGCTCTTTGCCTGGCAATTCTATTTACCCAGATGTTTTGGTTTTCTTGTCTCTACCTTGTTGTGAACAACTAAAATTATTATTGTGTCATTTTTACCTATACGTTATTTTTACTTATGTTTTTACATTTTAAATTATTTTACTTATGTATTTACTTATATTTTCTTATATATTATTATAATACTGTTATTATTAAATGATTATTAAGTATCTTACGATTTAAGCAAGAGGAGAAAATGTACTTCAGCTGGGGAAAAAAATTAAAAGAGCAAGGAGACTTTGTAGGAAGGTACCTAATAAGCATGTCATCATTAATTGTGGCAAATCCTGAGATAATATCTTAGAGAATTTGGTTTATTGTCTTGCCACTACCTGGCTGATCTTGGTAAGTGCTTTTTGTTGAGTCTCTGGGCTTCTGTTGCCCCCTCATTGGTACTGGGAATGAGGTTTAAGTGAAGACACAACCAGAAGTGTCACTTTGGTAGAGGATGACTAGTTTTGCAGAGGGAATGACACTCTTAAAAATGGATTTGATGGACTAACCCAAAGAATGTAGAGCATTTAAAAACAACTAACAACTGGCCTTATATCTATTTCATAGGGGAAATACCTTGAACAGTTTCAGAATTTAGATGAAGAAATTAAGACAGTATCTTTTGTTTGGTTGTTATTTATATTTTTGTCAAAAAGTGAACTCTCTTCTAAACACATACTATTTAAATGGAACAACACATTTTCTAGTTTCAATATTTGTCATTTATACTGCAATATTTTTCTGTTTAAAGAAATATAGTGGCACAGTTATGGGCTTGGAGGCCTGAATCTGTGTTGCACATCTTGGTGTGAATGCACACTTATCCCCCACCAAAGTGACATACATAAAGTAAAATGAAATACTAAACCAAGATATGAAAGGATATATTTGCTAGGTACATCATAGGCAAAGCCTTTTGACAATGGATATTACTGTAGGAGCCATCTCATCTTGACGTCATTCACATTAACTGATTAATCCTTAGCGGGTCAGTAGCTTCCTGGTGCTCCATGGTGACTTTATCTGGCTAGTGTTCTGCATACATAGTTTTATTATATTGAACATTGTGTCTAGTTAAATCCCTGGTTGTTGGGATTAGTCCCTTTCCTTGATACAAACCAGAAATGTGTTTAGCCGATCTCTTTGAAAGAAAAGCCTTAAAACATCGATTTTGCAGGACCCCGTGTTTTGCAGGCTCCATGTAAGAGTAAAAATATGGTTTTACTCTTTAAGTGTGGCTGTTCTTCACGCATCAGATGTATTTCTTCTTGTCAACATACTGTATTTACTACAGTCTTTGGGATAAATATTTACCCGTCTTTGCTGTAAAAGTAGGTACTTAACAGCATTTGCCGGGATCTAGCTGAACACCAGTAATCAATTTGATCTGGCCTCCAAAACAGGTGTCATTTTGATAAATGGTCCTAATTAAGCTGAGACTTCAGGTGGGAAGCCGATTGAGTTACTGCGTTGGCACCTATGTGGCCATGACCTGACAAGTACAGATATTACAACAGGGTAAAGACGCCACTTGATTAAAGTAGTCAAGCCTCCAAGTTTTGCATTGCCCATCGTTTGATCAAAGCATCTCTGTGCCGCGACACCACTGGCTTTAACTTTCACTTATTTGCAGTATTGTGAGAGAAAAAGGCAGCTACGGAAGTTTCCACTCTTTCAGGTCATTTTTTTCCTGATCCCTAGCCTGCAGTGAGAGACAGGTGCATAAACATGATTAATTAGACAAGAAGCCTCATTGTTTCCAATCCATGATTCATATTCCTTCTGCACAACATGGGTTTGAAAAGCTGGAAACAAAGCTCTTTTATGTCTTCTTACATTAATTTCGGTATAGATTGTTCAGGTAAAGAATGCACAGGATGCCCTCACTGCTCACTCCTTCGCATTTAGAAAGACTTTTGGTGCAAAATGATACAGGGACAGGGCCTTATCTCCTGAATTCATGTTGCTTTGTGATCTCACAATATCAGATTATACCATGGACAGTTTTGCAACTGGGGACTCCAGGAGAAGACTTGTGATTTTATTTTTTTCTTACTTATTCATTTTGGTTTTTTTTTTTTTTTTTTGACAGGGAGGTATTTTGGGGGAATATTTCGATAATCCAGTGAACTTAATTCAATTGCTTCAACTTTCTAATGCAGAGATCAGCAAACTTTTTCCATAAAGGATCAAATAGTAAATATATCAGGCTTTGTGGGCCATATGGTCCCTGTCTCAACTACGTACTTAACTGCTGTTGTGACGTGAAAGCAGCCATAGACAATACATACATGAATAAGCATGGCTGTGTTCCCATATGACTTTATTTATAAATGCTGAAGTTTGAATTTCATATACTTTTCACAGACCGTGAGTATTCTTCTTTTCTTTTCTTTTTATTTTTTGCAACCAATTAGAAATGTAAAAAATATTCTTAGCTTGTGAGTCCTATGAAAATAGACAGTGGGCCAATTTTGGCCCATGGGCCCACTTGTCAACCCTGTTGTAACGCATTTCGTGAAACTGTGCTATATAACTAGTGCTGTGTTTAGTGCTGGAGTGGTCACACAGAAAATACTGTGTTGTCCTTGCCTTCAAGGAACTTTTCATTCAGATGGAGAAAACATCAACTGCTTAAAAACATATCAATGTTATAAAACAGAAAGTAATTAAAGGCTGAACTCCAAACCATAGTAGTTTTTCAGCCAGCCCAGGAAGGAGGAAGAGGGACCAGGGAAGGGAGAGGATGAGTTAAGGAGAAACCGTTGTCACAGGGGAGTATGGCAGTGGGTGTGAGGGGAGCAGTGTGGGTGGAGAGGGAACTTTGAGAAGGCAGAGGTCCTAAGACACATGCAGCTCAGACAAGAACTGGTAGAAGATGCTTTTTGAACTTAGGAAGAGTTTCAGGAGGTTATAGTGAGAGAACCAGAATTTAAGCTACTTCAAAGTTTAGTTTTGCTCCTTTCTATAGCAGCAAATATACGAAAAGGCAAGATTAATTATAAGTTCACTCTGTGTGCTGTGATCTATGCTGTAAAATCCAGGAGAGATCCTGGTTTCCCCTCTGATTTTGTAAGGCTTTTCGTTTTCTTTGTTGGGCAGCACATGCTGTTTTCCAGTCCTGTGTGTAATTTGGCCGTTCAGTAATCACTCATTACACTACCTTCTGTGAACTAAGAGCTGTTGGTGTGCTAGTCAGCTCAGGCTGCTGCAACAGAATCCCACAGCGGCTCCTAGCCTGAGTGGATTGAGCAACAGACATTTATCTCTCATGGTTCTGGAGGCTGGGAAGTCCAGGATCAAGG
>NW_020171825.1:4100592-4175190 GCF_003031525.2 Neophocaena asiaeorientalis asiaeorientalis | reverse complement strand
GAGGGAGGGAGGGAGAGAGGGAGAGAGGGAGAGAGGGAGAGAGAGAGAGCACGTGCGCGCGCTGATACCTCTTTTTGTAATGTTACTAATCTCATCACGAGGGCACCACCCTTGTGACCTCATCTAAGTCTAATTACCCCCAAAGGCCTCATCTCCAAATACCATCATACAGGGGAGGAGATAGGGCTTTAACATGAATTTTAAGGGGTACAATTCAGTCCATAATAACTGGCTGCTAGGAACATAAAGAGTAGACTATAACATAATTTTAGCTCCTGTCTCAAGGGGAGACCCCATGTAGGCTCTTAGTACCATAGAGTGATAAGGGCTAAAATAAAGGGACATATAATTTGCAAGGGAAGCACATAGGGAAAAGTGCTTGGGAGGCTAGGACAAGGAAACAATTCATAGAAGAGACAACATTTGGAACGTGTCTCAAATGATGAGTACAAGTGACCCAGGTGGGAGAGAATATTCTCAGCATCAGGGGCAGAGTTGGGCAAGCATATGGTATGTTCACATTCAGGAAATGCAAGAAACTCACCGTGGCTAGAGCATGGGGAGAATGTGTTGGATTGGCAGGAAAAGAGTCTAAGAAGGTATCTGAGCTTAGGATTCTGAAAGGTCTTTCCTGTCATAGTGAGGTGTTTGAACTTTATCCTGTGGGTAAGGGAAACAAGTTAAGAATCCGTTGTTTTGATCCATGTGAAAAGTGATGTGAAGTTAAATAGGCGGTGAGAGTAGGAATGAAGAGGGTAGCGGGAGGGGACTGAGGATTCTTAGAAAGCTCTCGAAGTTCTGGTTTGGGTAACGGTGTAGATGATGTGCTTATCAACCAGATGGGGATCAGTGGATTGATTTGGTGGGGAAAACGTAAATTCAGTTTTTGGAGATGTTGAATTCGAGGTTCCGAGTATCCTGCCACCTGGGTGAAATATGGGTCTGAAGTTGTAGAGATTTGGGGAGCATGAAATTATAGATGAAGCATTTAGAGCTGAAAAAACTATGCGGGGAGGGTGAGTCATGTGGGAGGGTGAGTCATGTGAGAAGATGAGGTCCAAGGATAAAACCTTGGTGAAGGTGGGTATCCAGGGATGAGCAGAGGAGCTACATGGAAGTCAAGGAATTTCTCTCAAGCTACCAAGGCCCATAGGATGCCGATGCAACATGTCCACACACCAAACTTTGAGTAGAAGGAAAGTTGGGCATTTTCTAGAAGCTGCACTTGTTTTTACTTAGATCACGTGTTTACGTGGGGTATGGGCTTTGGTGAGGAATGCTGTTAGAGAGTATAGGAGGATTAAGGCCCTCTAAAACCAGCCTTGACCCAGTCATAAAGGGCACATAAAAGCTGTTTTTCTCCCTAAAGCTGGAAATTAAAACATAGATGGCACCCACGGGAATGCCTACTGTATCCAGCAGTTTGTTTTCTTGGGTGTAAGTGGGGTGAATATAGATAGTGGGACCCAAGGGGGCAGGTGAGGTAGGACATTTGAAGAAATGTGCCACGTTGATGTATTCTTGATTTGGAAAAATATAGAGCGCAGAGCCTGGGGACGGAGGTAAAGGTGTCAGAGTGAGAAGATGGAATGTCAGGGGATTGTGTTCTGTATGAATTCGCAGTGTGGGGTGACAGAGGTGGGGTAGCCTGAAAGATGACAACATCCAAGAGTGGCGCTCAGGGTGGTTGTTAAAGAATCGTTCAGAGGGATGGCAGAACTGAGGACCAGAGAAAGACACTTACCAACACCCTCATCGATTGTGAGAGCGATCACAGGATCCCAGTAACTAGGTAAAGGGGCTGGGGCTGGGATAGGCAGATGCCAGGAGTCTCTGAAGAGGAGAAGTGTGGTACAAGGGCGGAGAAGTCGTGGTTTAGAAATGGCAGAGAAAAAGCTACTCAAGGATGCTTGTGGATGGGTGTGAGAAAATGAGCAGGCTCCCCTAGAGAGGGCTAAAAAGGGAAGACAGATCCTCAGAAACCGGGATCTATTTAGGGTAAGGAAGAATCTGAGCATTCTGACATGAGCTTGAGAATACAGGAATGGGAGTGCGTAGGAGAGACTGGGGTGTTTCCAGAGAGCCCAGAGAAAAAGATTGTAGGGGCATTGGCTGTGGGAAGAATCAGCAGGAATTAGAAGGAAGGAAGGAGCCTTAAGAAGATGAGAAGGGGAGAAATGATTGGTACCTAAAGACAGTTACCTGGGGGCAGTGCTGAAAGATGACAGCAAGGAAAAGGGACAGCGACGCTGTTGACTGGTCTTGGGGTTCTGACTGAGACTTGGGGTCAAAAAATTGTTTGGAAGGGCATGTGCGAACCTGATCCCAAGGCAGATGTGTTGGGATGTGTAGGCCCAGTATCTTCCATACTGTGTGAGGTCTTGGTTGGATAAAGAAGAGGTCTGTTTATATTATGCATAACAAGCATGAAAACTGTAAAGGACAAATTCCATAATTTTGACAAGCATATTATGCATTTTTTGAATGACAGTGCAAAACAGTCTATTGCTTGATTGATACATCTGTTTTCCCTTGTTAAATTAAAGCATTGGTTTTTTGGTTTTTTGGTTTTGTCTTGTTTTTAGATAATGTGTTCTCCTTGATTTGTGGTGTGGAAATATTTCTTTTTTCCTACAAACTGGAAAAGAGGAAATTACAATAGAATGAAGTTCTAACTTCCTGCCCTAAGTGGGACCACTGTCAGGCTATCAAGAGTCGAATTTCCATCCAGAAAAAGGCCCTTTTCTTTTGAAACTATAAAACATACCACATGCAAAAGGCTTGCCATGTCTACAGAATGGGTAGAATATTGCAATTTGCAATATTACTTCTCTGTTCTTTTTATTCCTTTAGTTTTGTGTGGTAACTATTATTGTCCTATTGAAAGCAATAGCCAGTGAGAAATGTAATTTTGCACTTGACAAATATAGAGCATTCATTTTATTATCCAGCATTTGAAACACCTAAGAAAGAAGCTATAGCTTGAAGAACTCCAGCACAATAAATCTGAAATAGAGATTCAGTGATGAGGCCTGGAAAACATACCTAACGAATCAAAATAAAACCAGTTATGAGGAAGAGGGAAAACACAGAAGGAAATTGGGAAAAGAATAAAAGAGATAATGAAACCCAGTAGAAAAAGATGAAGTGATAGCAATTTGTGTTTACCTGGAAGTTTTCATCCAGAAATTAAATTTGATAGGAGTGGGGGATTTGGAGAGGCTGGGAACAAGCTAATAATGACTTGGATCTAGGAGGTTAGGTATGGGGTCTAAGCAAGTCTGTAAATAGGAAATAAAAATTGGGAAGCAATTTAAATTTAATCCAGGGAGCTTCGGGGGGATTTTGTGCTAAAGGACTGGTCTGGTCAAAATAACAGCAGGGAAGATAATTAGCATTCAGGCTACAGGAGCAGGAAAAGGCTGGAGAAAGGCATCTTAGGGGAGGTGAGTACAGGAGATGTTACCTACTGCATGTTGGAACCGAAAGGCCTTGGCACGTCAGCACTCCAGGTTCTGACTCATGAACAAGACCCTTCCTTTTGGGTCCTTATTTATTCATGTATTAAAAAGAAAGATATCATATGATATTTGTCCTCTGTCTGGCTTACTTCACTTAGTATGATAATTTCTAGGTCCATCCATGTTGCTGCAAATGGCATTATTTCATTTTTTTATGGCTGAGTAATATTCCATTGTATATATGTACTACATCTTTTTTATTCATTCCTCTGCTGACGGACATTTAGGTTTCTTCCATGTCCTGGCTATTGTGAATTGTGCTGCTGTGAACATTGGGGTGCATGTATCTTTTTGAATTATGTTTTTCTCTGGATATATGCCCAGGAATGGGATTGCTGGATCATATGGTAACTCTATTTTTAGTTTCTAAAGGTCCTCCATACTGTTCTCCATAGTGGCTATACCAATTTACATTCCCACCAACCGTGCAGAGGGTTCCTTTTCCTCTAGACCCTCTCTAGCAATTATTATTTGTAGACTTTTTGATGATGGCCATTCTGACTGGTGTGAGGGGATACCTCATTGTAGTTTTGATTTGCATTTCTCTAATAATTAGCGATGTCGAACATCTTTTCATGTGCCTTTTGGCCATCTGTGTGTCTTCTTTGGAGAAATGTCTTTATATCTTCTGCCCGTTTTTGGATTGGGTTTTTTGTTTTTTAGATATTGAGCTACATGAGCTGTTTGTATATTTTGGAGATTAATCGTTTGTCAGTCACATCGTTTGCAAAAATTTTTTCCTATTGTGTAAGTTGTCTTTTTGTTTTGTTTATGGTTTCCTTTGCTGTGCAAAAACTTATGATATCGCTTATATGTGGAATCTAAAAAAAGGATACAAATGAACTTTTTTACAAAACAGAATTAGACTCACAGATGTAGAAAACAAACTTATGGTTACCAAAGGGGGGAGGGAGGGAGAGCGATTAAAATATACATACTGCTATGTATAAAATAGATAACCAATAAGGACCTACTGTATAGCACAGGGAACTATACTCAGTATCTTGTTATAACCTACAATGGAAGGGAATGTAAAAAACAAATATATACATATATATGTATAACTGAATCACTTTACTGTACACCTGAAACTAACACAACATTGTAAATCAACTATATTTCAATAATAATTAAACAATACATATTACAGTAAAAAAGAAAAAAGAAAGAAAGGAAACAAAGAGTATAGACAGGCTTGACAAGGTACAAGGGAAGTCTTAGATGCTGCTTGTCATACAAACTTTCTTTGAAGATGATTGAATGATATGTCTCAAAAACCCTAAAAACATCCATTTTCTATGACCAAATTATACTACTTCAAGGGATTGATTATAGGCAATGATAGAGATGTCTTCAAAGATTTATGCCTATGGATGTTCATTACAGCATTATTTATAGTATCCTAAATTTGGAAGCAACCTAGACATATAAGAATAGCATGTTGCTTAAATAAATCTCAGCTGATTTATCCAGTGTAATACAACGCATTTATTCATACCATGTTGTAGAAAAATATTTAATGTTGTTAGAAAATCTTTATGACAGGCTATCAAGTGGAAAAGAAGTAGTTTCCCAAACCCATACTGCTTGCACAATATGGCAAAAAAAAATATATCTGAATGTATGGATGGATACTGAATATTTTGTCTGTATGGTTACCAATAGAAAAATGTATATTAGAGGACTGTCTGGAAATCTGGCTTTTAAAAAGTCCTGTGGTTGAGCTGTAAGATAACAAGCATTCATCCTTTGTAGGGTAGACATTCAGTTGATGTTTGAAGGTGGGCTACAGCCCCATCAAGCAGAAACTGCTTTTTCACTAAACACAGAATCAGGAAAGAGGAGGCCATGTCCTGGTTCCAGCAGAGGTATGGTGGGATCATCCTTTGTGGCAAATAAATTCCTGTTTCTATCCAAAGACCAAAAAATATTTTTCAATAAAATGTAAAAAAAAACAAAAACAAAAACTATGGGGAGGCATGTGTTGTTCTTTTTCCTTGTTCTGTCTTACTGTTTTTAGACGGATCCTTCCCTTTCCCTACGTCAAAACCCCTGATCCTTTGTGTTACACAAAATAGATATATCACCTTCACCCCAAGCCCATGCTGTCATCTGTCGATCCCCTGGTCACCCTTCTCCATTCATTGAAGGTTTCAGCTCCTAATTCATAGCCTTATTCCCCTCCCTGAACCCTGTCATTATTTTCTCCTCAATGACTGGAACACCCATCCGCTCATCCAGCTTGGTTCGTCTACTTTCTCAAACACTCATCTCTTGTTTGAATACATTCTCACTATCCACTCATCACCTCCACCATACTCTCTTCATTTTCCTCCTCACTCAGCTTAGACTCCATGGTTGTGTACCCGAATAACTCTCTTGAAAAAAATCCCTCAACTTCTTTTACGTTTCTCCCTCTGTTATTTATCTCTAGAAAAACTCTGAGGCTATGAATATGCCATTCACTGTCTCCTTGCCAGTGCCCAAGCAGCTGAATATTCCTAGATTAAAAAGTACACAGGAGGGCAGCCTGGTTTAATTTTTTTTAAGTGAATTTATTTATTTATTTATGGCTGTGTTGGGTCTTCACTGCTGCGTGCGGGCTTTCTCTAGTTGCAGTGAGCGGGGGCCACTCTTTGTTGCGGTGCGCGGGCTTCTTATTGTGGTGGCTTTTCTTGTTGCAGAGCACGGACTCTAGGCACATGGGCTTCAGTAGTTGCAGCACACGGGCTCAGTAGTGGTGGCTCGCGGGCTCAGTAGTGGTGGCTCGCAGGCTCAGTAGTTGTGGCTCACGGGCTCTAGAGCGCAGGCTCAGTAGTTGTGGTGCACGGGCTTAGTTGCTCCATGACATGTGGGATCTTCCCGGACCAGGGCTCGAACCTGTGTCCCTGCGTTGGCTGGCGGATTCCTAACCACTGCGCCACCAGAGAAGTCCCAGCCTGGTTTAATTTTAAACGCACTATCACAAATCTCAAATAGCCAGTCAGTGCTCAGCTGCTATCCTACTGTACTTCTCTAGCAGACTCAGTTTCTCACTTCCTGAAATGGCTATTTCCTATTACCTGCCTTCCTCAAATCTCTCAGAACACTTCCTGCGTCTCTTGTAGTTGGTGACCTTGCTTCTTACATCATTGAAAAGTTAGAAGCCATCAGGAGGACACTTACTTGTCTTCATTACCATATATATGAACACACATGCATATATCCCTCTTAGTATGATGGAGGAAATACCCTCCTTCTCCTCTCAATTCCAGTTCTTTTCCTTTCCACTGGATCCTAGTCCTAGTTTTCTGCCTTCTGCAGGACTTGCTTCTCTAAGTTATTCCTTCACTGTGCCTCATTGATCTTTTCCCCAGTCCCCAATCAGTGTATAAAATCAAACCGAAAATCTTGGCCCCAAATTTCTCTTGATCATTTGCTCCATTCCTGTTTTCTTGGTAATCACCCTCTTTAAAAAATTGTCTACACCTACTGTCTCTAACGCTTTACCTCCAGTCTTGTTTTCAACCCAACACTCAGCTGAAACTGCTCTTGTCAAGGTCACGAATGACCTTCACTTGGCCTAATTCAGTGGCCGCAGCCTCGCTCTTTTTGATCTCAGGCTTCACTCAGCGCTGGATTCCATTGACCACTTGCTTTTTTGAAATACGATCTCATTTTGATTTCTCTAACCTTGGACTTTTTTCTGGTTTATTCTTATCCCCCTTGATGTTTCATCACTCCTCTGCTACAAAATTTTGATGTTCCTCTCAACTAAACATGGGCCTCTCCCCTCCTTTCTCTCTCTGATTTCTCTCTTTTACAGATCTCAGTCTCTACCCATGAGTTTGATATTGTCTCCAATTGCCGTTTTGAAGTCTCTAGTTGATTGTCTTACAGGCTTTTCAAGCTTATCATGTCTGAAATGGAATCCTGGATTTCGTCCTCCTCCAAATCTGTCCGTCTTTCAGTATTCCTTATCTCCATAAGGACTACCGCCATCTACCCAGTTGTGTGAAATAAACACCGAGAGTCGTCCTTAATTTGTTCCTTTCACTTTCACATCCAATTTATCACCAAAATCTATAGCTTTCACCTTCTATGTATCTCAAAACCATCTACTACTGTCCATTTCTATTGTCCAATTTTCTAGGCCACATCACACAGTCCCTGACTTGGACCACTGCCACAGCCCCCTAACTCTCCCCGCTTCCAGTATTAGCACCTTTTACTCATTCTTCAGCTGAAAGTGCTTTCTTTTTTACGTTTTTTTTGGTAATAGCTTTATTAATATATAATTCATATACCATAAAATCTACCTTTTAAAGCATATAATTCAGTGGTTTTTAGTATATTCACAAAGTTGTACATCATCACCATTATCTAATACCATAACATTTTTATCACCCTGAAAAGAAACCCCATCCCCATTAGTAGTCACTCTGCATCCCACATCCTCTCAGTCCCTGGCAAGCACTAATCTACTCTCTGTTTATGTGTATTTCCCTATTCTGGACATTTCGAATAGTTGGAATCATACAGTCTTTTGTGACTGGCTTCATTCCCTTAGCATAATGTTTTTATAGTTCATCCATGTTATAGCATAAATCAGTATTTCATTCCTTTTTATGGCTGAGTAAATTTCCATCTTTTATTGACTGATTCTTCTCTTTTTTTTAAGTTAAATCTGAATTTGCCTCTTGGATGAACTGTGAGCTCCGTACTGTGGGCAATAAGGCTCTTTGGTCTATCATCCCTACCTCATTTTGTGCCTCTATCCCCTTTGCTACTGAGACCTCAGATTAAATGTAGTTAATTCCAAGAGGCTTTCCTCTACCTCCTGATAAAAGTAGATCTTGTTTCCATTATTATTCTCCAGCACAGAACTATTTTAGTTTTCTTAATAACACTCATGATCTCTAATTACGTATATTTACATGTTTGTTGTGTGTCTTGTCTGCTAGGCTGGAAGCCCCCTGAGGTCAAAACTGAAGTCTCCTCTGGTCCCTCTTTTACCCCAGAACCTGGCACAGTGCTTGTGCATAGTAGATAGTGTGCTTTCAATAGGTATTTGTGAACAGAATTAATAGATGGAATGTTTGCCAGGTGTTGATTCTAGTTGGTGCTGATGGGAAAAGGAAGGATGAAAGTGATCCCGATTGTAAGATGATTACTGGGATGCCTAGGTGACACAGGATAAGTGGTAAGGATTGACAGCACAATATGGGGAAATGAAAAATGCAACAGCAAGGTTTAGAACCTGAAAAATGACAAAATGATTATATCTTTTTGGGGACGAGGAAATAGGGCAGTGGAAAGGTCTGAGGAAAAAACGCTGGGAGCTTGGTATTCTCTACCTTTTGTGGGAGATCTTATACTTAAAAAATCTCTTCAGGCAACCTGACTCAAAAATAGAATTCACAGAACTCTCCAGGATAGAATACAGAACAGAAACCATGAAGACATTAAACTTGAGAAGGGTCGTGTGGATGTTAGGTCCTTGGTATCTACACACATACCAGTGAGTACGTGAAAACACACTAAGGAAGTGGTTAAGAGGAAGATTATTTTCATGACTGATGCTTATTGATTATCAGAGAATTCCCTTGGTGATTGTCTTCTGCCTTAAAGAGTGTTGGTATGAAAGACATCCCTTCATCTGGCTACATAAATGAAATCGATCATTTAGCAGCCGTTGGCTTATCATATTGCACTACTTTATACGAGAGCTGCTATCCATAAAGGCAATTGTAATGGGTGGTTTCATAAGGCAAACACTGCTGAAGAATACAATGGAGCTGTATTCTTAGCAAATACAATACTTCTTTCAATGCACTCACTTGTTTTATTAAGACCAATTATACATTTGTTTTCGTTCATTTTTACTGTACAAAAGAAATTTAAAATACTTAATAGTCAATTAACTGTGAGCATGCAGATAAAAATAATGAATGTTATCACACCAAGTTTATATATAAGAGGCAAGGCAGACATGGATATAGCATATGGGAATTTGTCAGAAATTAATAATTTCTATTTTAAGTCTCTTTAGGCATTCAGGGAAGGAAAACCTTTAAATTAATGAAATTCCTACCTGGGTCCATGTCGATGGCTGACATGATTCTATCTAAATGGAATAGTGATGAAAGCTACAATCAGGGTCCTCTCAAGAAAGCTGACTTTTTTCTTAACAGCATCTTTAATGCAATAGACGAACAAACTCTTGGTACTTAGATCTCTATTTTTAGTCACTTTGGAATATTGTATGCTTTTATGAGTCATCAGAAAGGAACTATGAACTTGCCTTCAAGTGATAATGGAGAATGACATATTTCAAAGAAATTTTGGGTCAGGGAATGATGACTATACCTATAATAAAATTATGGTTATGAATTAATAAGTAGACATTTTTTATTCACCAACCAGTTATGTAGCACTTACAATATTTCAGGCTCAGTACTAGGTATAGAAAATATTTCAGGGTCAGTACTAGGTACATAAGATAGATATGGTCCTTGCAGTATAAAGTTGATAATCTCAAGGTGAAACAAAGGATAAAGCAAGTTCCTCCAGTGACATGTGATATATGCTGTTTTGAGGAATTAGGAGTACTGGGGGAGCATTCATCTGTGAGGGTCCAGCCTCACAGAGATCAGGAAAGGCTTCCTGGAGGAAGTAACAGTTAAACTAAGCCTTTCATTTAAGTAGGAGTTAGGCAAAGAGCACAGAGGAAACAACATGTATGTAGGTTTGGGTCCTGGAGCCTTTGAAAAATGGAAAGAAGTCCAGACTGGCTGGAGCTTAGAGTGTGAGGAAAAGTGGCAGAGATATGCCCAGGAGATGGATTGAGAATGGACTTGGATTGCCCTATGAGTCATAATAAAGGAGTTCTTACTTTAATCTAAATGCTGGGAGGCCGCTAAAGATTTTAAGGAGGGTCAGAATGTGATCCACTTTTATTTTTATCCTTTAAACTGTTCTAGGTATAGTGTGGAGAATGGGTGGGAAGGAAATAAGACCGGATGCAGGGAGATGAGTGAGGGAGGATGTTAATACGGCATCCAGTCAAGAAAGCACGGTGGCTTTCTTGGGCAAGGGCAGGGGGAGATAAAGGCAAGTGGATAGATTCAGGAAATGCTGATGAGTTAGAATGGCAAGTAGGTTGGTAGGTAGGTGGTTCTGAATCTCCGGAGTGTGGGCTGACCTGACGTATGTTTGACAGTTATCAGCATTTAGACACGTTGTAGTTGAAGTCATGGGAATCAATGAAAGGCCTACAACTGTGGTCTTCAAGCCAAGGTACCTGTACTTGTGTAGGTACATAAAGACCCCAAGGTTTCTGTGGGCACACAAATAATGTAATTTTAAGGGAATTCAGTTGTTAGGTCCTCAAGTTCCATATGTTGTCTTCCTAAAATCAGTATTCCTGAGAATCCTTCTGTGGTCAATTCCATCCATCTCCTTTCACAGAGTTCTTCTCCCATTGACAAAAGAAGGGCAGACCTGCAATTTATTCTTACTCACCATGGTGCCTCCGTGAGCCCCACACAAAAGCAGTAGCATTTATATGGAGAAAGCGAACGACCCAAATGGGTAATAAATGTTATAAATCCTTTTGCAACTCAAGTAATTTTTTTTTTTTTTTGCTTTTCACGAAATGAAAGAAATGCCTAATAGAACTGTCAGCTGATAGATCATTAAAAATAATTTTTGGTTGCTAGATAACTATTTGACTTTCGGCATGTAACTCAGAGGTTTAAAGAATTGAGTGACATTGTTATAATAAATCCTTCCATTTCTATCTACCTATTTATGTAAAGAATGTTCTACGTACTTACATTAAAAAATGAAATACAGAAATAAACTTGATGCAGAACATTGTCTAATTTTGGCAATAAGTTATATTATCCATGGACCCATGGAATAATTAAAAAAAACTCATTTTAGTTAATTAATAGTTCCATCTAAATACTGTTTATTATAATTAACAAATATCTGTCAAAATATAAAATATGTTACATTGTGTTTATCAGTTGGATATAATGGTAATTTAATGAGAACTCAATCCAGAAGAAAAATGTTATCACTTAGAAACTTATGGACCCAGGAGATTAAAAAAATTAAATTTACTGACATATTTTTGCAGAGAGGTATGATAAGGCGAACAATAAAAGACTTTCAAGCGTAAAATATATTACATTGGGTTGAAATTTTGTTGGAGAAATAGAACAGAATAATGAGTTCCAAGAGTAGAAGGAACGATATAACATTTTCTGATGTTAAGGAAGAGCTTATTCATGTATTTTTTAACTGGATGAAGGTAGGAATAAAATCAGTAGTGATTTCACACGTTTTAAATGTTGGACATATTTAAAGAATGAAGTAACAGTTATATTTTTAAACGTTGTTACAAAATTTACAAAATAGAGGCAGTTATATCCTTTGCCAGTGATATCCTACACCAAATTAGATGGTAACTTTTGGATGTCAACCTAAAAATATGAGAGAGGTTTTTCAAAATCATTTTAGCGGGTATCTGAGAATAAAGTTTGGAGGACCACTTGGTCTAGGGTGAAAAGAGAAAGGAGATCAGGTCCCCAGAAGCATCATTATTCAGAGCTCCTTCTACCTTCACCAGTGTAACAAGGAAAGGAAGCAAGAAAAGGCTTGCTAAGTGTAAATTTGTAGGTTGTCTCTATAGGATTGGGATTAAGCCATCTATGAGAGCACAGGCTGGGTGCAGGAAGATGTCCAAAGAGAGTTTATTGTTTGAATTAGCTGTTGTGGAGAATGGGAGCTTCCATCAGTGGTTGAGAAGTTAGTCTGGAGGTTGGCTGATCACGATCCTAGAGTAATATCAATCTCTTTGGTATGTGATATTATTCAAGCACTTATTGGTAAGAAATTCTTAAAGTCAATAGATAACATAGACATTAAAAAAAACTAGAAATTACGTAATAAGAGACAATAAGGGTAATCCAAGGCAGAAACGATAAATCGTCTACCCAAGGTTACTTTCAGGAATGGCAAATGGAGTCTCAGCTTCTTGCTTTCACACTGAAGATTTTATAAACTTACCTTGAACTTCCCTGTGGTATCTCTTTCACCGAGTTTGCTTATAAAGCACAGCAGAAGTGAGATGAGAAGTTAGGAAAAGTGTGTGTGTGTCCCTGTCTGACTTCAGAACTCGATCTCAACCCAGATGTCTAAACCCCCCCAAATGCACTTCCAGGCCAATCTCTCTTCTACCCCCTAGAATTTAATATTCCAGCTTCCGCCTGGCACATATCTCCCTCCTAACTCCACCTTCAAAGTCGTCTGGATCCTTTAAAGGCCAGCCCCTCTGTGAATTTTTCGAACAAGTACAAGTGTGACGCTTATCCCCTATACTAGCCCTGCCCAGGAGAAAAAGAATACAAATGACAAATGCAAGTCACTTATATAATTTTTATTTTTCTAGTAGCCACATTTACAAAAGTGGAAAAAAAAACAGTTGGAATTAATCTTAATATGCTTTATTTAACCCATTATATCTAAGATATTGTCATTTTAACATGTGATCAATACAAAAATTATAAAAGAGAGATTTTATATCCTGGGTTTTTTTGGGTACTGTCTTCAAAACCCAGTGTGTATCTTACATTTACAGCACGTCTCAATTTGAATTAGGCACATTTCAAGTGCCAATAGCCATATGAAGCTAGTGGCTACCGTATTGGATAGTGAAAATCTATACGACAAATATTAGTGCTAAAAATTCCATTTTTCCTTGCTGATTCTTTGTTGGATGTTTTTGGTTTCCTTAGACTGTAAGATCCTTAAGGGCAGAGATCCTATTTCACATTTCTTTGATATCCTTAAGGTGCGCTCAGCTGTTAAGCTCAGCCATAGTACGGTATCTCCATCTACCACATTTGTTGAGTTATTTTGACCAATGAAAGTTTTTGTTAAACCACTTTGACGATACCAGTCTGTTGACTGGCCCTTTGGGAATAGGATAGCTCTTTTTGGAACAACAAAGCTGTCAGAGTTTTAAATAATTGACAAGGCTGCTAATAGATGTTGCTTGTGTAATTAGATAATCATTCAAATTTGTGAGCGTCCTGGTGGCGGGACTGTGGTGTCTTTTAAGCTACATCCAGTCACAACAGCTTTTATTGTAAGTACGAACATCTTTACGTGCAAATTAATCGTTCTTTGGAAGGTATTAGATGCTCTTTAAAAAAATTATGAGTGTAAATTTTCCCGGGGGTACTTGCCAAGTTGGCTAATATTATCATGCTTGTATTTGACTTCTCTGAGAACCTAGGTTAAAAATAAATTGGCTTAGCTGTACCAACTAGTCCCTTAGAAAGTTTTCATTTTTCTTAGGGGAGGTAGAGTAGAGGGGTTTGCCTAGATTCTGAAAATGTCATTATCTCCTTCCGATAAGGCTTTATATTGAGAGCTATGGCCTTCAGGATAAACAAAGTGAAAAAGGGCCCCTTGAGAATCTTAATTTGTTCAAACTAAAATGAATGTAGGAAGATAATAAAGCTGTTTTAAAAAGCTAGTCTGAACTTTAGAATAGTACTTTAACTATTCCTTTGGGGAAATTACATCACCCTTACATGCAGGGTCAGTGAAAAAACAGTAATTATTCCCAGTGGCAGGAATTTTTTTTTCAGCCTCCACCATTGTGATTGCAGGGGTATGAATTCAGTCTTGCAAACTTTTGAACTGCAGCTTTATGACATTAGAAAACCTTTGAGGGGTACTGCGTAGGGAGGAGGGTTGACAAGAGTGATCACTTTGTTCCAATAACTTTATGCTAAAATAAACTTACGATCTCAAAATCAGTTTTGTAATAGAAATCCTTGTAGCAATTGCAGAGTGTAGATCTTCTGCATGAGAAAGGATTTTTTTTTTTTGTAATTATGACCACTGTGTTAAAGCAATCAAGAAGGTGTGCTGATTTACTTCTAACTGATGCAATTGATTTCCTAAAAGTTTTACGGGGGTGGGGGGTGAGGGGGGGCGCGATAGGAGATGTCATTGTGATTAATCAGAAATGCTTAATCCTATCACAATACAAAGAAAATTGAGTCGTTATGCATTCCATCTATTGTGATATTAATCAAAGGGGAAAAAACCTGTGTTCTTCATCTAGTTCTAGGTAATGGACAGATAGGAAGAGGATTATACAAGCTAGTTTTAAACTTTTACCAGAAGAAATTGAATTGAAATTTGAAGCCTCTGGCGCTCGTTATTGAGGTGCATTCTGCTAGGGATTGAAGTCTGTGAGTGGCCCATAACAGAAGTCTGCCATATATGATATATTCCATACAGGGATAATGAACTGTTGTCAGTTTCCCTCAAGGGGAATCTGGATATATTGCATTTTCTCTCTAAGGTAGATATAACTATGTTTGAAAATAAAATTGTTGTTGCTGCTAATACTTATTAACTTTAAATGTTATTCCCTTGTCTATGCTAGGAAGTCACCGCATGTACTGAGCATTAATTGTAATCTCTTCCAGCAGCAGTAAAATTTTACTTCAGAAGCCACTTAGATGACTGAGATCAGCTACTGTGGTGCTAATTTTGTGTGCTGTTGCCAAATCATCTCAGATGATTGAAATCAGGCTTTCAGTGCTGATTTGGAATCAACACATAACATTGCAAACAACGAAGTGATTTTTGGACTCGTCTTAGAGCCAGCCCTTTGGTCATCATGTCTAGTTTGCACCTTACTGCTTATGCAAGATTCAGAGAATTGAATCTATCAGAGAAGAGTGTAAGCGGTATGGCATTAAGACCCCCGCCTTAGGGTCTCCAATAGATGTAACTTAATTTTTTTCCATTTCAAGTCTTTTGACAATTCAGGGTAATAGCTGTCAATTCAGAGCTTCCCCAGTCAGCCTATGGTTTCTGCTTTCTCATATGTTCCAGCTAATTGCTAGCAACCTTACACATGCCAAGACAGGAGGATCCATTCTGGTCCTCTTTGTGGACCGTATGTGTTGGTCCCTAGAGTTTGCTGCAAACCTTTGTTTTGATTGTAAGGAATATAGGGTCTAGGTCTCCCATTTCCTCACCCGTCCAGTGCTTCCTGGGCTTATCTAGGGTTCCTAAACACCCTGTGCAAACTGTAGGAGTCTCCTGATTGGTTTGGAAAACAGCATATTTTTTTTTTTCAAGTAAGTCTCTTGTCCATGCTAGGTCCTTGGCATTTTATATGCAAAAGTCAAGAATTTACCTCTTTGGCTCTTCTCTAAAATAGAAACTCCCGAATGCCTACCTGTCTCCTAGATTGTAATAACATGGAAGTGGGGGAGTGTCCTGGGCTAATAGGAAATACAGCGGAACCTTGAAAACAGTGGGGTGGGGAGAGTATAGAGGTGCTGACCCTCTATGTAGTTGAAAATCCACGTATGACTTACAGTCAGTCTCCTTATCCATGGTTCCTGTGTATTCCTTGGATTCTGCATCCTTGGATTCAACCAGCAGGGGATTGTGTAGTACCGTATTATTTACTACTGAAAAAAAGTCTGCATATAAGTGGACCTATCCAGTTCAAACCCCTGTTGGTTGAAGGATCAACTGTATAGAGGGAAATACTGCATCAGTTAATATGTCAAAAATATTGTTCTCTACAAGAACAAACACAATGAATAGAGTTTAGGAAATGTTAAAAAAAAAGATAAGGATTAGTCAATCAGAGTAAAAGAAAGCTATCTAAAATATGAATTATATATGTCATAATACATATATGAATGACTGTTTTGTTTGGCTTGTGCTAACCAGTTAGTTACTGTCTCTTAGAGCAGCACCATGTCTGTAAATATGATCTAGTGCAGTAATTTCTTTTCACAGTTAGGAAACAGAGACCCACAACTAGCATGAAGCCACACAGCAAATATAGGATGTGAAGCCATTTCCTCTGACTCAGAATCTTTGCTCATTTCTTTCCTCCTTGCCTGAGAATGATATTACTTTGCAATTGAAGAAAATTGGGTTAGCTATCAGGATGAACTTTTTGATACTAATAGGTTGAAACACAGAAATACATTATCAAGGACATTTGCAGTGGTTATTTTAAAAAATTGTTAGGCAGCTACATTTTTGCTCTGGCCTGGGGACAGTCCTGTGGAATCAGAGATGATGTGGCTTACTGATGTCAATTTCTTTACCCTGGTTTTTAGATTACATGACTTTAAGGCATATACTTCAGAAAAGGTTTATAAATATAGACTTGATTGAAATATTTACCGCAGAAGCTGCCCCTGCAGTTTCTCCAAACTCACTGTGTTTATTTCCTCTGTGTGTGTGGGTGTGTGTGTGTGTGTGTGTGTGTGTGTGTGTGTGTGTGTGTGTGCAGGGAACATCAATCTGCCTTTTCAAGCAAATGTAAGGATTTTTCAAGATGTTTAAAAACAGACTAGTGAAATTGTCTTCAGATCCCTGGAGAAGATTGGGCTGCTTTGGGAGAGGATTTATAACTTTATGGGCCAAGTAGTGTAAAAGATGTGACAGGCTTCAAAAATAATTTTTCAGTGGGACTATTTCTTGGCAATGGTAATTGATTTTGCTTAGTGTCTGCTAAAAACAAACCTGGAAGACTGAGTTGCATAAAAAAGAAAAATCTAGAGCAAAGTATTCACATTTTTGTGAGGACGTGTAGAGATTTAGACAGATTTTAGAGAGATTATTTTGTCTTTCATTACTCCCCGGTGGGGAGAGATACATTTTGGAAAGCCAATCAGACACTTCCTTTTTCCTATGGTAATATTTAAAATCTTATAGCTTTCAAGAAAAATCTTCCAGAAGAACTTTTCTTTCTCATTCTGCACCCCAGGACACCTCCCCACTTCTTGGCTCCTTTCCTTTTGGTGGCAGTATATCCATTTAACGGGATTTTTTTTTTGGTAGGGGAAGCACCTGTTTGAATGCAGCCAACCCCTTCCTCCCTCCCTCTCTCCCTCCATCCCTCCATCCCTCCCTCTCTCCATCCTTTCCTTCCTGTTTTGAAGTGAATGACTTTGAACTGCCAACATCAAATAACATGATATCATAATACAGCCTATTCCCCCCCCAGCTTTGTTGAGATATAAATGACATATAACATTGTATAAATTTAAGATGTACAGTGTGATGATTTGATGCACATATATACTGCAAAATGATTATTGCCAATAAGGTTAGTTAACATATACATCACACATCAACTCACATAATTACCTTTTTTTTTTTTGTAGTGAGAACGTTTAAGATCTGCTCTCTTAGCAACTTTCACGTATACAATACAGTATCGCTAACTATAGTTACCATGCTGTAAATTACATCCCAGAAATTATTCAACATATGCTTGGAAGTCTGTACCCTTTGATCAACATCTCCCCCATTTCCCCCACCCCCCTAGCTCTCGGCAGCCACCATTCTACTCTCTGTTTCTATGAGTTCAGCTTAATAGATTTTACATATAAGAGGTGAGATCATACAGTATTTGCCTTTCTCTGTCTAACTTATTTCGCTTAGCATAATGCCCTCACGGCCCATTCATGTTGTCGCAAACGCCAAGATTTCCTTCTTGTTTATGGTTGAATAATATTCCAGTTTTCTGTATGTGTGTGTGTGTGTGTGTGTGTGTGTGTGTGTGTGTGTATTTATCACATTTTCTTTTTTTTTTTTAACATCTTTATTGGAGTATAACTGCTTTACAATGGTGTGTTAGTTTCTGCTTTATAACAAAGTGAATCAGTTATACATATACATATGTTCCCATATCTCTTCCCTCTTGCATCTCCCTCCCTCCCACCCTCCCTATCCCACCCCTCTAGGTGGTCACAAAGCACCGAGCTGATCTCCCTGTGCTATGTGGCTGCTTCCCACTAGCTATCTAATTTACGTTTGGTAGTGTATGTATGTCCATGCCACTCTCTCAGTATGTCACAGCTTACCCCTCCCCCTCCGCATATCCTCACATTTTCTTTATTCATTCATTTGTAACAGAGGTTATTTTTAATATGGTTGAATCTGGGAATCTACAGTACATAACTTTATTGAATTTGGGGATCTAAAGTACATGCTGCATACTACAGCTTCATATTTCAGTATATTTAGCTAATTTGAGGGAACTTTTAATTTTATGTAATCTCTTAACGTTATAGTAATAGGGATAGTTGTGTTTCTAATATAACTTCCAGCTGCGTTCTCACTCTGTCAACTCTGTAACATTAATCTTTTAGAGACAGAACCTGAAATTTGGATTTAATTCAGAATTGATATAAGATGAGAACAGTTGCGAGTATCACCTAATTCCCTAGAGTTTTGTTTTCCTTTTAAGGTATACAAGTGTATGTAAACTCTCATTATTCAAATATTTGCCGTGAGGATTTGTAGACACTTTTACCCTAGACTTACCATCAAAATCAACATCTCACCACAATCAATATGCCTGTGTGTATAATAAAAAACCATTTGTTGTTGTTGAGATCGGGCAGGAGGATGGAGCGTGAGTGGGCTGCAGTCTTAAGTCCTTTGCTCAGGTTGTTTAAAAGTGTTCGCATTGTCTCTAACCATCTTTCTCATCCTGTTGCCTGAGTATTAGCCCCTTCCTGAGTCTCAGTTCCTTTCTGCCAGGATCTGGGAGCACTTCTAACCAGGGTCTAATTTAGATAGGATCTTTAGTATCTCTAACATGTTATGTCATTGTCTACTTACATTATGGTATATATCTTTGCACATGTAAAAGGAAAATATAATTCCTGTTTGATATTGTAAGAAGGGATTCCTTATGTACTGCATACAAACATACCCTCCAAACAGTTCATTATGTGTTAAAGAATTGGGTAATTGGTGTTTCAAATGATCTAATTTATATCATTCAGAAATCCTGGGTGGATTTGGATTGCTATATAGATGTTTACAAGTGTCTTATTGATATTTGGGGAAACTGGATGGGTGTTTGGGTGGGTTGGGAGCATATTAATTTTCCCGATTAAAATAATAGAGTGAAAAAAAATAATAGAGTGATAGGCTTACACCACCTGAAAACTGCTATGTAACATGTCTTCAGAAAATAATTGATTCAGATGAGGGATGCCTGTATTTCTGTTCCAAGCAGACACGCATGTACTTTCTATATCTTGAAGCCTTTTGCATGACAAATCCTCACATTTGTCATCTAGTTTAATTCATGTGGCTTCCGATTCTATCAGACAATACATTTATAACCTTTTGTGTATTTCTTGAAAATTTTCTGGATCTCTGGCTGTGTTCCCTCCACCTGTGTTCTAAAGGGTCAGTGCCCTTGGGTCTTCTCTTTCCTCTCTCCCCTGAAGACAACTTTTGATCTCATTCCTCTGCCGAACTCTTCATCTTGAACCCTGTTCTCTTTCTCATCCTCCTGTCTCCCATTTTCAACTAGTGGCTTTTCTACATTTGTGTCCCAATGCCATTTCAAATATAACGTAGCAGGGAGGAAATATATGAACGTAACAGTGGGCCCCAGAAATTCCATTTGTGAGGCAGTGGACTTTGTCTAGAAAAATGCCCTGTAAGCCAATTGATGCTGCAAATTGAGACCCTGAGAGAAAAGGTTGGTAGCTGACAACGTGAGAAAAGGTAGCTGAATCACCCTGAATACATAACGAACAGGAATTTGAGGTTAGAAGGGAAGGAGAGAAAAGGAATAGTGGGAGAGAGTAAAGAGAGGGAAAGGCTGGAAAACTTACAGAGAAGTAGAAAAGGACTTTGAAAGGACAGGTTGGTTTGATAGTCAAATTTAGTTTATTTATATTCTTTGCAGTATAAATGTCTTCATCTCTCCAGTACAATCTGCTACACACGCAACAGCCTTCTATGGGCTAAGTTTTCCATGTCAGAATCTAGAGACAAATTAGAGCAGCATTATTCACAATATCCCAAAGGGGGAAGCAACCCAAACTGTCCATCAGGAGATGAATGGATAAACAAAGTGTGGTATAGCCATACAATGGAATATTATTCAGCTTATAAAGGAGTGAAATTCTTATACATATTACAACAATACAATTCTTATACACCCTTACACAATTCTTATACATGATGAATCTTGAAGACGTTATGCTGAGTGAAAGAGGCCAGACGGAAAAGGACAAATATTGTATGATTCCATTTATATGAGGTACCTAAAGTAGTCAAATTCATAGAGACAGAAAATAGATTATAGGTTACCAGGAGGTGGGAGGAGGGTGAAGTGTGGGGTTAATGTTTAAGAAGTACAGATGTTTAAGGAGTTAAGTTTGGGATGATGGAAAAATTCTGGAGATGTGGATGGTGGTGATGTTTACACAACAATGTGAGTGCACTTAAAGCCACTGAGCTGCACACGTAAAAGCGGCTAATGTGAATTTTATATTATGAATATTTTACTGTAAAATATATTTTTACAGGAAAAACATTTTTTTTTTTTAATGTGGAGATAGAGGCTGTATGCTATGTCAGGAGCCCTACAGTTTGTGCAGGATGAAAGGTGATCTAGAAGCTAAATGACCTCAGCAGAGGTCAGGTTACAGAACCAGAGAGAGAGAAAAAACCCCAAAACCCCTGTAGTGGGTTGAATGATGCCCCCAAAAGATATGTCCATGGCCTAACCTCTGGAACCTATGGATGTGATCATATTTGGATAAAGAGTCCTTGCAGATACAATTATTTTTATTTATTTACTTATTGTAAATTTATTTATTTATTTATGGCTGCGTTGGGTCTTTGTTGCCGCGTGCGAGCTTTCTCTAGTTGTGGCGAGCGGGGGCTACTCTTCCTTGCGGTGCACGAGCTTCTCATTGTGGTGGCTTCTCTTGTTACGGAGCACAGGCTCTAGGCACGTGGGTTTCAGTAGTTGTTGTAGCGCACGGGCTCAGTAGTTGTGGCTCGTGTGCTCTAGAGCGCAGGCTCTGTAGTTGTGGTGCACGGGCTTAGTTGCTCCACAGCATGTGGGATGTTCCCAGACCAGGGCTCAAACCTGTGTCCCCTGATTGGCAGGTGGATTCTTAACCACTGCACCACCAGGGATGTCCTGCAGGTACTGTTAAATTAAGGATCTCGAGATGAGATCACCAGATTACCTGATTGGACCCTAAATCCAGTGACAAGTGTCCTTTTAAGAGACGGAAGAGAAGAACCGGAGGAGAAGGCCAAGTAAAGATGTAGGCTGACATTGGAGTGATGCCAAGCAACTCCTGGCGCCACCAGAAGCTGCAAGAGGTAAGAAATCTCCTGTAGAGCCTTCAGAGGAGCGTGGCCCTGCCAACACCTTGATTTTGAACTTCCAGCCTCCAGAACTATGAGAGAATAAATTTCTATTGTTTTAAGCCACCAAGTTTGTAGTAATTTTGTTATGGCAGCTCTAGGAAACTAATACCCTCCAGCCCTTCCGTGCTGTGGAAGATCTGACTAGTCATTGGGCAGTTGCAAGAGCTCCCATGGCAGAGAGGGCTGGCTTCCAGCTGAAACCATGAGCATCTTGAAGGCATCTTTACTGACTTCTAGGTTAAAGAAAGAAAGAACGAGCCAGTTTTATTAGGTCTGATTCATGTGTCACCAAAACCCAGAGAAGGTAGGCATCAACATGTGTGTTTTCAGATGGGGAAACTGGAGAGGCTACCCCATCAGAGTGTGACCCGTGGACCATCTGCACCAGAATCACCTGTGGTGTTTGTTTGTTGTTTCATTAGGTCCAAAACCTGATGAATCAGAAACTCCGGGGATATTCTCCAGGAAGCTGAATTTTTAAAAATAATACTCATATATATTAGATTTTGAGAACCACTGCGCTAAGTGATTAGGTGATTTGGTTGATGTCTAATGGTGGGTAACAGATACAGCGATTATTTGAAAAGTTGTCTAGAAAGCATATGCTTTGCACCAAAAACCAGCTGACTTTTCATCTTTCTTTTCACTCTGAATTCCTTTATAGGGTTCAATGGCACCAGTGAATGAATTGTTTTCTTTCTAGGTCTTAAATAGCTAATATTTATTTACTCTTTGGGTTCCAGACCAAAATGATGATTGTGTTGCTAATTGTGTGTGTGTCTGTTTCCTTGAGACCTTGAGCTCTTCCTGGGGGGCCCACATTTAATTTATCCCTGTATCTCTGATTTCTAGGGCAGGGCCTTTGTAAAGAAGACATCGCATACTGGAAAAACCTAACCATTCTTCTTTATTGTTTGAATTACAAAAATTGTGTTTATCATTAAAATTTCAAACATTGTATGAGTATAGAAAGTAAAAAGGGCAAGTTTTGCCCTTACTTCCATCATTTGGAATATATCCTTCCATTTTTTGGATGTATATAGATTATTATAAACATATTTTTTCCACAAAAGGGCCCATTACTCTGCAATATACTTTTTCCTTTTAAATACACCATGGACAGCCCTCCTGATTAGTCCTACGGTCTACCTTATGATTTCCAAAAATCCTGGCCCTTTACAATTTGTAGTTAATCTTCACAGTTCCTGCCGGAAGAGCTCAGCTGGGATCTGCCTAAGAAGGTGATGTCATTTGGGGCCTCTAAGGTATAAAGATGTGGAAAAGCTCAAAGGGATGGACAGACTCCAGAGAGAAGCTCAGAAACTGTCTAGCTCAGAGGAACCAAAGAAAGGAGACTTTTTTGCCTCAAAGGAAAAGAAAAATTGCAAGAAGGAACTTCAAGTTGTTCTAGAAAAGCGAAGGTTGTATGTTCTGAAGACCTAAAGAAAAAAGCTGACTATGTTGATTCCTGACCTTGTAGCTTTCTCTATAGAGTGAATAGAAAGCCAGCTTTCAGCGAGAATTGTAAGTGGATTTCAGCTGTTTAAAAACCAGTTGCGGGAAGAGTGAGTCAAAGTAAATGGTGAAAGTTAGGTTAGAAAAGACGTTTTATTTTTCTTACTTTTGTAAAGATTCTTAACTTTTTAGACTATTTTAAAAATTTATTCAAGAAGCAATTAATATCTGCCACCTAGCTGGAACAGGCGAGATGCTGAAGGCTGAGAGATAAGCGAATCTCCACCCACAGGGAGTTATGGTCAAAATTAGGGCAATGGGACCTCCCCTACCACAGTATTGCTTTGAAAGCAAAACAGTTTTCATTTTATCCTATTTTATTACAGAATGTCTTCTGTAAACATGGATGGAAATCATGTAAAAAAGCTGAGTAACACAGACTGGCAGATTAAGAGTAAGGAGTTGTGGAGAACAGTCCCATAGAAGTGAAAATGTTATAAAATCCCTAACTATGGCATCAAGTATGGTATATGTTTTTCTCTTTAAATTTAATTTTTTTAAATTTTACAATGTATATGTCAAATATACTAAAAATGGTATTAATATTGAGTACATGTATGTGAATGTATTTAAAAAATAATTTTCTACCTAAGGCTTTGGGTCTTTCAACTTACTTAGCATGGCTTTAGAAGATAGAGGAAATGTATTTTAACAGTGGGGCAGGCTTTTTGGTTGTAATTTGTCGGGGGATTCAGCAGGCAATTATGATACTGCCTTTTTGTACAAAATTTGCTCAAAGAAAGGTTAAAAGTAGCCTTTTTCTTCCCTTGATAAGAAATCTGTAGAAAACTTTATCCATATCAACAGCTCTAGCAATTTCTGAATCGCTTAAATGCTTTCCTGGTATTGATTCGTAATCCACAAATTTACAAATATCTCCATTTTCTTTACCGCCGCACCTCAAATTGTAGACACAGTGTTTGACCTAACTTCCATCGTTTTATGTATGTCATTGAATGACTGCAGTTTCCTTCACAAATAAACTCATAATTGACCAGTTCATGTCTTGTGAGCTTTTGATGTCTTGCTTTTGGCTTGCTTACTGATAACACAGATTTTATAAATTGTATTAGTATCAGGGTCCGAATTTTCATTTTTCCGTCTCCCAGTCTACTGGATAAAAACAGAAAAGAAGAAAGCAACTAAATATTCAAATACACGAATGCTCCTGTACAGACAATGGTGGTGCCCTCAGGCCATATCTTTGCCTGGTGTTTCATCAGGTGATCTATATATGGAATTGGTACTAGAGAGGGAATGGAATTTCATTGTATAATAAATGAAAGTAAAGGTTGGTATGAATCTTGAAGACTCTTGTCATGTGTATATTAAAGTTTATTCTGTCATCTCAACAGTGCAGTAGGGATGGGAGCTAAAAATTTCATGTTATTTCAACTGTGGTCCAAATTATTAACTTACTTTAGCAGTTCAGCAGTGACCTCTGAACCTCAGTTTTTCTCTTTTTCTAAAAAGGGAGTACTGGCTGCTGTCTCTCAGAGTTGCTGTGAGGACTGAGTAGTGCGCTACAGGGTTTAGACAGTACTGGCTGTGTGGGGCGAGCAGCAGTGGAACTTCAGCCTCTTCTCAACCAGAGGACGTTGCACACCTGTAGAGCAGGTGCCACATCTTTCATCGCTTTACCGGGCTTTGTACAGGTTGTTACATAGTTAAGAAGTATTTTTTATTATTGTTTTCCATGGTCAGGATATGTAAGGTGACTTAGCAGCTGAACTGAATTTTAGATGAAGAGTTGTGAAACAGGTATCGTAAGTGTAGGGATTTTTAAGTATGCTGTACGTCTTCATCTGCAGAGATAATTTTTGTGTGGATGTGTTGAGTTGCAACCAACCCTTGGTTATTCTTGGTGAGGGTTGCAATGTGTTTTATCACCCAAACCGGTATGCTTTTCAGAGTGAAAGAGTGTGCTATAGATATTTACTCCTGGACTGCTGTTGAAATCAGGAATTGTCCCAGGCAAACAGAGATCGATAGATGGTCACTCTATTTGTGGCTGATCTTCTTCATTTGGAATCTTGTTTACTTTAAGGTGGAGCAGTTCTCCAAAGCACCTCCTGCTTCCGTTGAATTAATGTCATAACTACATTCTAAGCATGAGTGCGTATCTTCCTGAGGATGGTGTTTCTCAGAAGTGTTTGTGATCTTTCTGGAGGCAGATGTTTAGCACTGCTTGACTGTTCTTAATTGAGCAATGGTACCAGGACCTTGAGATTAATGAGTTTATCAGGAGATCAGAGGATTCCCCTCTCCTAATCCTAATACCCCTGGTCCCTGAAGAGCCTTCCTCATCTACCTCCTGTGTATCCACTAGAGGTGTTGATTAGTCTTGCAGTAGCACCTGGAATATAAAGCTGTGTGATTCAAAGCCAAAGATTATTCAGATATTATTTGCAGTTTTCCAATGATCCATATTAATATTCCTTTCCAGGATTAGCGTATTTATCCGAGCGATAGACTAGCCTGGTGGTTAGAGCCAAGACTCTAGCTGCCAGATGGCCTGGGTTTGAACCCTTGCTCTGCCCACATCAATTTTGTGACCCTTGGCAAGTGACTTAATTTCTCCCCTTCAGTTTCAGTTTCTTCATTAATAATATGGGGATAATAATAGTACTTACCTCATAGCAATGTTGCAGGGATTAAATGAATTAATACTTGCAAAATGCTTATAACAGTGTGATACCGAGCAAGAACTATATAAATGTTTGTAAGCAAAAAATATAAGTAAAACTTCTACATGTAATCCAGTGCTGGTGATAATAAGCTTGAGATGCTCACAGGCATACATGTAGGAGTAAAGGAAAGAACAAAAGAAAGTGAGGGCTGTAGATAGCACTGGGGTAATTGAGAGAAGACCCAGTATATTATTGGGCATAATGAACCTGAGAATCAAATGTAATTTTTCCTTTGCTTTATTCTTTGGGTACCATTGAGTTTTGCAGGGATGCCACTGAAATCATTTTTGTTATTGTTAGTATTGTCATCATCAATATTCTAATCAGTTATAAAATATTAATCTTTATTTGATTTTGGCAATCCACTATATCATTTAAATACAGTGGTCCAGCCTCAGCACTCAGAGGTTTTGAAATGATAGTTCTTTGCTGAAGTCTGGATGAGCCCATAGTGGATTTAGTATGTCTATTGTTGAGTTCTCTGAATGAAACAAGAAAATGGAAACATTCATAGATTTGACAGCACAGCACAAAATCTGACAATGGACTGCTTCTAAATCCTGGATAGAATGATCCGAGAATCATTGCTTCAGAGTGAGCCGAACAAGGTCATTTTATTATCAAGTCCCCAGTTCTCATGTCAGATTTTAAAAAATCAACAACAAAGAACCCAAGAAGCTTAAACGTTAGAAAGATACAAAGACACAGAAGAAAGGGCTGTGAGCTTTGGCATGAGGTAGAATTATATTCAGATTCTGGCTTTGGGATCGATTATATGGGCCTAAATAACTTGTTAAGCTTTTAGAGCCTGTCTCTGAAATGGGATTGACACTTCCTCATATAGTCAGAGTAAGGATTAAATGAGATCATATATGTCAAAGCAGCTGTTCTTAGTGGCACTTGGTTTAGGCATTTTCCTTTTCCCTACCATTCACTAGACTATTTCTTTATCATAGAGATCATGTCTTTTTATTAGTAATCTCCAACATCCCACACAATGTCTGCATATAGTAGATTTTAAACGTATATATGTTCAATACTGAACGAATAATGGTCTAACTAAATCCATTAATTTATCAACCATTAATTGAGTAACCATTCTATGTTAGTGACTATGCTAAGGACTTGCGAAACAGAGATGGGCATGGTGTGGTCCCCTCCCCACAGGGGCTTATTGGCTGGAAAGAGAGAATATGCATTGTCGTGAGTGCGTTGCAGAGTTTGTATAAGGTGCTGTGGGTGTACGAATGAGGAAGCACCCCACTCTAACACGGGGAGTCTGGGAAGGTTTCACAGAAGATGAGATATTTGACCTAAGTCCACCAAGCAGACACAGAGAGGGTGCTCTACACAGCGGGAACTGCACGTGCAAGAACTCGGGGAGGAAAGAGCCTGCTGTGTTCTGTGAACTGCAGGTGTTTTCACTTATCTGGGAAGGAGAGAGAGAGAGTGTGTGTGTTTGGGGGCTGGGGAAGGTGGGAACGTGGTGGAATCTGGGGTGAAAGCTAGGCAGGGGGGCAAGTCATGACAGCTCTTGTAAGACATGTTCAGGACACCTTATCCTAAAGGTGATGGAGAGAGCCTTCAGAGGATTTCAAGCCAGGACAGACGGGACCAGATTTAGAAAGGGCCCTCTGGCTGCCACACGGAGGGTCAGCTAGGTGACGATTGTGGTTTTCCACGTGAGACGGAGGAGGATATGGGAGCTGCAGTGGCTCTGGGAGGAGCATTGGGGTAGGAGTCAAAAGATCTTAGGGTGCGAGAATGATAGGATTAGGGGACTGATTGCGTGTAACATCTAGAGAAGTCCAGTTGTGGTTTGAATTGTGCCAAGTAGAGATCCTTCTATACTTTAAGAGCCACAGAAAATATTTTATATCTAAGACTTTCTAATTTAACTATCAAGATAGTGTTTTAACGTCTGGAAGCCACCACTCTTATCATTTCTGTATTAAATGTGCACGAACACAAGAAAACAGTGGTTCTAAGTTGAGGGCGAGGAGATGGCATGGTGAAGTGGAAAAAGCGTAGAAATGCGTTTTCCTTAGCTCTGGGAGCTGAATGATTTTGCATGAGTCACTCAAGCTGTTTTGTGCTACCTTTCCTTTTAATTTTTCTTTGGTTCTTTCTAGCTCATGTCTTTATAGACATTTAATTTTGATCATTTAATTTTGGATTTTCCTATCCATCTTACTTTTCCTTTTTCTACCTGTAGTTGTTTGATTGGGAATAATAATCAGTGATTAGCATCTCTGTCAGAGACTAGTCATAGACAAACAGGAAAGATAAATTTTTGTTTCTCGTGTATTAGTTCCAGTAACATTTACTGTTGGCTATATTAAACCATTATTTGGATATGTAGCAATATTTTCCATAAAATATTGTCCTGTTGGTGGTGCCCTCACTTGGGTGATGACTATATTGTTTCCATCTGAGTTTTCTACATACACAAAAAGTCAAGAATCTGAGCCTTTTATTCATTGTATCTTTTGTTACTACCATCAAAACCAAAACAGATCTTTTACTAATACTACTATATCTGAATATTCTTTAAAGTCCTTGCTTAAATCACTTGGTTGCCACTTTGCTAGGATCTTAGCTTGAGTGACTTTTTAAACATTTTCTTTTCATTGAGTGAATTCTCTTAGATTTTTGACTGTTTGCCTCTTATTTTAATCCCATTTACAGTGGGTTACTTCCTGGGCTTTACAGTAAAAGCCAAATGGAATTTAATTGTTAAGAACAGAAATTCATATATTTGGACATATTATTATGTCTTGAAGATGGTTTGATTTAACAGATCCATTACTTTCAAAATGTCTTTGAGTTGTATCATAAAAATTTTATATTCAGTTTCACAGAAATTTGTTAGTAAATGCGAATGTTTTAATAAAATATAACAGGAATTGATTCTCTGTTGTTGGAAAGCTAATGTAAACAGCTAATATAAACACTTTAAAGTCGTACTTTTTAAGGTATATATTTGTAAGTAATGGTAGGCTTCAAACTGGGGCTAAAATAAGATATAGGAAAGTACCATTTGAAAAAAGGGGGTAGGACCTGTGAATGAGAAAAGAAAATTGGCTATATACTGCGGTTTTTAAAATGTTAGTAAATGTCCTTGTTACATAGTTTCTTTCTGTATTAAATGTGCACGAATATAAGGAAACACAGTGGTTCTAAGTTGAGGGCGAGGAGATGGCACGGTGAAGTGCAAAAAGCTCAGAAGTGTGTTTTCCTCAGCTGTGGCAGCTGAATGAGTTTGCATGAGTCACTCAAGCTGTTTAGGGCGACCTTTCTTGTCCATGAAATCAGGAGAATGAAACAACTGAACTTTAAGGTCTTTAAAAATGTTTTTCTTCAAAGCTTGGTAAGTGGTGTGAAGATAGAAATATGTAGAGGCTATGGATCTATATGGAAAATGTTTCCTGGTGGTTTTTTTTTGACATTGAAATATGAAAAAAAGAGATATTTTATGGTACTAGACTAACCCACTTCAGCTAGGGCTGGTAAATGTGCTAGGAATTTACAGCAAGTACAGAGGTCGCTTGAACCAAGTATCTCATAGAAGAGACTGAGAGAAGGATCAACTGCATTTATAAAGCTTTATTGGAAGTCCTAGAATCATCTTAGAAAGTAAGTGTACATTACCATGACAGTGAGGAGATTTATCCCTTGATATGTTTATTTGGGGTGAATGGAGGTCATCAGAATGGCGAAGCACAAGTGTCATTCAGGCATGTTTCAGAAGTAAGATGTCGACGTCACAACTAGGTACCTTCATTCCCAGGACATTAGGGCCAGTTAACTATTTGGCTCTACTGAAATGAAGGTGAGGAAGAAAAAAAAAATTTTAGTAGGTGAAAAATAGGATTAACAGAAGGCAAACATTTTCTTTTTCTCTTTCTTTTTTTTTTTTTAACTCTTAGGGCAGGAGGACCTTTTGTCCTAGTCTGGAATTTTGGGTTGAACAATCAGACACAGGCTTTTCAGTGTCTGGGTAATTCTGATACCCATGGAGAGTCAAGATGCACATTTTTGCCCGCTGTGACTTCTGAGTCTGAGGCTAGCAGGTGCTTCATTGGGGAAAAATCAAGGAAATTATGACCAAACCTTGATTGTAATTGTTCCTTTACACAATAAGTGATTTGGTCCTCAACCAGCTTTAATGAAATGAAAAATCAGGCAGCAAAGAACACAAGAGGAAGATTCTCTGCAAATAGTCTTTATGAGCAGGGTGGTCAGTTATGTATTCATTTACCCATCCTGAGTTTATCGCGGCAGAAATTTATCCTTATCCAACCCACCTAACTTGTACCATGCATCCACCAGAGAGCTGGGAAGGTCCATCTCTCTTCAACTTTCAAGAGAGAATACCTCTGAAAAGAACTAGAACGAAAGAGAATTGAAATCTGCAATTAACTCATAATGGGTCCCAAGGTATTATCAAATGTTGTTTATTTAAGCATTTGAGTATAGAAAGTTTTTTTGTGCATTATCTCCCTGCATTTATTTATGTTATTAAATATGAGTGTTTAACAGTATTCTTAACCTGTTCTGTACCTTGGATCTCTGTGTTGGTCCATAGATGTCTCAGAATAATGTTTTCAAGGGCATAAAATAGAAACACAGGATAACAAAAGGAATCATTACATATTAAAATATTGTTTTCAAAATGTACAAAACAAGCAACTAAATTTAATAATACTATAGTGAATATTTGAAAATTGCTAAGAGAGTCGATCTTAAAAGTTTTCATCACAAGAAAAAAATTTGTAACTAGGTGTAGTAATGGATGTTAACTAGACTTATGTGGTGATCATTTATCTATATAAACAAATATCAAATCATTATATTTTATACCAGAAACTAATATAATGTTATATGCTAATTACACCTTAATAAAAATGCAAATTTTAAAAATTATTTTTGTAAAGTAATAAAAATTTATAAATGAAAAATATTGTACAAAATAAAAATGTGATATGGGGTAGATGTCTTTTAAGTACCATGATTTTGAAGTAATGATAATATAATTGGTATTGTGACACAGCTGTTACAACCTAATGTGTTATGAAAATATACATGAATTCTACTGGTGACACAGTTATAGGATTGACTAACACTGTGCTAATGTGTTGCCTACATTTATAATGGAAAGAAATGTTAAATTTCCACCAGAGGTAGAGAAAATACAGATGTAATTTTTTTTTCCTGTCCAAATCAATGGATTTCCTGGTTTCTATCCCTGTACCCCTTAAGAATTCAAGGACCCCAAGTTAAGAACCATTCGCCTAGAAGATTTCCCAGTCTGTACTCTACAGTTGACTTAACTTTCACAGAAGAGGGGAAAGTGGGTATAAATGCCCACATTAATAAAATAAGTGGAAAGTAAATCAATCCTTGACTATTTTAAAAAAATATATATATTTATTTATTTATGGCTGCATTGGGTCTTCGTTGCTGTGTGTGGGCTTTCTCTAGTTGTAGCAAGCAGGGGTTGCTCTTCGTTGTGATGGGAGGGCTTCTCATTGCAGTGGCTTCTCTTGTTGCAGAGCATGGGCTCTAGGCACGCGGGCTTCAGTAGTTGTGGTGTGCGGGCTTCAGTAGTTGTGGCTCGTGGGCACTGGAGCACAGGCTTGGTAGTTGTGGCACACGGGCTCTGTTGCTCCACAGCATGTGGGATCTTCCTGGACCAGGGCTCGAACCTGCTTCCCCTGCATCGGCAGGCGGATTCTCAACCACTGCACCACAAGGGAAGCCCAATCCGTTACTATTTATTATAATCAGAATACTAGATCCTGACAGAAAATGTTGATGTGGTTAGGTATACCTCTTTATTGCTAACATTCTCATTAAGATACAGGGCCATCAGTATAGCTTGGGCTATTAAAAAAACTGTGAACAAACTTACAGTAAATGAGGATTTCTTTCTTACATTTGATGGATAGTTCTTAAATATTTAATGAATCACAGAAGACTTGATATAGACTATAGATGTCAGGAGCCAAGATTCAGGCATTAATTACATGGGGTAGACTATTGGCTTACAAACAACAGATCTGGACAAGAACAGAGCAGCCACTGACCCAGGTCCAGGTCTGGATACTTCATTCTGATTTACAATGTTGTCTTGATTAATATGTTCCCAAGGGGAATGTATTCCTTGACAAAGAGCTCCTAGTTGGTGAAAGACTGGGGAATTCCCTGTGGTGACAGCCACATGTCAGGGCTCAGGATGGAGCCTGGTGTCCTGTGGAAGAGAACCACTTTGTGGGCCACCTTATGGGAGTAGGAGCCAGCCAGGGTGGAAGACGCATCTCCATCCTTCTCACCTCTAGCCATTTGAGAATGTTGGGGAGTTAGTGGCTTCATCTGGGTGGTTGGATGAGGTGTAGTTGGGTGGACATCATACCTGGATCACAAACCAATGCCTATGATAATTTTTTAAAATCCCAAATAATGCAGTTTCTCCTAGTAAAGAATGTTAAGAATCCACCTTCCACATTCATACCAATATCATTATCGCTCCATGAACTGGCTGTACAAATACTCGAAGAGGCGTGGAGGTGAGGAGATGTGTGAGATCTCCAGAATAAAGATCATGGAAGGAAATGTGCCTTCTGTTCATGGGCAGACATTTTTTAAAACTCACTTTCACTGAAAGGTGCTCCCAAGGCTGTACATCCAAGTGCCAGCTTCTCCCTAGCTTCAGAAAACCCTCAGATTTCTAGGGAAGTGTTTCTACTGGTCCTGGCTTGTCCACACCTGAGGGGCAATCCACAAAGCACATAGATCACAGCCAATTAGATTACTTCTATTTCTGGTCCCACCAAATAATGAACAACCTGGTCTCTCTTTAAGGACACCCTACCTGTAAAGGAGAGCTTGACCCTCATGGATGGCTGGAAACAGAAAGTAAACTGATCAACTCTGAGCTCAAACCAGTGGAACTCCAGTTCAAGCCCTTTTCTCAGTTTTCTTTTACAGTACAGGGAAGTGAGCTCTGGGGAGATGAGAGGCTTTCCAGTTCTCCAGAGCCAACCAGTGTCACCATGGGTTATTTCTAAAAGGTGAAGATATAAGGCTTTGAAGTTTGCACAGCTTCAAAGAAATTATTTGCAAGTGTTACAAGTTGACATTTCAAAATGCTGAAATTTGAAAGTAACTTTTAAAAAGTTCTAATTAAGCAATAATAAGTGGGAATTGACATTTTCTACCATTCACTGAGAAGTTACCCAGCTAATAACCCCCTCTTTTCAAATTCCCAACCTAAAGCCACTATATAAATATAGAATGGCATTATGGTGCCGGGTAGGAAATCGGGGTCTTAGCATCTAACCCATTCCCACCCCTCTCTCAGTCCACCTGCAGAGCACTATTGATATCACCCTAAATAGAAAAAGGGTTTACCGTTTCTTGGAAATTTTAAATAGAAATTGACTTTCTTTCAGCAATTCTAATTTAATTAATACACCACAACACTATTGACTCTAATTCACTTAGAATCCCTTGAAACACTCCAGCTACTTTTATAGTATGCAATGGGAAACTTTGTACCTAGGAATCTTAAGAATTACAGACATACAGCCTGAACCAGAAGCAGTAAAGCTTTATGATCAAGTGATTTAAGATTATGGGGAGCTCGCAGACATGCTGTATTGGAGGGAGGGATCCAGGGGCAGGACCAGGGTGATCTTCCAGTTTTGCCCAGGACAGAGCCAACTTAAGCTTGTTGTCACAGTTCTTTCATTCTCAAAAAGTGTCCTCATTCGGGTGATGAAATACTGGGTTGGCTAAAAAGTTCATTTGGGTTTTTCCATAAGATGTTACAGAAAAATCCGAACAAACTTTTTGGCCGACCCAAAAGATGGTCGTCCCATTTAATTGTTCAATGAATTCCATGGTTTCACAAGGAGAACTGAAGTAGAATCAAACTATCTGGCTTCTAATCTCTACTGAGGGACACGAGGCAGTTTGCTTAAATTCTCTGTGGCTTTTTCTTTATCTCTAAAATGGAGATAACAATCCCTACCTCATAGAATAGTCCAGATATTTACATAATAAGCATGTATGCAAGAACACCACAGTAATGCTTGGCTAATAGTGGGCACAGTGTTTTAATTTGGTTGGTCTGAATCTACTGCCAATTTTTGGGACTCAGCGCACTCGTGTGTTGATTCATCTGATATTCTAGAGAAAATACAAGTTGTTAATTCTTCTTCCTTGAACAGAGCTCCATGGTTGTTTGATTTACAGAACTTAGGACTGGGAGACTCAAGTTTCAAGTCTGCCTCTATCTCCCTGTTTGACTATGGGCACATCACTTGAGATTTCTAAGATCATTCTCACGTTCAATAATTATGAGGATTGGCTGAAATGGATACACTGTAACCAACGTATTTGACTTCATATTTTGAATAGGCCTTTATTCATTCAACAAATGTTTATTGTATGTCTGTTCAGTAAATGTCTGTCTGCCACATACACTCCAGTTACTGCTAAATCAAAAGTGAACAAAGTAAATATGGTGCCTGCCTCAAAGGAATTGTCAGTCTGGCTGTCCTGAGTTATATTTCCTAAGCATTTCTGGTAGACAGGCATGTCTCTTCTTATACATCAACAGGATATTTTAAATTTCTTCATCTAATCTTATGTAACAGTTTCTAAATCTTTAAATCTAACTAAAACTCCTCTGGTTTCTACTTAAGTATTTTTCTTTCTGCTTTTTCTCAGCGGGAAAGGAGAAAATCTGCTCTTCTGACTACATGAATATCTTTTATGTTAGTAAAAATCTGTCAGGCTTTGTCAAGGCACGGCACTGTGTAATACCATGTGATTACCTTAAGTACCATAATGAACTCAACTATTAGGTTGCATCTTTTAATTTTCTTCATGCTAATATAAACAGTTTTATAAAATTTAGAGTATGAGACTGATTTTGTGAGTGCTATATGGTAACATTTGAAAGATGTTAGGAAAGTTAGTGTGAGAAATTGTGTAGGCGGAAACATCAAGAATTGTGTGTGTGTGTGTGTGTCCCTGCTAGGAGATTGGTTACTTTTGCAAAGGTCATGTGAGGACCTTACTGATAGGAAGGAATGGAGATGAAGCAGATTCTGGGTTCAGGAGTCAAAGAGAATGGACTTATCAAGAGCCAGGGTGAGAGTAGAGAGAGAATCAGGCTTTAAGACAGATACAGGTATAGCTGGGTTCCCACCATTGACCTAAGAACACAGTCTGGTTGCCCTTGGCTGCATTTTGATAAATCTTGCTGGGAGGAGGGGATTGTGTACAGGGAGCCAGAGACCAACAAGGCTTATCAGGTGATTCTCTGAGTGGCTGAGGTAGTTGATTAGAGCAGAGGGGGTAGCCTCAGCAAAAGATAAAATCTAACATAGCTATGTGTTGAACTGCCAAGAATTACCTTCATTTATCAGACTGCAAAGTACATCAGATCATCTCGCTTATCCTCTTGCTTCTTGGCAAAAAATCGCACATTAATGATTCTGGAAGGAGGTGTGTCTCACACATCAAATGACTTTAGGACAAAAGCTCAGCTAGAGCTAAAGACAACTTTCCTATGGGTCTATATTTCCTATATCATTTTGTCGATTCCATCCTGGTGCTACTTCAAGGAAATGGACATAATTTTTCTATTATAGATTATTTAAATAATCACAGAGATGTACACTTCTGAACAGGCAGGTACAAATGTTTCATGAAAAGAGGCACAATGACTCCCCCTGCCCTGTCACTGGGTTAACAAGAGGTCCGTGCTTCTCAGCTGTACGCACGCACGAGGCTGTCATAGCTTACGTGAGGAATAGGTTCATAAAGACCTTGCGTTTTTCAAAACACACGTAATTCAGTGCTAATTTTCCTATTGTAATAAATGTGTAACGTGGGGGGATATGTTCCCAGACTTCATAAATCAATGACATTTCTAGTGTAATTTTACTTTTGATCACATCTAATTTCACTCCATAGCTTTTGTTTTTTAATTTTATTTATTTATTTATTTATTTATTAATAGCTGCGTTGGGTCTTTGTTGCTGCGTGTGGGCATTCTCTAGTTGTGTCAAGTGAAGACTACTCTTTGTTGCAGTGTGCGGGCTCTAGGCACACGGGCTTCAGTAGTTGTGGTGCACGGGCTTAGTTGCTCTGTGGCATGTGGGATCTTCCCGGACCAGGGATTGAACCCGTGTCGTCTGCACCGGCAGGCGGATTCTTAACCACTGCGCCACCAGGGAAGTTCCCACTCCATGGCTTTTGATTTGAGGGCTGCAGTTAACAGCATCACCATTCAATGCATTCTGAGATGCCGTTCTGGGATATAAAAACAATTATAAATTATAATAGCACTGAACATTAAAAGAATAGTACAGTAGTCACAAAATAAATCCAGGAATGTCCCCAGGCTATAAATCCCAGTGTTGTACATGGGGTACTTTTATTTCTGATATTTCTGCTTACCAGCCAAAGTGCTGCTGCCTTGTGGGAATGAAAGAGATGCTGTTTGTGGTCAGCCTACTGCCAGCTTTGAAGGGATGTGATTCAGTGATGTTTTTAAAGTGTGTGTGTGTATGTGTGTGTGTGTGTGTGTGTGTGTAAGGTTGTATTACTTCAAATTTTTCATGTTATATATAATATAAACTATGTAGTATATATAAAAACTAAATTATAACATTTCAAGCTGGCATATATCAGTTTTGTGTAATAAAGAATGTCTTATATCTATATCCAGTAATAGCTATCATGATTACTGATGTAATTTTAGAAGCAGTCTCTTTCTATTGTTGAACCAATCATCTGTTGTATGTTCTTATATTATGTCCCCTCCACCCGCCAGTATCCACACGTTGAAGTCCTAACCCTCCATGTGACTGTATTGGAAATAGGGCCTTTAAGAAGGTGATTAAAATTAAATGAGATCATGAGGGCAAAGCCATGATCCAGTGGACAGGGCTGGTGTCTTTATAAAAGAGAATGAGATACCAGAGATCCCTCTCTCTTTCCACTTGTGCATAAACACTAAGAAGAGGTCTTGTGAGCACATGGTGAGAAGGTGGCTGCCTACAAGCCAAGAGAAGAGGCCTCAAAATGAAACCTACCGTTCAGCACCTTGATCTTGGACTTCCCAGCCTTCAGAATTGTGAGAAGTAGGTTTCTGTTGTTTAAGCCCCTCTGGGCTATGGTATTTTGTTATGGCAGCCCAAGCAGACTAAAGTACATATCGTCCTTTAACATTGAATATGTTTAAGTTATTAGTTCAGTTTTTGTTTTTCTAACTTATAATTAGTGCTTATATATATTTGATTGTCTCTTTTCACTTAAAACCTATCTTTTTGTTTAATTTAAAAAGTTGAAATATGAATTTTGTCTTCTTTCCTGGGAATTCATTCATGCTTACTGAATTTTGTGTTATGAGGATTCATCCAGTCGCTCACTTAGAAATATGCTCAGGGGGTGTAAGAAGCTGAGGTAGGCACCTGGCAATGGGAAAATGAAGAAGACATGGTCTCTGTCTTCAACAAAATTGTCTGCTGGGTGACAGGGAAAAGAAATGCACAAGTAACAGCAGCGTGTGGCAGACCATGGTGACTGGCAAGGAAGGAAGTCTGGACAGAATGGAGCTAAAGGACAGACCCTCTCTCTTTGCATTGTCTCTCCACCAGCTTTTCAGACGTTTGCCAGGACCAAGATCTTTCCCTCGTCACAGAGTTCAGACATGCTTTTCCTTTCCCTGCAGTGCTCTTCCCTTCTCCTTCACCTAACCAACTGGTAGAGCTCAACTCGGGTATCACTTCCTTGTGGGCTAATACGTACTTATATTTCTGGTACTTATCACAGTTACTAGTGGTGTTTTGGTAAATGCTTAACAACCAGCTCTGTGGGATAGGGGATGCTTTGGTTTGTAGTGTTTGCTGATTTCAGTGATGTAAATGCTCTCAGTTCAGCGATATCAAGCTACCACTGTGATGTCATTGAAAGTGGAGTTGAGAAGATGTGCAGTAGCAAACCGTGATGTAGAATTTCCACGAGAAAGGTGCAAATATATATTTAAGTAATTTCAGGAGTGTAGAAAACAGTAAATTAGAAAATGGTGAGCTTAAAGTATTTATTACTTTTGTTTCTCATACAATTAATTGCAAGTTTATGTAGTTTAATTTCTAATATTGACTGTGTTTGATGACTGGCTTGCACAATTCTAAAAATGTAGCAAACAGCTCTGACAACTGGCAGAAGCTGGCTTCTGCACACCACTGACCATTACCTAGTTCTGTGTGTAATCGGTTGCTTAAATGTCTGTCTTCTCCATGAGAATGGAAGCATGTAAAGGCAGGGACTGTGTTTGCCTTGCTCTATCAGTAATTTGGAGAAGGGACAACAAAAGCCACTTAGGAATCCAAATAGGAAGGGCTTTATGCAAGGAACTAGAGGCTTACACCACCTTGGAAGGTCATGGAAGCAGATGGTTGGGTGTAGTTGACTCCCAGGAACCTACACAGAAGCTGTCTCAGCTTCTCCCAGTCTCAGTGGGAACTGCTACTCCTGATCCTAGGGATTCTCAAGAGCTAGCCTTTTGCCCATGGGTCTTCCTGCAGCTTCCAGCAGAGATGACCAAATCCCACGTGGGCTTCTCTCATTGGATGACTCTAACCTGGTTCCTTGCTGGGAAGGGCTGAAGAATCTGGCCTCAGGGTTCTTCTCTGCAATGCAGAGAATCTGCAGAAGGGAGCAGAGAGGACACCAAGTTGCTCTATCTTTCTCTCTTGCTCACTGCATATCACCAGCACGTAGAATATTCTCTTATGCCGAGGAGGTACTCAGTATGTGTTGGCTAAATGATTAACTCCCAGGTGTTGAAAGTATATAACACAACTTGTATAATGTTGCTGAAATGTAACACTAATAGTATAATAGCTCACCACTTTATAGAGTATTCTGTGAGAAAATGTACTTCAAGTTCCAGTTACGGTGCCCAGACCCACATTTTCTGATTTTGCATTTCTGGCAACAAGTATAGGAATTACTCGTCTCCAATTCCTTTTTAGACTTTAAGCAACAGGAATAGGAAGATCTTGATGTACATTCAGCTTTAGTCATGACAAGGAAAGTTAAGTTCTGAGTTCCTAGTCATAGGAGATAGAAATTCTGTGTGGAGGAGAGAGTTCTAGCGGCTATAATGGAAAAGTAAATTCTGTGTAAGGGAATTTACGTAGAACTATGGTATTACATAGAGCAAAGCAAGTGCTTTATATTAGGATTTTCTGTATTATGCTTATTTAATTAAAATCAGAGTGTTCATTGCAAAAGAATATAAGCTATATAAAAATTAAATTGGAAGAATAAACTATCTGAAATTTGCATAGAGATTTTCTATAGTTTTTTTTTTTTTTTTAAACATCTTTATTGGGGTATAATTGCTTTACAATGGTGTGTTAGTTTCTGCTTTATAAGAAAGCAAATCAATTATACATATACATATTTTCCCATATGTCTTCCCTCTTGCGTCTCCCTCCCTCCCACTCTCCCTATCCCACCCCTCCAGGCTGTCACAAAGCACCGAGCTAATATCCCTGTGCCTTGCGGCTGCTTCCCACTAGCTATCTACCTTACCACGTTTGTTAGTGTGTATATGTCCATGACTCTCTCTCATATAGTAGGTCTTAACAGGTGAGTGAACCATACCTTGGGGTTATTAACTCTGGCAGTTCTTAAAGAAATCACTTAGTAAATAGTATGATGAACTAAAATATACTCTAAAGAATACAAAAAAGTGCTTTAAGTTTCTGGCAGCGGGGATCATGCCTTAATCGCTGTGTTATCCTTCAAGAGTTAGCACTATGTTTAACAAACAGGCATGCACTGATTGTCAAATGAAACAGTGCAGGTCGTCAGGGAGATGAACTTAGAAAAGGAAGCGTAAATTAAAATAATCTAATCTAATCTCAGGACGCATGTAATAGACCATCAGAAAAAATGAGTAAGAATTGTAGATTTACAAATAGGAAAACTGATTTACAATAAGGACGGAGTTAGAGCTTGGGTGTAATTAATGCTCTTCACCACAAGAGTTGAATTCTTGGCCCCAGGCCATGAGATGGGGCTGTGCCTAGCTCTGGCCAATGAGTTGTTAGGAGACATGACATTTCTAATTGATGCTTCTAGTCTGGTTTAAGATACTAGAAATTTCTTTTCCTTCTACTGTGTTGACTGACAGTGTTCCAGATCATGACCATTCTGTCAGCCTGGGTCTTATGTGATGGATAAGTAAAATAAATGAGAAATAAATAATGTGACCACAGAATTTTTCATTCAAACCAGATCACTTTTGAGACTTAGAGGAGGCTCTGTTAATAATTTGGCTGAGACAAGACACATAAACTAGAACTGTCCTAAGCAAACAGAGACACATAATCACTTAGAACTAATTCTCTGTTATCTTAAGCTCCTGAGATTGGGGTTGTTTGTTACTGCAGCGTAATGATACATGGAGTCAGTGCCAGAACTGAAAATGACAATCTCATTTTTGATTTGTTGCCTTTGAATGAATATATCTGTGTTATTTGGATTGCAAGTGACAGAAACTGAAACTCATTGAGGCAAAGCAAAGGAATTTTGTAGCACTCGAAATCCAAGAAAGACTAAAAAATAAAACAATACTAGGGTACAAATGGAGCTGAGCTTCAGCCACAACCAGAGTGGGGGATGGGATGGGATGCTGTCAGGCCCTTCACCTCCACCTTCTGTTTCTACTTCTCTGTGTGTGGAGCCTACCTGCTTTTCACTGAAGCCAAATTTCTTCCATTGCAGGGCAAACCATGGCCACCAGTGGCTGCTAAATTCTAAATCTGACTGCTTCCATCATCAAGAGGGAAAGACTTACAAATGTCCTCTGAAGCCAGTTTCAAAAATCCCAAGGAAGGATTTCTGTTTGGCTCAGATTTGGAAAGGTGTCAGCCTTTTAACCAATCAGCTGAGACCAGAAAGTTGAGTCATGTAGGACCAGGGCAGTATCCCTGAGAACTACATTGGGATAAGGAGAGAACAGCTTTGAGAAGAATAACGGAGTGCTAGGAAGACAAACACACTAGATGTTTACTTCATTGTACTCATGGATGTGGGTAGACACCATTAGTAAGGCACATGCTTAGAGCTTTTCTAGGGTTATTGCCGAAACTTGTAAAAAATTTTTGGCATTCTTCCCCTACTCCCCTACTCTCTTCTGTGATTCCTCAGATAAAAGCCTCACATTTGAAAATAGCTGGGTGGAAAAATGATGAGTTGTAGGGCCAAAGGACTGAGTCAAGCTAACTGACCCACCTGGGCACTGAACCAGAAGTTCTGCTCTTCGTAGAATTATATTCTAATCAACCAAGCTGAGCTGTGGGAACATAAATGACATGGTGACATTCAAAGTGAGTTTCTTTTTTCTCTAAACTTTTGAGATCACCTTTATTTTGTTTTTAAACATCTTTATTGGAGCATAATTGCTTTACAATGGTGTGTTAGTTTCTGCTGCATAACAAAGTGAGTCAGTTATACATATACGTATGTCCCCATATCTCTTCCCTCTTGCATCTCCCTCTCTCCCACCCTCCCTATCCCACCCCTCTAGGTGGTCACTGATCATAAAATTCTATTATCTACAATTAGCTAACTTAGTCCTTAAAAAAAAAAAAAAGGAAAAAAATTAAAGAGTTGGATTACATCATCTTAAGTCTGCCTTCAAAGGTTAGATTATGGGGTTTATGATTCCGTTGAAAGCTCCAGCACTGGGTTCATGACCTACTGTCCTCCTCTTCTGCTCCACCTGAGCAGTGACATTCGTATTTTCAATGTAAATTTGAGGCGTACAGTAAAAAGCCTACTCCCAACAAAGTTACCAGCCAAAGTCTCCTGTGGCTCTGAAGGTACCTATGATTAAGGTCTGTGTCATGATGAAATTAATTGCTTTAATTAGCCATTAAACAGGCTCCGGGGTCAACATGACAGTGGGTTTCTTTCTGTGATTTAGTGGAAGCAGTTAATGATTTTGTTTTTATTATCTTAACCCCCCTGTTTCAGAATTATTTACTTAAGCACATGGAAAGCAATGGATATTTGTTATTATAAAATTAATTTCATGCCTGACTAGACCATCTCTTTCACCTTTGTCATTACTCTTTGAGCTTTGGGTGTTATCTTGGGCTCATTTGTGTTTATACAACTAGATGGCAATGGACCCTACCAATAATTATTTGGGGAATTTGAGCCATACAGCAAGAGGCAGTGCATTTTCATTCTAATTTTCAGAGTATTTTGTGTATTCATTTCCCTCCATTTCCATTAAAATTTCTCATCAATAGAATAATGTTTCTCAAGTAAAAGTATTACATCGTACTTTCTCTAGTTATCTACATGATAAGAATGGATTATGTAGCTAGAGTAAAAATTCAATATGTAAAAGGACTGAAACACACACCCAGAAGCTATCATTTTGGTTAAAAGCATTTGTCTTCGAAATCTTTGTTTCCTGAAGTCGTGTTCCTTTGTTTTCCCTAGCTTTTATGTGAGGTTCAAGGTGACAATCATGGCTTTTCTGAAATGTCAGTAGCTGTGAAGTTTAACCTAAAATGCCAGTAACATTTTTCTTCTTCTTCTTCTTCTTTTTTTTTTTTTTTTTGGTGCTGGTTCTGAATTAATTCTCAAACACACATAAAATTAGATCTGCAAAGTCTCTTTATGCCTGTTAAACACAGCCTAGATATAACCTTGTGGGTGTGGGGTAGGAGTGAGTTGGACTGGTTCTGATAGGATCCGCCCACGGGTTCCATCATGCCTTGATGCCCTCAGTTGCTGACAGGACCCAGAAAACTACCCTGACTGGTACCTTACTCCCATGAGGTCAGTTATCAGGAACCATAATGCCACTCTCTGATCCCATCACCTAATTTTTCCCACTGACTAGCTTTGACCTTCAACACCCAACAAACATTTATTAAGCATGTACCCAAACCTGGCTGGGAGCTCTAGCTCAGCACCTTACTGGCTGTGTGATGCTCAGCAAATTAAACCTTAGTTTTCATATTTAGAAAATGGGACAAATACAAACATTCACCGTACCTACCTCACAACAGATGTCGTAAGGACTCAAACAGTAAACCATGTGAAAATATCTTGTATAAGCTGCCGTATAGAGGTTAGTTATTTTGTTTCATCGGAGGTATACATCTAGATTTCTGTTGAAAAATAATATCTCTAATCTTAATCAGCTAACTTCTCCTAGAAAATTGTGTGCTGGTGTTATAGTTTAACATTTGGCATATGCTATGTAGAAGGTTCTTATGCTTTTATGCATATCAGAATCATCTGGGGTGCTTTATAGAGGTAAATCCCAGTGTCCCATGCCCAGAGATTCTAGTTTTAGGTTTGCCTTGGGGCTCAGAAACATGAATTTTTAACAAGCACCATGGAGATTTGTTTCCTGTTGTGTTTACCACAACAAGGTAGCATGAACTGGGTGGTTTGAACAACAGAAATTTATTGTCTCACAGTCTGAAGTCAAGAAGTTCCCAGACCAAGGTGTTGGTAGGGTTGGTTCCTTCTCAGGGCTGTGAGGGAGAATCTGTTCCAGGCCTCTTCTCTGGCTTCTGGTGCTTTGCTGGCAATCTTTGGTGTTCCTTGGCTTGCAGATGTATCACCCCAATCTCCGTCTTGCTGTTCACGTGGCATTCTCATGTGCACGTGTCGCCAAATTTCCTCTTTTTATAAGGACACAGTCATATTGGATTAGGGCCCCTCGTAATGATCTGTCTTTTTTTTTCTTGAAATACACTTGACATAGAATATTATGTTAGTTTCAGGTGTGCTTAAGAACTTGACATTTATATACATTATGAAATGATCACCACAATAAGTCTAGTAACCATCTGTCCCCATACAAAGTTATTACAATATCATTGACCATATTCCTTATGCTGTATATTACATCCCTATGACTTATTTATTATATAACTGGAGGTTTGTACCTCTTAATCCTCTATATCTATTTTGCCTACCCCCACTCCCCTCCCCTTTGGTAACCACCCATCTGTTCTCTGTATTTGTGAGTTTGTTTTTCTTTTGTTTTGTTTTTTAGATTCCACACATAAATGAGATCATGTGGTATTTGTTTGTCAATGTTCATAACATCTCTATGCCACCTTTCGTCTGTATGTAAAGAAAAAAGGAGTACCATGACACATAACAGGATGGTTATGATATTTCATTGTCAACCCCCAAACTCAAACAGGCTCTCTTCAATGTCCACATAGTAGAAAATGCCACCACTATTCACCAAGCTGCTCAGAACAGAAATCCTTGGTCTGATCCATGAACCCTATCTTTCCTATCAACTGTGATCTTCATCAGCTCAACTTGTCTAGGCCACCAATATCTCAGACCACATTATTAACCTTCACATTGTTCCCCCTCTATGACTCTTTTTATCTGATCATCTGTATGCCACATAGATGCCAGAGTTGTTTTTTTAAATTAGAAATGACCTTTCTTAACTTCACCTGCATAGACTCTATTTCCAGATAATGTCACCTTCTGAGGTGCTGGCAGACTTCAACATATGAAATTTGGACTTCATTATATGAATTTTGAGGGGACATAATTCAACCTAAAACATACCCTAAGTGTTTCTCCTTATGTACCGCCTCACACCCTATGGCCCTACCTAAGCCAAGTAACTAGAGCCTTTTAGCTGGGTGCCTCAGAAGAGGGCTGTTACAGTTGAGGAGAGGTGACACATAGGCATTGGAAAATCATGGAAGATACAATAATTAGAAAGACTTGTCTGTAAATATATGAAAGAAACAATAGATTTGAAAAAATGTGTTATGATATAAAACCAAGTTTTTCTTGCCTAACAGGATGGGGGCAGCTCTCCAAGAGAAAGGGCTCTCTCCTTATTTCACCCCCTTCCTTAGGTTAGGTCATAACTCAAGACCCAAACATAATCATTTTGATTTTTATGTCTATTTTTACTTTTATGTGGTAGCAGTTTATACACCATTTTATATTTTGTGTTCTACTTAACAATATATGATGAATATTTTCCATGTTGTGGTATTCTTCATATTTTAATGCCTAAAAAATAGACCATCAGGTGGTTGAACCCTAATTATGTTGTGAGTTACACCTATGTATTGCAGCGATTGTAATGAAACTACACAATGAAGGGAAAGACCTGAGGAATTGGTAAGGGAGGAATTGCTCGTGAGTCTTTACCTCCCTGCCCACTCTTGTTGGACAAACATTGCCAAGAGAGTGGGTTTACTCACCAACCCAGTTTGCTGTCCCTGAGTCCCATTAACGCTCACAACTGGAAAGGATGAAATGCCCACTTACAGGTCCAATTCTGCTTCAGCCTGGGACAGATTTCACCACTCTTGCCAAGGCCCCTGTCTTGACATATTCAAATAACCTTTTCCCCTTCTGGAATGCCCTTCCTATATTTCTCTGCCCATCCAAACACACTCTCTTCATATTTCCAGGCTCCACGCAACTTCAATCTACCCAGCAAAGCCTTTCTTTACTAGCTCAAGGGATCTAGCTTCCCCCTGAAGTCTTGGTTGTGTTTTATCCTCTGCTTTTGTCTTATCTCGTCTGCTGTATTATAAATTGGTTGCAATCAGGGATCATGTGTTAGCCTTTTGGGTACTTCTCACCACTTCTGTTATAATGTGGAGCCTATATTAGGTGCTCAGCAAACACCATCTTTCAAAGAACTGAAGTCTTCAGGAAGGTGACAGATTTTCCAAGTGTCCTGGGAAAAGACTGATGATAAAGTATATTGTACTAATAAAATGGAATATATGCATTCATTAAAGTTATAAGCATGATGATTATATATTAACATGAAAATTTCACAGATTCTATTTTAATTTTAAGTGAAGAATATAGTACATAAAATTATATTTATACTACAATTACAGCTATGGAAAAATATGAATAAAGGCTGGGAGGGAATGCAAATATGAAGACAGTTATATTTAGGTGATAGATTAATGGATAAATTACTTTCTTTTAATACTGGGGTGCTATTTTCATAATAACTAAAAAACCTACAGTGATAGTTTGGATTGTGGACAGCTATGGAGAAAAAATAGTTTCTGGAAATGGAAAATAAAATGAGTTATATAGAGACTTCAAGAACCTTCAATGCATGAGCTAAGTCTGATAGCCTTGTGCTTTAGTTTTTAACCTTAACCAATAATGAACACTCAATATAGGAGATATTTTAAAGACATGGTTACCATGTCTTAGGAGATCCATTTGGTAATCCTCCCATTTATATAATAACTCCAATTTCAATTTCCCCCCAAAAGTAGAACTGCCAGTAAGATATCTGAAATTCAAGACCTATGACAATCTTAATTACTTCAACTTCTTTTGTTCAAGATCCCCATATTTTTAGGACTCTTGTATTTCGTTCGTGTGATAAGAAACAGTTTCCGGTGTTTGAATCATCATGTTCTTTCCCCACATAACAATGTCCTATGGGGTTTTCAACAGGGAAGAAAAGGCAGCACACTGGAGTAAGATTTTGCTATGATTATCTCATCATCTCTTTTCATGTGCGGTGCCACTGGCAAAATTCTTTTTTAAAGAAGTTTCAGCGAAATGATTGGCACTTGGTAAGTGGTTGATATTGAATAGGAAAAGCCAAGAGCTAATTTGAAGTCTTTATATAATGTTCTTTGTTTAAAAAATATGAAGAGAAAAAAATCCAGAATTAGACTACTAAGAACTAGAGCAGTCTTACACCTTACTGTTTTAATTGGTGGTTATTCATGAGAAGAATCAATAATTCCTTTTGAAGTTTCACATCGACTGATTAATTTTGATCAACTCATAATTAATCATCTGTGAATAAAATGAATCAGCTGTAATTTTAACCTTAGTTTTTAAAAACATAGCTACAATGATAGAAGGCATTGGTTATCTAACCTGATTCAAAGCCTTGTAAATGATTTCAGCTGTATTTTGGAGAAACTACAACTTATCAATTTACTCATGAGTTTCAGCAATCACATTTTCAATACCTTTGCAGAACATATTTATCGAAATGTTAATGTAATTTTGTGTTCTTCGGGTATTTTACCTGTTTTATTTTAACCAGCAAGGAATAAAGTAGTAGTACCCAGTGTATTTCCAGATACCATGGAGGCAGAGAAGTGAGTCAAAAGCATCATAGGGTGTGGAACCTATTCTCAAAGACCGTACAATATAAGTGGAGGAACAGACAGACTGGACATATACAAAATAATCAGAGAATAACTGACTTTCAAACTGTCACGTTAACTGATAGTAGATAAAATAATTTCAGAAAAGTAAGGAAGCTGGAGTAGTCTTTGAGTTCCTTGGAGGACATGGAACTTGAGTGGATACTTGAGGGATAGTGTGGCTGGGACTGCTAGTTTTCCCCAATATCTGTTCTTCCCTCCTAGACAGGAAGAGAACCTAGCTGGCCAGGAAGGCTACACTTAGGCTTCTTGCATATATGTGTGGCCATGGGTCCAAGTTCTGTGCAGTGAGTTGTAAGCAGAACAGCATGTAAATTTTAGATCATGCCATTAAGGCAAGAAGTATGTCCACCTGTTACTGCTTTTTGTCCATCTTACTGGGAGGGACACGGATAAAATAGCTAGAGCTGGAGCAGCCATCTCGGGCCATGATATTAGAGTCATGTGAATATGGCAGAGAACAAGATGGAGCCTGAGCCCCCTGTCACCCTCATCAAACAGAATTGTCAAGTAAGCTGGGAATTTTATATGTAAGAGAAATAAACGAATATCTTGTTTAAGCCATTATTATTTTGGGTCTCCCTATTAGAGTAGCCAACCCTATATCCCAATATAGATGGATAGAATGTAGATCATCAGAACAATAGAGGGCACATTTCATGTAAGGAAACAGCAGTAACAGAGACCCTGGATGGGGATTATTTCCTACCTCAGAGTGTCTTTACATATGTTAAAGAGTGAAGAAAGTTATAGTTACTACTTGTTTATCTTCATTGTGGTCAGAGAATACACTTTGTATAATTTGAATCCTTTAAAATTTATTGAGACTTGCTTTATGTTCTAACATATGGTCTATCCTTCTGTACTGGGGAAAAGTGTGTATTCTGCTGTTGTTTTCTGGAGTGTTCTGTAGAGTCTGCTTGGTCTAGTTTGTTTACAGTATTGTTCAAATTTTTCTGTTTCTTTATCTTTTGTCTAGTTGTTCTATCCATTATTGAAAGTGGGCTATTGAGTTCTCCAGCTGTTATTGCTGAATTGTCTATTTCTCCCTTCACTTCTGTCAGGTTTTGCTTCATGTGTTTTGAAGCTCTGTTAAGTTCATATATGCTTATAATTTCTCATATATTTATATAGTGTAATTTCTTATAATTTCATATATTTTCTTGATGGATTGACCCTTTTACCATTATAAAATATCATGCATTGTTTCTACTAACAGTTTTTGTTTTAAATCTATTTTATTTGATATTAGTATAGTCATTCCAGCTTTCTTTTGATTTACACCCTACCACATGAGTAATTACATTAAATGTAAGTGGATTGAATCCTCCAAATAAAGGCAAATATTGTTTCTAGTTTTTAGTTTTCTATATGCCTTGTCATTTTTGTTTCTCTGTTCCTCCATTACTGCCTTCTTTTGTGTTAAGTATTTTTCTAGTGTACCATTTTAATTCCCTTGTCATTTCTTTTACTGTATATTTTTGAATTACTTTCGTAGTGGTTGGCCTGGGGATTATGCTTATAAAATCATAATTTATGACAATCTAATTTGGATTAATACCAACTTAATTTCAATATTGTAAAACATCTTTATTCCTATTATTCCTATAGAGCTCCATTTCCCACTCCCTTTTTTCTGCAGTTCTCCATATATATACACATGCACACGTGTGCGTGCACACACACACACACACACATATTGTACCCATTAACACAGGTTTATAACCGTTGCTTTATGTATTTGGCTTTTAAATCAGATAAGAAAAAATGTGTCGCCAACAGAAATATATTTCTGCTTTTATATTTACTTATGTAGTTTCCTTTGCCAGTATTCTTTATTTAGTTATGTAGATGTGAGTTACTCTTTCTTTTATTTCAGCCTGAAGTGTTTAGTGTTTCTTGGAAGGCAAATCTGCTAGTGATGAATCCTTCCAGTTTTTGTTTATCTGCAAATGTCTTAATTTCAACTTTATTTTTGAAGATAGTTTTGTTGGACATAGAATTCTTGTTTGATATGGTTGTTTTTTTTGTGGCTTTTACACACTGACTGAATATGTCACCCCACTGTTTTTAGCCTTCATGGTTTCTGATGAGGAATTAGCTGTTAGTCTTATTGAGTCTCCTTTGTATATATGTGATGAATTACTTCTCTCAGTACTATCAAGCTTGTGTCTTTGTCTATCAGATGTTTGATTATGATGTGTCTAGGTGTGAATCTTTTTGTTTGTTTTTGTTTTTTTTTCTTGCGGTACGCGGGCCTCTCACTGCTATGGCCTCTCCCGCTGCGGAGCACAGGCTCCGGATGCGCAGCCTCAGCGGCCATGGCTCACGAGCCCAGCCGCTCCACGGCATGCGGGATCTTCCCGGACTGGGACACGAACCTGTGTCCCCTGCATCGGCAGGTGGACTCTCAACCGCTGCACCACTAGGGAAGCCCTAGGTGTGAATCTTTTTGCGTGTATCCTATTTGAAATTTGTTGAGTTTCCTGCATGTGGAGATTAATATTTTTTATTAAATTGGGGAAGTTTTAAACAATTATTTATTCAAATATGCTTTCTGCCTCTCTCCCCCTTTCCTCTCCTTTTGGGTCACGCCATATACACATGTTCATATGCTTGATGGTGTCCCACAGGTCTCTGAGGCTCTGGTTCATTGTTCTTCGTTATTTTTCTATCTGTTACTCAGACTGGATAATTTCACTTGACCTATCTTCAAGTTCACTGATTGGTTCTTCTTTCTGCTGAAATCTAGTGTTGAGCTCCTCTAATGAATTCTTCATTTCAGTTATGGTAGTTTTCAACCTCCAGAATGCCTGTGTGGTCCTTTTTATAATTTTGATCTCACTCTACCTGGTGAGGCATCATTCTCATATTAAAAAAAATTTTTAAACATGGTTTCCTTTGATTCTTTAAACATGTTTATAATAGTTGACTTAAAATCTTTGTAGTAAGTCCAACATCTGGCCTATCTCAGAGGCATCTTCTGTTGATTGACTTCTGTCCTGTGTACGCACCATGCATTCTTACTTCTTTGCATGTTTCACATTTTGTTGAAAATTGAATAATTTACATATTATAATATAATATGGCAAATCAGGAAATTGGATTCCTTCCGCCTTCCCCAGGAATTATTGTTGTTATTGTTTGTTTTGGTATTTGTTTGTTTAGTGATTTTTCTGAAGGAATTCTGTAAACTGTATTTTTTGTGATGTATATCCTCTGGAGTTTCTGCCTCGTTAGCTTAGCCATCAGCAAACGATTGGTCAGAGATTTCCTTAAATCCCTGGAATCAATGAGTCTCCCAGGTTTTGCCTGGGTGGTCTGTGTGCGTGTTGGGTATGTCTTCACCACTCAGCTAGCAGTTTATATCTCTGCCTTAGTCTTCACTTCCTGCTTGCTTAGAGCCTCCAGATCAGCCAGAAGTGAGATCCTCATGTGTGTTTCCTGAGCACACATTCAGCCCTGGACATACGCACAGCTCTACCTATGTACATGGCCTTCTAATTTCCTAGGAATATGTTGGAGCTTTTCAAATCCCCTATGGGCATCTCATTCCCCAGATTATCCTTTTAGGCTTTTTAGTTAGTCTATTATTTGCTCCAATTGTTGTCCACCACTTCAGACAGCCACAAAGTTGAACAATTTTCTGTAACTGCTGCTGAAAAACATCCTCAAAAGAAAAGAATCTGGGGGAGAAGTTTTCTCCTCTGAGTGACTTTTGAGTCAGATCAAGTACAGAGGACAGATTTTCAAGTGGGTTTTCCAGGGAAGCACGACCCCGGTCACATAAGGACAATTCTTTGGAAATGTGGTGTTGAATGAGCTGCAGCTTTCCTCTGGTGGCTGCCAGGTTGCTGATTTTCAACCCAAATGTGACCTCCCCATGTTGGGGAATTGCAACATGGCAGTTCATCCATGTTGTCACAAATGGAGGGCAGGGGATGGCAAGTAAAATGCCACAAAGTTATTACTGATATTCAGCTGTTCTTGAAGAAATGCTTTCCATGTTCTTGTGAGCATTTGGATAATTTGCAGAGTTCTGAGAAAGTTATTTTTGACATTTTTTTGGCCAATTTTCTCATTACTTTTATGGAAGAGAGAAATTTTAGAAGTCTTTACCATTTTTGCTACAGTCACCCTCTCATCCACTTTTATGGCTCTTTCTAGGTATTACTTATTATTGTTTGGGCATATTGAGGTAATTTTTCACAAGTCGTTTGAAATCTCATTGGAGGAATTTTACTTTTATTCTTCACAATTATATTGGGTAGAACATGTGTTGTTGGTAATAGTAGCCCATTGTACTTGGGTTTACAGTTAATATCTTAAAAAATCCAATTTGTATTGTTTACAAACAAATATGTCTTATTAACGTTCAAATATAATTGCTTAACTAATACTCATTTAGTGATTAATATGGCTGTTTACTGTTCTAATCACTTTACAAATATTGATGTGTTTAATTCTCATAACCCTATAAGGAAAATACCATTATTAACCTCATTTGCACTAAGGAAACAAAGTCACAGGTAGATTAAAAAACGTTCCAAAGTTCATATAGATAGTGAATGACAAAAACAGAATTTAAGGGGCTTCCTTGGTGGTGCAGTGGTTAAGAATCTGCCTTCCAATACAGGGCACACGGGTTCGAGCCCTGGTCCAGGAAGATCCCACATGCCACAGAGCAACTAAGCCCGTGCGCCGCAACTACCGAGCCTGCGCTCTAGAGCCTGCGAGCCACAACTGCTGAAGCCCACGCCCCTGGAGCCCATGCTCTGCAACAAGAGAAGCCACCACAATGAGAAGCTTGCACAACGAAGAGCAGCCCCAACTCGCTGCAACTAGAGAAAGCAAAGACCCAACGCAGCCAAAAATGAAATAAATTTATATTAAAAAAAAAACAAACCTTGTTTAAAAAAAAAAAAACAATTCAAATCCAGGCAGTCAGGCTCTAGAGTTTTTGCTTTTAATTATTATGCTCTGCTGCCTCTCCAAGTAGTTACATTAATGATTATATTTAATTCATGTATTCTAATATTTATTGAACATATACACTATATGCTAGGTACTGTAGATTTGGAGATAGGTATGGTCTCTACCATTGTGGAGCTTATAATTGAGTGGTAGAAGATTATAAACATTAAACAAATAATTATACAAATTACAAGTGATACAAAGGGTAAGTTTCAGGTTGTACGAGAGCATCCTGAAAGTGTTATGTGGAAAACTTAATCTCGTGTAGAGGGGCCAGAAAAGGTTTGTTTCAGAAAGTACATTGCCAAATTGAGAACTAAAACCAAGTAGGATTTGTCCAGACCCCAGGTATGGCAGTTCTTTCCAATGAATTCTGCTGCTTCTGTTAGCTGCCAGTGTATTTTCTTCCCTGCTCTATTCTCCTTTCTTCTTTCCTGTCCTCTTTATCTCATAACTTCCCTTTTGTCTTTTGACTGTCACATAAAAGGGTAGTCATTTGTCTTTCTCTGTCTGACTTATTTCACTTAGCACAATACCTTCTAGATTCATCCATGTTGTCACAAATGGCAACAACTCATTCTTTTTTATGGCCGAGTAACAGTTTTGTGTGTGTATATATATATATGTATATATACACCACATCTTTATCCACTCATCTATCGATGGACACTTAGGTTACTTCCATATCTTGGCTATTGTAAATAGTGCTTCAACAAGCAAAACAAAACAGAAACTGACTCACAGACCCAGAGAACAAACTGGTAGCTGTCAGAAGGCAGAGGGGTGGAGGGTTGGGCGATACAGGTGAATGGGATTAAGAGGTACAAACTTCCAGTTATAAAAGAAATATCACAGGAATGTAATATATAGCATAAGGAATGTAATCAACAATACTGTAATAACTTTATATGCTGCCAGATGGCTACTAGATTTGCGGGGATCATTTTGTAATGTATTTAAATGTTGAGTCACTAGGTTGTACACCTGAAACTGGCATAATACTGTACATCAACTATACTCCAATTTAAAAAAAGGTAGTAATTGGCATTCAGTCAGTATGTGTCTTTCATCCTGTGTTGGGCACAATTTGGCAGTGGCTGGAAATTCTCGATTGTGTCTGCAGTTGTTTGGTGCTTAGGGGTTTCTTCTCAGTGTCACCTCATTCCTATATTTGTGCTACTTTAATTTTAATTTTTTAACGTTATGCATATGTCACTTTTCTAAGAGATCTAATACAGTTTGGAAGTGGTTAAATTGTATAAAAAATGACAGGGAATTACAACTCCCTAAAATGTGAATTTTTGCTCTTGTGGCTTCAAATGTATGAGGACATAGCTTCTGGGTTTGTCAGTTCTTTGCCTTGGTGTCCTCAGTAGCTTGGCAGCATTTTACACTGGCAGGTTCCTTTTGTCTGTCAACACAAGCTTGTTTTGTGCTCAGTGTTAGCTCTTGGATGGTTATGCAAAAGTGATGTGTCACTGAAATTTTCTTTTTTGACATGTCTCTTACCTGGTGGTTAATGGCTGTGATGAAATATTTTTCCTTCAAGAAATGAACCACTTCTTCTTGGCTGTATATTCTAGTCTTTGATGTTATATTTGCCAAAAATTGCCAGTGAAACGTTCTTTATTTTCTGTTCATTTAAAAAATCTCTACCATTTCTCTGTTCTATGTTTATTATTTCTATCCATGAAGTGATGTGTAGCTGTAGTTTATCAGGCATTATATTGTAAACCAACTGGTTGATTACCTTCAACATGAGGGACTTAGAGTAGAGAAAAAAGAGATGACAAATTCAGGATGTGTTCCATTCAACAACAAATGAAATAGAAAGTAGATTTCTACTAAATTGTTTGAACAATCAGAGAGCTGTGGGAGAGTATATATTTTGTAATCAATATAAAGTGAATTATGTTTTTGTCTGTCTTGTATCACATAACACAAAACCTGGTGGATGTATTTTTTTTTTTTTTTCCCAGAAGTTTATATCTTTAAGGGTGGTTATTACCTTGAACTCTGAGAGGAAAACCAGCCAATTTCTCATAAATCTGAGTATTGCATGGGTGAGGAATAAAAACAAAGGTGCATGCTTTTTTCAGTACTAACAGAAATAAATAGGTAAAATTGCAATAAGAGTGATTTAGAGAACTGTGAGGAGAAAGACCAGTAGTAATAGCACTCTAGCACTACAACAGAATTCAGAGGGACATTGTGGAAGTTTTGTTCTGATGGCATTAAAAGTAGCATAGTGTCACCAGTCTGAAGTGGTTAAATTGCCTGTATTTGGATGTATTTGCTAGACATCATAAAATTACTGGAATTATTTTTAGACTGAGACCTAGATTCTACTTCTGGTTCTGGTATATAATCATAGGTATATTTCCAAAATGGAAAACAGGGGAGTTATATTGGATTCTCTCCAAGGTTAATTAGACCTGTGAGTTCTTTTGGATTTCCCTTATGAAGCATCAGATAACTCTGGTCATTGTATTTTGCATAACTGCCTGTTGTTCTCACAACAGTTAATATTATATCTAATCAATGCTCCAGGAAAAAATTAGAAAATTTGCAATAAGAATCTTCCACTCGATGACATAACTGGACTTAGGGCCTCTGATCGTGATAATACTTATGTGAAGTTCTAAAATTCTGTCACAGTTAGGAAAGTCACTTATTTAAATCAATTTTATGAATGCTATGGACAGGTTAATCTTTGCTGTATTTTAATCTCCTAATTCTTCTCAGTACCTATTCTAAATTTTTCAAAATGCCTTCACACCTAGCGTCTACTTCAGTCTGCACAAATGAGTCTGGGAATAAAGGATGCCATGAGTCCTCACCTGGAGCCAGTTCTACCTAGTCATGGGAGATCTGAATAGGGGTGGAAGGATGAGGTCACTCTTCTGGAGTCGGTCTCCCACGGAGAGAAAGAAGGTCAGTGGTCAAGAAGTCCAGCCAAGGTGAGACAGCCAGTAGGAGTCCAGCTGTGTGTGCTTTGGCAGAAGGAAAACTAACAACAGGTGAAGGTCAGTAGCCAAGAGATCAAGAAATAGTGAAGCAGTTGAAGATCAGGGAAGATCTTTCAGTAGATATAGCTATGTCTAAGGAATGTGGAGTCCACATGTTCAAAAAAAGCTTGCTTTACTCAGTTAACCAATCAGGAACATGTGAGGGTTAGTGGGGTCAACCAGCTTACCCAAGGGTGTTCTTCCCCATGAAATGGGATGCCAAGAATTAAACCTACATCTTTTGAGTACAGTATCTATTTAATTTCTCCTCTACCTCTCACTGTCAGGATTAAGGTACTCTATGGATGTTAAAGAATATGTAAATTCTCATGTAAAGTTTTTATGAGGAACTTGGGATCCATGGTTTGAAGATTCACTTTCTCATGAGATACCAGAGCTGAAAGCAAGTGTTGTGAAGCAATGTGCAAGGTAGGATGTGTATCATGAAAACCTGAGGCTGCATGGTTGCTTACTCAGGTTGCTTTCCTCGCAAGCAGAGTGTTAGAATTCAGGGTTTGCATGAAGGGCTGTTATGAGCATGAATTTTTAAAACCTGTTATTGTTTAATGCAAAATCGCAAATAAGGAATACATGCCTGGTTACCTGAGGGCATCATCGTTGGCTGGAAAAATCCATTTGCTCCACAGCTGTCCCTAGTTTCAAAAGCCCCTGATGGATAACCTGGCTCAGCATCTCTTGAGTATCTCTTTCTCACTGTGCTCCAAGCATCTGCTGTTCCAGACGTGCCATTTGCTTCTCATGTTTCAGAGAGATGTTAGTGATGGAGGATGGGTTTTTTTAAATTTAAGAATACAAACAAATGTTTGATCTATCAGTTTACATTGTTACCTTTCCATTCTTCAGTAATAAAGCATTCTTTATTACTCACCTGGATTAAATCATTGTTCTTGCTTCATAATGCCCTACAACGCTGTTAAGTAAGTCCTTTTCAATTCTCTGTAGACCTGGCCTGTGCAAAAGCTGTTATTTTATGACTGCAAAACATGATTTTCATTCTAGTTGAGGTTATGTTTTCTCACTTTAGTAAGTGTTTATTATGTAATATTTGAATATACAAAATATATGTAGCATAATAATAAAAAAACACCTGTAAATCCACCCTTTCAATTATGGACTAGAACAACACTGTTTTGTCTTACCTTGTCGTCCTTTCCTACTCTACCTCTGTACCTCCTCTACCTCCAGAGGTAGCTAATGTCCTAAATTGCTTTGTAATTTATTTATTTTTATCGCATAAGTCTGAATCTCTAAACAATATACCATTTAGTTTCATTTATTTTATAATCTCAAAATGGATATTGATGCATGTAATTTGTATGGTTTGCTTATTTCTTAAACAAAATTCTGTTTCTAAGAAACCTCCATGATTTGCTCCTTATAGAGCAGGGCTTTTTGACATGCACACAACTCACCTTGGGAGCATGTTAGCGTCGGGGTCCTGATTCAGTACATTCACAGAGAGACCTGAGGCTCTGCATTTCTAACAGGCTACCAGGTGTTGTTCATGCTGCTGGTTTGTGTTACACTTTGATCAACAAAGTTATAGAGGGCACGGAATAGTCCCAATTAATGGATGGTGCCTTACTCTAAATAAGGTTAGGCATACCCTTCTGAAAACATACACTTATTTCTCCCCCAAACCTTAGTGGAAAGATGGATATTGTGCAAAGAATTGTGGGGCTGGCTCCTTTTGACCTAAGAACAATGATGTGTAATGGCCTTGTCTAAAAACCACTTGGGCAACATTAAACCAAGTTTCCCCCTGTGGTTGCTTGCTTGGATGCTTTTCTATCACAGGTCGTGTAGGGAGAATACTGGTCATTTTTTTGAAAGCTGGGATTTTCAGGCAATTATAATGTGTGCTGGCTATGTATGGCTTGATGTATAAGGGCTTTAGGACCAAAGGTATGTTTTTACTTGTTAGTCATGCACTCACCTTTGGTGAGGTCCTAATAGTATAAGACAATCAACCTGGAAGGGAAGAACAGAAAGCCGTGTGACACAACTTTGAGCCCCTCTTCAGTGTGATTCAGCTGAGAGATCCACAGGGCTGATAGGCAGATGATTGACCGTCCTTGTATTCCCCAGGGCACAGATTTCAAGGAGCAGCTGCCACTTCTGATCCTCTTAAAGATACACTATTTAGCAATAATTTTACTTTCAGAGAGACGAAAAGATTCTTGTTACTTAGTGCTGTTTATTCTGCTTCTGAATTCACAACGTTAGACTGTAAAACTACAATCACCTTCCACTTTCAGAAGAGCCGTTCAGCCTTTGAGAAATGGAAAGTATGGGTACATATTTCATGTTACTTAAGTGGTAGAGAATAGGGAATTGGGCTCTTTGGCTCTAATGGGGGTCTGCCTTGGTGAGAGAAATTAGCGTTTTGACGGAAAAGTCATGAATTACTTCACACAGTATTTACCATTATTCTAAATAATGATGAATTTGATAAGTGTATTCTGGTTTTTAGGGTCTTTGTAGCTTGTTTAGAGATACAAGAGTTGAAATTTAATTAAAGGACAAGGTGTCTTTTTATTGCAAGTGACAGAAACCCATCTCAAATCAAAAGCCAAAAGGGGAATGTCTGTGCTCATATGACTGGTAAATTCTTACGGTTCTCCGGCTTTAGGGGCAGGTAGATCCAGGGCTTAATCAAGTTATCAGCTCTGTCTCTCAGAAGCTCAGTTCTGTTTTCCTTGGTGTTGGCTTCATTCTTCCCGGGGAGTGGCCAAGCTGGCAGTCCACAGCTTGAGCCTGGCATTGTCAGCGAAGTGCCAACCTCGGAGAGCGGAGTGAGCTGCTTTCCGAGTAGCTTAACCAGTTAGTGCTTTCCGTCTTATCCTTTGTTGTAACCTCTTCTCTTCTTCTCCTTTAACTATTTAACTCTTAATCCTTTGACCCTTAAATCACTCTCATTTACAGTGTCTTTCTGTTTCCTTCTTTAATTACTCCCTCTCTTTCTCTGTGTACCTAAGATGGTTGAAAGCTCTGTGGGTAGGGAGAGATAGTGTGTGTTGATGTAGCCATTTAACATACTATTATATAGCAGTATATAATATCATGTACAAATGTTCACAATTTATAAGTAAAAAAGCTGATTCCCAAATAGCTATAGACTATGATATCTTTTAAAACACAAGTAGAATATCTAGATGTATAGGCATAATGATATATAAATAACAGCAAAGAGATCCAGTAGGATATACTCCAAAGAGTTAACATTGATTATAGCCAAGTGAATGTTAATTCCAAAAATTTAGCTTAGTAGCCATAAGTCTTTTCTCTGGAACAGTTCACACTTCCCAGAAAAGGTCCCTTCACTCTCTTAGTGGAAGATATGCTCGTATATTTGGTTCCATTACCCTAGGGGGTGAGTGGAGAGGAAGACTGGGGTTTTTAATACTGGGTATGTAAACTTTCACTTAATGCTTCTGATTTCAGGATGGTACAAGCACCTGCCCTTAACTCTGCCTGAAGAGAGATGGGGTATGTGCGTGTGCATGCATGTGCGTGCATGTGTGTGCGTGTGTGTGCGTGCGTGCATGTATGTGGGAGGAGGTGCCAGGCTGAACTGTGCAAAGCGGGGACAGAGATCTGGGAGAGAAATCGAATTCCCCAGCCCCTCTGGCAGCTCCCCAGGGCCAAGCCTCTTCTCTGGAGGGCCTCAGAACACAGAGATCTTTGTTGCCAGGGTACGATGTAGTAGAAATTGACTCCAGTGGTCATATTCCCTAATCCCTGATGTGTCTCAGAAAAGTAAATCAGATGAGCGTCTATATAACATCCTACAAGTTCCTGTCCAGTTCCTAATTAAAAATCAAAATGAATCTTTTTTATTAAGGTATACTTCCAAATGTTTAATATCTAGGAAGTAAATCTGAGTTACTTCATTTTAAGTAGTTTCAAGCATAAAAATATACAGGAAATTTTTATCTAGTACTTTGAAATATTTGAATATTTGGCTATTTTAAGATCCTTAAGGAGAATTATCTCTTTAGAGATATTTTAAGATCATTAAAGAGCATTATCCACATACAGCTCCATATGTCATTACTTAATATCGAGCTATGTGTAAAAAGTAAGTTAGTGAAAATTTCAAAATGGAATAATACCTAACGTCAAACTTAAAGTAACATTCATGTTTTATTTTATTTTTCTTTTCAGGGCATTTAAGAGTCAGTGGCTGAAAGAACAATATTTTTTATCCTCACTGCATACAGGGTTGAGTGTTCCAACTCTTCTTCTTACTTTAATTATTTTGCCATTAATTTCATGTGGTAGATATAGACATAAAATGGCAATGGTTAACAGGTATTGGGTTTGCCTTTTTAGCTCTTATTTGTTCCCTCTCTCTTTTTATTCTTTATTCCTTTCTTAATGAAAAATAACAACTAAAGTTTACTTAATGTTTACCAAGTTTTAGGCTCCATTTACATCCTTTGCCTACACTAGATTATTTAATTCTCACAGCAATCTATGAGGAATGCTGGTTATCAGATGCTGAGGTTGAAGCTTCAAAGTTTAAAGGCTAGAGTGCTGTGCTGCAGCGGTTCTCCAAATGTAGTCCCTGCACCAGCAGCATGGGCATCGCTTAGGAACTTACTAGAAACACAGATTCTTAGGCATCACCCTAGATTTAAAGAATGAGAAACTTTGGGGGGTGGGACCTGCCAATTTGTGTTCTAACAAGCCCTTTCAGTGATTTTCATCCATGCTTACCGTTTGTTATAAGTATACATGTTTGAATTTGTTCCTGCAGTTTGTTTTACATTTTATTTTACCTCTTAAAAAATTATTGAAAACTCTTGGGTTTAAATAGATTCCTTATAGTTTATTCCTGTGATTATTTAAGAAATTATATTGTATTTTTGGACTAGATTACTCAAAATGTTACCAGCTAGAATCCAGCTAGTAATGTATTTTAAAAAATATACACTATGGTCAATTATGGTTAATATGAGGAATATAAGGATGGATCAGTATCTAGAAAACTATTAATATAATTTACTGCATTGGCAATCTAAAGGAGAAAAAAATCATACATGCAGTGAAAAAGTTTTTGACAAATTTCGCAGCCAGCCCTCATAAAAAATTAAGCAAAATGGGAATAAAGGAACTACAGTATGTTAAAGACTATTTACTAAGCCCAATAGCAGACATCGTCCTAAATAGTATTATAAAACAGTAAAGCCATATCCACTGAAATCAGAACAGAGAAAAAGATGTCTTCTATTGCTTTTATTATTTAACATTGCTTTGTAGGTTGAAGTAAGTGCAAAAAGTTGGGAAAACAAAATAATATCTATAAATAATAGCTATAAATATAAATATAAAGAAAAAGCAATGTCTTTTTTTGCTGAAGATATTTTTTCTGTACCTAGAAACCCCAAGATATACTAGCAAAAATGGCTAGAATTGATAAGGGAACTTTATAAGGAGTCTAGTTATAAGAAAAATAACTTTAAAATTTTATACTACTAATAGCCACTTAGAAATGGAAATAGTAAAAGTATCTCAATCACAGGAATGACAAAAAATATAAGATACTTAAGTATAATTTTTAACAAGAAAATCACGTAATCCGTATAAATGAAATTACAAAGCAGTATTGAAGGATATAAAGCAAGACATAAATAAATAGAAGGACTAATATCCTGATCATAATATATAAATTTGATGTAATTTCCTTTAAAATCTCAAGCTATTTTTGGAATTTAATTTTAAAATTCGAGGTTAGGAAAAATAAATATCTGAGAAAAATTAGAATATGAAAAAGAATAATGCAGAGCTGTTTTTCTTATCGGATACCAAAACATGCTATAAAACAACCTCAATAAGAACAATATGGGGTGGGAATGGATGGGGAAATTTAATATGTGATAAAGCTGCCATTTTATTTAACTATGAAAAGAATGGTTTATTTCATAAATTGTGCTCACACAACTGGAAATCACAGTAAATGGCTATCACTTCTTCATACATATATAAATTAATTTCAGCTGAGTAAAAGCCTTAAGTTTAAAAATAAAATTCTAGAAGAAAATTAATAGCTCATATAGTAACATACAGGTTGTGAAGACCTTTCTAACCGAGACAAGATAGCTAGAAGCTACTGTGTAGCTTTTGGCTACATAAAGATGAACAATTTGAGTATTGCAGATGCTACCAAGGAAATAGACAGACCATAGCTTGAGAAGTTATTTCCAAGGTATACGGCATGTAAACAATACTGATAATAATAACCGAAGAAGTCTGACAGAGTTACGGTGGCAAGGATTGGTGGTTGTGTGAAGAGGCACCCCTGACTTCTCAGCGTCCCTGGTGGGGCCCATGTTTTGCAATATGATAGGACCTATTATCTTCCTAGGTATGTACTAGGCAACAAGGCAAATCTATGTGTTGGGCGAAGGTGGGGAAAATCTTGTTGGGAAGATAAAGTGTCTGACTGGGATTTAGTTTGATAATAAACTTTCGTTTTTAATAAAAATATCGATGGTCCTGACAAGCAAATAAGATAAATGTATTTATTTAAAAAATTATATTCTCCGAAGAGAAAAAACTTTCTTGATCTGATGACATGAAGAGTTACTGAAATACCATTTTGTGCTTTAACGGAGCTTTCTGTTGATGACTTAAAAAGATAAGTGCTGCTAGCAGAACCAAAACAAAAACGTGATTGATTTTGGAAAGCTCATCTAGTCAGGATTCCATTCACATGAAACCCATATAAAATAATGATCTGATTCAGTATCCAGGAAAGATGCTAATGATTTTTTTTTCTTTTTTTGCAAAAAACACATTCTACTTCCTACCGTGGAGTACTGAGTACATACCCTTTGTCTCACTTGTCAAACTGATGTTCCGTGGAAAGCTGTATTGCAAGAAGCTAAGAGCTGTGCTTCAAAAAAGTTTTTTTCTGTGATTACGCATGTTTAGAAAACCTTTACTTCTGAGATTGAAATATCTAAGAGGACTTCTAAAATATGTTATAATTCCCATATCATGGTACACTTTTATTATATAACATTTAACTTATTTGAGAATGGTATTCTATGCAAGTCAGTTTAGGACCATTCTAAAAGACAGTGGTAGTCTGATTATTTTATTTTAGCAAACTAAGTTTTGGTAAAGTAATTTTAATTTTCATCCTCGTCCAAACGATAGGATGATTCATCATGGATTTCGGGACGGGGTGCTATGTCTGTTCGTATGCTTGTTATTTAAAAAGCCCATTTAAATTAAAAATGCTTTATTAAAGCCAAACCACTTTTCATTATTCAGGACATTTTTTAATCTATAGGAAGAAATGGATGTATTTCAAATTCATAATTTCAGTTAAATTTATGTTAAAGGTACGAAACTGTATATACAGTACTTCAGCTAATAGTCAATAGAGTGGCAAATATTTACTTAGCTTGCCACTGTGCCAGGTACCATATAGGCACTGGGGAAGAAGAAAGAGAAAATCTCTGTCCCCAAGGTGAATTCATTCTAATGCAGAATTCATCTTAGTGAATAAATAGCAAGATTATTAGAATAACTTTAATATTCTTCATAATTATTAGCTATAATAGAAAAACAAGTTTTCTGTTTTGTTCCGTTTCAAATGATTCTAAATTTTAAACAGAAAATTCTAAATTACTTAAAATGTTTCTTAGACAAAGTAATTTATGCTAAACGCAGATTGCTGCTTTTATATGCTGTGTTATCATGTTCTAATTTTCAAGCCACAGATTTATTTTACAACTAATGTATGATGACCTTCAGTAATAACGAATCCTGCAGTTTCTCTCTAAAACTGGGAGAATGTAGAGCTGTTAAGGTGGTATGAAACCGTTCCCTCCAGTCAAGATTTATATGATTAATAAAAGGTAATGCAGGTATTTTATGGAACAATAGTGTCTTGAAATGGAGCAAGAACAACTTGTAAAATTATAAAACAATTAAGTTCAATTAGGAGCTTAACCATTCACTATATTTTGGGGATTTTATCTAACAATTATTTGGTATGTTTTCAGAAAAAAAAAAAGCAACTCTTATAACAGTTTCTAAAGGTCAGGGCTACTGATGGTCTTCTACTCCAGTACTGGTGCTTTAGAGCTTGTCTCTAATTTTATGCCTTATTTTTGAAGCTCAGAGCAAGGGTCATTATAGATTTCAGCACTTAACAGTTGGTTATATCCAATTTACCTTTTCAGGGACTCCTTCAGGTAGAGAGAGAGAGAGAGCATCATATTTTCATACAGTGATCTCGGGTGAACTGATCTCTAGATGACTCTTATAAGAACTTTCCATATGTGTGCACAGATACATATATACATATAAGGCATATAAGCTCAAATCAGCCACTAATGCATACATGCACATATATACTCCCCACTCACATGTTTGCCTATATAGAGGTATTTATCCAGGGTCACTATTTTGTCATCTATATAATATTCAATAAATATTAAATGTTTTTCCTTTAACTATATTACGGGGACATGATTCTCAGATATTTATGTCACAACCGGCTCTTAAGTAGTTAAAGGTTAATTTTGGTATCACTGCTGGAGAGTATTGATAAATAAACTGGAAGTTGTCCAGAAACCACTGTCTCTGTGATGCAGAAAGGGGGAAGCCGAGATGTAAGGTGTTCACAGGAAAATGATACCCACATCATCTCCACTAGAAATTCCCCAGGTTGAGGAGAAATGGCGATAGAGGTTATTGCTTGTCCATACGCTTTTCTTGGCATTTTCAGGACTCCTGAGGTTCCATGGTGGGGCAGTATCTTTAATAATAATAATTTTATTGTTCAAGACAGAAAACCTATTGTGGCTTAAGGACGAGTAATGTCTGGAGGAGCGACATGACCTTTCTTGGGGTTTCAAACTTAGATGGATTTGGCAATGCTGTTTTGGCATTTTGTCCTGCTTCTCTGTAGGCAAGATTCTATACAGTGAGAATTCTCTACAGGGAATTACTTATATACTTACATTGTTCTAACGTGAATGGTTGTTTAAGGAACTGATATTATATAGTTATTTGTTACTAATACAGCATTTAGGTTAGTTTCAGAACAGCTCCTGTGTATCTTGAGCCCCTTCTGTTGATAGTTCAGGCAATACGTCTGTGCATTTATTTTCCTAATTTATGGTATAAAGTAATAATTCAAGGTGGCGGAAGTTACTACACCGTTATTTCTTAGTTCACAAGAAATACCTTAAGTTAAAAGAAAAAGAATAAAACCATTTTCTTGTCCCAGTAGAGTTAACCTCAATAGAAGAATATAGATGGGTGGAAACAGTATTCATATTAGAGTTTGTGAAAGAATACTGCACCTGTAAGCTTAGATTCTTATATAAAATAGCCTAAATGAGGTTGTTTCATTCTGTGACCGGAAGGGTTAATTTACTCTTCAGTTTCTTTAAATACGTACTGTGTGTTTTAGGTTGTAAAAATGTGAATGTTGGTAATGAAAATGGCCTTTTTTTCTGAATCAGGAGTGTGCATTTATATAAACACCACATAGAATGAAGGCATGTGATAGAAGCCCGTACCCAGTTCTTAAGAGCATTGCTGTTAATCTTCTGTAATTTAAAACTCCCTTTGTCAGTTGTATGAATAAAATGAAAGTTATCTCAAAGGAGTCCTAGCAAGAAACAAAACAATTGGATTTTTATAATCAATTTAAAAGAATAACTAGTCTGTGGTTAAAACTAGGGTTGTGGCAACAGTCGCCAGAGGGTGATCGCTGGGCAGGTTGTACTTTCCAGCTATCTCACCAGGTGGCCACAGCCAGGTATTTTGTACCTTTTAAGCAGGATACATATAATAGAATGAAAATACTGCCATTTAGACCTTATTAAGTTGATGATAATATCTCAAATATTTTCCTTTTTTAGTTTTTTAACAGTGATAATGTATCTTTAGTATTTAATAGGTTATGCTCACTGAAGTTATTTATTAGTTTTACAAAGAAAAACATTCAATATAAGAATGTCGAGGTGTTTTCATTTTCTCCCCCCCCCAGGTGTCAGTGTGATTTAGAAGTAATTGCTGAAGAGAAGCCATGTTAACATAACAACAGTTGATGCAGTTGCAAATCTTTCCGTTTTAAGGCTCAGGGTTTTCCCCAAGGAGTGATCCTGGCCGATTGCAGATGTTGAGTTCTCTTTAAAAAAAAAATAGTGCTGAGCCTGATACAGATGTTGCCACATTGCCCAGCACTTTGATTAACTTTTTATGAAGTATCTGCCTACAGATATCTGGATTAGTATGTTCCCATGTGTCTTATTAAAAGCCTGCCAGGCTTTATTGAACCTTGTGTTTATACTTTGTGTTCTATGGACAGTTTTGGTGCCTAGTAAGTAGAAAATGGAAAGCATTAGCTTACACTAACAAGGATGTGTGATGTTCGCTGCTGACTTAAGTTTGAAATGGGAACCATTATGGTTTGATTAGCTGATTGTCATGAAAGAATAACAGTAGTTACACAAATAAGAGGGGCTCTGACTTCCATAAACAAGTTGCTGATGGAGGACCTACTTTGCTTCCTTTGGAGACGTGTTAGTAGAATTTTCTGCTATTATCAAATTGCTGGGATTGGGTTTCCAAGTGTCTGTCCATACTCTAGTCTAGCTCTGAGCCCTCCACACAGGACCCACTGGCCAAAAGTAGTTCTTTAAATTTAAATAAAAATTAAATAAAATTCAAAATTCAGTTTCTTAGTCACACTGGTCACATTTCAAGTACTCCGCAACTACCTATGGCAAATGGCTACTGTATTGGTAATGCAAACATAGAACATTTCCATTATTGCAAAAGATTCTACTGGGCAGCGTTGCTCTGACCTTTAAATACCTGACTGACCCATATGCTACAGAATTTCTATTTATACTCTGTATCCTTGAAAAGACTTCTTCAATGGGTTTGTGTTTCCTTTAAATTTATACTATTAAAATCAAAAGTATCAGCTTTTCCCTAGAGGAATGATCAGCTCCCACTTCTTTTTGCTTAATATTTCAATCCTTGGGTGAGAGTTTATACTAAGAGATTTAAGAATGAATTCTTGGAATAGCTATTTTTCTTTTAGAAACTTGGACAGCCCTCAACAAGGGACTCCTGAGGTGATGGTGGTCTGCATGTCTTTGTGCCGTGCAGAACTGTGGGGAGAAAACTGGCCCCAAATTGCCAGTGTTCAGAAAATACCACAATTTTCTAGGCTTTTTTCGTACATTATTTAATTAATAATATTCTATTTACATAGCTATTAAAATGACTTCAATGGATGAGGTCATGATCACTTTACCCTGAAAGTCACTTTTTTTTAACCTACTTTGCGTAAATGGGTTCAAGTATTTTCTAATTTTCCAACTTGCATTGCTTTTATAATATGAAATACCTTTTCAAGTTATATAGTTTCATTGAAATGTTTTACAAGGTACACTTTCACTCCTTGGGCTGGATCTACCCTTCTCCATATTCTGAGTTGATTATGCTTTGCTTTATTAACACAATTGCATAGCCTCATCTCTCACCTAGTTTATTGCATTAGCCTACAGAGTGGTTTGTTGCCTCCGGTTTATCCCCTCTTGGGTGGATCCTCAAGGCTGCTGTTAGGATTGTCTTTCTGAAATGCACATTCGATCATGTTCTGCTGTACTCCCATGGCTGGCTGAATGAGAGTCAAGAGTCCAGTGGCCTGTCACAGCCTGGCTCTCATCTACCTCCTAACTACGTTTCCAACAAACTCTTTTTTTTTTTTTTTAAACCTTCCCTCTTATTCTAACATTTTTTTAAATCAATGCAAAGGTCTTTATAATCAGCGTTTCTCTTTTCCCTTTTTCTGCATAGGTTCCCAACCTCATCTGCGTCTACTTGCTCTCTGCAATGAATATTATTTTACTGTAAAAATTGAGGTGGTTTTCTTGACTTCCTTCTTTTCTACCTCTAAATTTCTCTATATTTTGTCTGTTTTCTTTTCCTTTCTCTCTTCTCAGAGGAAGAAATATCTCTTCTTTTATCCAAATAACTGAACTGAAGCCAAACTCTGAATCCTTACTTCAGTGGTTGCCCCATGGAGTGTAGATTAAAGTAAATAAAGCTCTTTGCTTGGCGTTCAAGGTACAACATGGTTTGGCTCAAACCTCCTTTGCCAGGGTTAGTCCTCGCAGTGGTTTTTGTAGATGGAATTAATTCTCTGTGCCTTGCTTTGCTCACTCCCTTGCCTCGTCTGATGCTTTTTCTTCTAAATATCGTGTTTTTCTCCCTCATCTATAATGAATTTTAAGCATCCAGACAAAAGCTGTGTCCCAGACGAAGGCATTTCTGATTCCCCCCAGTGTGCGATGCTCACACCTATCTGCCTTCCTAGAACACTTTATCATCACTTCCACTGACGTTCATAATCTCGCCTACTGGAGGGGAAGCTCCTTGGTAACAATTTATTACTGACTTCACTTTCCCAGTTCCCCATAATGCCCACCACATAACCTGGTATTCAGTGCATGCTCCAAAATGTACTTTGAATGAATAAATGAATTGAATCACTTATTGCCAAGCCTAAACATTTTATTAAGTGTTATTTACAAAGCTATATCTATTTTAAATGAAAATTTCTTAGAGAAACCTGCTATATTGGCTGCTGCATTAATGAATTCCGGATTAGGATGGGGAAGTGATTAGTTTCTTGTTTTCGCTGGTTGGATATGGTGGGTTTAGACAATTACTGAAGGGTTTAAGTTTGTTAGATTTAAACATAGGGAGATATCTTGTTTTAACAGTGGTTATTTCATGAATTCTTTGGTGTGCTTAAATGCTAAGATGTCAGGATTTATGATGAGGTGAACAGAGGTACGTTTGCGCTTATACGACTGTGGTTTTGCGTGTACACGGACAAAACACATAGTGCGTGGTGGAAGGAAGGAAACGGAGAAATGGGAAAGACATAAAAAAATATAGTTACAGCTTATTAGAAGGCTTGGTGCTAAGATGAGTATTACAAGGTAAGTTTTCTCCTTAGGCTCAGTGGCAAAGAACACTGGCTCTGAGATCAAACACGTGGGTTTGTATGTTTTCATTTCCCAGGGGGTCCTCTAAGGCTGGGCACTTTGCCCCCTTCTTGTGCACATTCTTTGAATCCAGAGACATCTCTAATAGTCTGCTACCTAAATCAAGAAGAAGCAGCACCCAAATTGTTCTACAGCAATTGCAAAATTTTTTTATTCCTGAACTCCATTTCAACTTTATAGATATTAGTTGACCTGTCACAAGGAATGAGGTTACGGTGCTTGACCTTTGTGTCCTCTGCCTATTTTTTTTTTTTTTTTTTGCAGTACGCGGGCGTCTCAGTGTTGTGGTCTCTCCTGTTGCAGAGCACAGGCTCCGGACGCGCAGGCTCAGCAGCCATGGCTCACAGGCCCAGCCGCTCCGCGGCATGTGGGATCTTCCCGGACCGGGGCACGAACCCGTGTCCCCTGCATCGGCAGGCGGACTCTCAACCACTGCGCCACCAGGGAAGCCCCCTCTGCCTATTTTAAGGGCAGGAACTAACAGCTCAGCAGAAGGGAGGCTCCATACCTATTCTTTGCCGTGGCAGCTTTCACTTCTATCAAACACCTGAAATTAAGTGGAAGAAATTTCATATTGTAGGAAAAAAATGAAGATTAGCAATACCTATTGGAGACAGGGGAAAATAATATACATTTTCAATCTATTGAATCATAAGTTTAATAGTGGTAGAGAAAAATATATTTTGAAACTATTTCATTTTTAAAGTAAGCTGGAAATTTCAGTACACTTAATTCATCGAACTCTCGTGTTTTAATGATCGTTTCTGGATCCGTTACCCTAGAAAAACTAGAAATCCAGATGTCATATTTCTTTGGGGTATTTCTCATGGTAGGTTGAATTCCTACTAAATTCCAAGTCTTAATACAGACCTTGGAAAATCCAAAGACAAATAAGACAGTCTCTACTTACATGGAATTTGCAATCTTTTGGCGAAGGTAACCAAATAAAGCAACGATGAGAATAATGTAAGCTTTGGATGTAAAACTCCATAGAGGTAGAGTAGTGTCTGTTGCATTCACTGCTGCTTTCCTTGGCATCTAGCACAATGACTCGTACGTGGCAGAAGCTGAATAAATATGTTAGATATTTTGGGGGATTTTGCAGAGGAAGTACTTGGAGAAGTGGTACTTGATCCAGTTCATAGAGGGCTTCCCACAGATGGTGCTACTTGAGTGGAGTCTAGAAGGATATGTAAATATCACCATGCGTAGAAAAAATGGCCACAGATGGGACTGATTTTGAAGGGCATACCAGGATGACCGAACAGAATGGGAAAACACAATAGCGTGAGAAAGCTGCAATGGTTGTGTCAGATGGATTGTCCCAGGATAAGACTGTAGCGGCAGCAAGTCCAACTTATAGAAGGACTTAGAAGATAAGCTAGAAATTGCACTTTGGTATGAAGGCTACCAGGAGTCCATGAAGTATTTTTTAGCAGCGTGACATACTCAGGTTTGCACTGAGGAAAAAAAATCACTGTGACATTGATATTTTGAAGGAAGGTGATAATGGGATAATGTAGACCAGACAATTAAAATATTCTAAGTTGTGACATGAAGAAGTCTCACCTACAGAGATAAAATTTCCAGAACTCCTAATTCAGTAGAACAGATTAGTCTTTCTTTCATGAAAGAAAAACTTAGACAAGACACATATTTATTGACTATCTGGGGTAGTTTTAAGAAGTCACTTATTGTGTTATATTAAAAAATGTATATAAATATACTCACACATACACACCTCAATATGTTCACACAATAGTTGTATTTGCTCTATTAGGTTGTAAAAATTATTTAATGATAACAAGGTGTCATTTAATTTACTTTGAAAGATTTTTAGTAATTGTAAAACGATAGTGACTTCGTGAGAAATAGTTTTTAGAAAGTTGACTGGACTACACTTTGCGTAGATGTTGAAAAATACCAGGAGCACCATTAGAAAGAACTCGTTAAAGTCTGGTGTTCTAGAAGAAAGAGACGCTTGCTATTTCTGTGCAGTGCTTCCCAAGTACCCCTATGATTAGCATTCTCTTCCAAATGAGAACATTTTTGAGAGTGACAGAGGATCCTGTTAATTATTATGCTGGATAAGAGGTGTTAACCGACGTAGTTCCTGGCCAAACCAAGACGTATTCTCACCTCTAAGAACAACCCATATAGCATTGGTAGCTTTTAATCCTTCTCCAATATACAAATTAAACGAAACAAAGTATTAAACAGCACACTATAAACTTTGCCTTTACAGCAAGAACTTGGTCTGAAATGCTTTGGCAAGCGGAAAGAACAAAGGAAAAAGAAAGTTTGTTGGTTACCTTGCCCTTAAACTCTCTAGGTAATAAAATGAACCAGAAATAATTTTTGAGCCCTATTAGAGTGATCCAAATGTGAAGGTCATAGGTGGGTAATGTGGGAATACCACAGTCAGTGGAAAGGACTCTCTCTAGCTTTGTGACCATGAGACAATACATAAGCTCTCTGAACCTCAGTATCCTTCTTGTCTTTCAAATGAGTGCCGAAGTTCACAAAATAAGAAAATAATTTTCCAAAGTTAGGAAGAATGCCCAGTCTTTTCACTAATGTGAGAAATGCATGTTGAACTATTGATAGTATTTTAAGGTCATCAAGGTGGCAAATAGAAGAAGAGAGAACATCACAAGATTGCATGGCAGCGGGTATTGCAATTTACTGATGATGGAGGTGTAAATTGATAAATCCACTCAGGAAGGCAATCTGGCAATATGTATCAAAAGTCACAGAACTTAAAAAAATGTTTTTATGCTTTTTGATTCAGAATTCCCTTTCGAGGAATTTGCCATAGGGAAGTAATCAGATTGTCAAACAGAGATTCATGCACAACAAGATCCATTGTCTAGTTATTTATAATAGCATAGCAACTGGAAAGAAATGTCTAGTATTCAGGGACTGATTAAATATGGCACATGCAGCTAATGATAAAATTATGTAGCCCTTTCAAATTATACTCTTGGAGAATAGTTGAGGCCATGACTAAATGCTTATGTAAAGTTGTTAAATAGATAAATGGTTCACAAAATTGCATGTATAGTATGATAATTACTTTGCAAGAAAGTACATATATAATATGAGAAATATGAAATTTATACATATGAGATTTATACATAATGACTAGAAGAATAAACACCAAAATGTTAACAGTAGGTATCTCAGTGTCATGAGAGTAGAGGTGACTTTCGCTTTCTTCTTTATTCCTTGCAGTTAGAAATTTTCTAAAATGAACTGTTGTTTATGTATTTTACAAAGGACAATAATTGTTGTATAATAATTTTGATTATAAAAAGTTGCTAAACTAGATAATTTATAGTGCTAGCTCTTGTTCTAAGGTTCTAGAATCCTATAATTTTGTTTTAGAACAGATGTTGGAAAACTATGCCCTCAGACTTGCCACTTGATTTTGTAAATAAAGTTTTATTGTAACATGACCCTGCCCATTCGTTTACATATTACTTGTGGCTCTTTTCCTGCTACAGTGGTAGAGTTGAGTAGTTTTGATAGAGACTGTATGACGCACAAAGCCTAAAATATTTATTTTCTGGCCCTTTAAGAAAGTTTTCTGACCCGTTTTCTACAGTGTTGCATCAAACATTACCATCATTTAAAAAAACTAGCTCAGTTAAAACATAGTTTAATATTATTATTTCAGGTAAATATTGATGCCTAAAATTCTATAAGGATCTGTACATTATTTAAATAATTTTGTGAATGTTAAACTCACAAGGCCAGGAAAGATCAGGATCCAACTTGACTCATATTGAAGTGTCAGAGAAGTTTAGATGTGATTAGACCTAAGGAACGTTAAATTATTTGTTACACATTAGTGACAACGTCTGAGCAAGTGACCATCTAATGAAGATCTGCCTTAGTTAACGGGAATGATGATGATGGGAGAGTGGAGGGTTGATCATTTTGGAGCAAGAGATGTCTTTGGAAGGCACTGTGAATTCATTGATTGCCTAGGGAAGAGGAGAGAGAATAACATGTAGACAGTGTATATGTTGGAAAGCTTCAAAGCTCAGCCACGTGAGAGTCACTACTGGGTGTTTCTATAATGATTTTCCTGCTCTGACTATTCCATATTTCTATCCTTCCACGTTTACTTATTTATCAAGAGAACGGAGGTTTCTAATGATTCCTCTGAAATTCATTCCCATCTCTAGATTGTGGGCATTTTTATGGCTGGAAAATCTAATGGCATTTTTATTTGGAAAAAATAAATTTATGGGAAAACTGTTGACAGTGATAAATGTGGTTTTCAAGTATTCTCATTCATATTTGCTTGATATATTTATAAATATTTCTGAAAAATCCACATTTATCTCCTAAGTAAACATTTAGTTTTAAAGTACTTCATGAATGTTTTAATTTTTATGTTCTTTGATAGATGATATACTTTGATAGCAAATTTTTCTTGAACTACAAACAGCATATAAAATGCATCATTTATGGAGTTTTCTAACTTGTATTATTCTTTATTCTTCTTGTCAAATTTTGGGCAGCTCAGTATTTGCACAAATTATACAGTTTATGCTTTAGAATCTGTACAGATTCTACTTGTAAATATATATATTGCATATAGAATTTCTAATATACATGAAAAATTTTAAAATAAGTTCTTTCATATTATCATATTTACATAAAATGATATATAACTAATTTTAGTATCTAACACCAAGTCCCATGTAAATCATTAATAGTTTAATATCCTTAGCAATTGTTATACATAAAAATAATTATCAGTGATTTATACTGCAATCTACATGTATCTCACAAGAATATACATAATATACCTTGGATATACATGCCTGGCTCAAGATCAGTTTGTTATTTGCCTTCATATGAACTGTTGTCAGGTTCATGGTTTACTGATCCCCCTTAGTTAAAGTGAGCCCACATTATTTTTGCTTCAAATGATCTGTATGAAGGTGAGTTAAATACTATACCTCTATGAGTGAAGGTGCTAGTGAGTAGTTTTTCCTTTCCAGGAGGACCAGAGGAGTCCCGTTGACTGAGTCAGTTTCTCAGGTCAGGAAGCCTGGGTGCTTGCTCTGCACATATGCCCTTCTTGTTTTAGTGTGCAAGTCGATAGCTTCTTTTGGTGTTCCAGGACTTCCGACAGGAAGTGTTTAACCAAATAAATAACCTTTTAACTTTTAAGAGAAAATGCATTTACTTCCTTATACAACTGGATTCCAGTTGATAAGAAATCCTGATTCTAACAAATAATTTTTGTCACCATTTATACCAAGCAGTCTTTGAAAGTGCCTTATCTGGAGCGGGTCCTGGGTTGGGTGCAAAGTTGATGGGCAACGTTGATTCAAATAAATACAAGGAAGAGGCAGGCAGCTCAATCAATATTAAAATTAAAAACATGTACATCAAATAGGTGATTTAATAGCATTATAATTCCCAGGGGAATAATTATATATGAAAGGATGAAAGTAAGCCATGAAATTTCTGTTAGTCTTCCACATTCAGTTAGTCTAGGGAAGCTTTAAGAAAGAGGAAGGATTTTAAGATATGTTTCAGTGAAAGAATGTGCTCCTTCTAATATCATATCTTGGGTAGGAAATTACTGTTTCAGTGTTTTGTTTGCATTCGTAATCGTGGGCAGTTATTTAGATACACAGGCATAGTGAATCTTCAAAACGAGGGAGTAATAGCCATTCTTTCTGCAAAGAATAGGAGTTTCTGTTCCTTCTAAAGGCAGTTTCCTGGAAAAATTGAAAAAAAATACCTATCTCACTAGAAGTGGGTAATATCCTAATTGTGGACATTTTGGAACACTATAGACAGTTTAAAAAATGCTACTTAAAAATTTTCTAGATGTGTGTGATGAGTCTGTTAAAAATTGAACTGCCAAGGTGTACTTATCAATATAATTGGTTACATATGTTTGACATTATTCCTGAGGATGGCATGTCCATTAATTATATTCTTCTGACTGATTTATTGTGGCATAGGAAATATTTTAATTTACTGTATATTGAATTATTCAAAATTCCTAATAGTAAGATAGCTCCTTCAATGGGCAGTATATATAATATGAATATGAATTCATGATACAGAGTGAGATTTAATAAAATTAAGTTTATCACCAAGAACACACTCCTACTTCATATACATATTTTCTTAATATACTTTATATGTACTGCTGCAAGAATGCTGCAATTTGCTGTTTGAAATTACAGCTCTCCAGGATGAGAGGGAAGCTTGATTTGATTAATTATGCTTTTAAG